>NC_088684.1:79651498-80000248 GCF_028017835.1 Emys orbicularis | reverse complement strand
ACTCAATAGGTCCAAATTCCCAGACCTGTGCCCCAAACACTAGTCTTCACCTCTCCCCCCTTTAAGCATTTTACTGAAGTATAGGGCTTAAATTCTTAGAGTATTTCCCAGAGCCCCCCACAGCCTCCTCCCCCAACATACTGTAAGAACTTCAGGGGGGTTGAAAATATTTACTGCAACTCTACTCCAGATAGCTCCAGCTGAATTTAAAACGCTATACTACCTTGCTCCTAGAATTACTCCAGCATTTAATTTGCTAACTACTCACTGACACTCAGTCCCATCACTCACTTATAGGCATAACCCCTCCATAGAGTAACAGTAATGTATCCTTTCATTGTTTGCCCTGTTTAGCTACAGATGGTGTCCCAGGATCATTTTAACACCAATCTTGGAGTGAAACAACTGTTGAACATCACAAAGCAACTCAAGACAACCAAATGTAATTTTTTGCAATTGAAGTTTCCAGAGGGATTTAGCTAGGGGAACATGCTAACATTCTAAACAAGCATTCTAAAATAGAATTTAGCCAGGACTCCAGAGATAATACCAATTTAATATAAAAAGAATCATGGGACATTAAATGGCCACAACATTTTTATGTTTTGTACACATATGTTCCTTGGGGATTTCCCATACAAGAACTAACATGCTGATTCTGCTTAGCTTGTGTTGTGTGAGCAGACAATGGCAGAAGATGGTGGTATAACCTCTCAACTTCCAGTCCCCCTTTTACCTCAGGGATTTCTTTAGTCTTAGTTCACAATGGAGGCTACTAGCTCACAGAAGACCTAGGCGGTTTCTTGACTCTGCCGCAATGAAGTCTCGCCTGTTTCTTAAAGCCAACAATGGAATCAACATTTTTTCTGGTGGTTATAGAAAGTCTTCCATGCTGCCACACGTACTCCTTATCGCCATTGTGACATTACCCAGAATATAATCTGGGCTGATGAACAGCTCAGTTCTCCAACCTGGATTGCCTTTTACACTACTTTGTTGTGAGAGCTACCATTCACCGTCCACTCACACACAGCCTCCAGCATGTAAGTCACTCCCAGCTATACTGTATGTAACCTACCAGGAGATTACCAAGATTTCTGGGGCTCTGTCTGCTGACAGCTCAGGGGTGAGGCACACTATCCCTGGTAGGGAAGGGGAGCCAAGGCAAACTCAGAATCTGGGATATCAGCTGGCGGCTC
The DNA here is from genome assembly GCF_028017835.1 of Emys orbicularis. Taxonomy (NCBI): domain Eukaryota; kingdom Metazoa; phylum Chordata; order Testudines; family Emydidae; genus Emys; species Emys orbicularis. The sequence goes on along the minus strand of NC_088684.1, from coordinate 79,999,049 downwards.
CTTCATGGGGCCGTGAGCACGGGCATGTATTTGGCGCGGTTTACACCTGTCCCGGACACCTGCCCCTTCTGCGGTGTGAGGGAGACCCTGGCGCACGTTTACTTGGAGTGCACCAGGTTGCAGCCCCTATACCGGCTCCTCACAAATATTCTGTTATGTTTCTGGCTGCACTTTTCCCCTCAGCGGCGTCCACTGGCTCCCTTGACGCCTTTGAGGAGCGGTGGGCGCTGTCCGGGGTTCTCTGCTCAGTGTCCCCGTCAGGTTCCCTTCTTTTGACCCTGTGACCGCACTCCTATCCCTGTTATTTCATTAGTTGTCCCCCGAAATCAGTTGGTTTCCAGGTCCTGTAAATCCTCCTCTTAGGCTGCGAGGGGATCCTTTAGCAGTGGGCGGGCTTCCACCCGCCCACTTCCCGGAACCCAACAGGTACGGAGCTTATTAGGGTGAAGTTCACTCCAGCCTGGAAGCTTGAACGAGACCATCCAGACAATCCATACCATTTACAGTTGTGCTGCATGAGGATAGACATGGGCAAGATAGCCATGCAGAGGGAGGTCCAATTGCCAGCACACCACAAAGGGATATTCCATGCCAGCTCCAAATAATGCTGTCATCGAAAGGAGGATTGTGATGTATCTAAGGTAGATGGATGAGTGTGGGGATCCTGGATTCAATGACCCATAGCTCATGTGTGGGGAGAACACAGATAAAGCAGCAACTTTTCCAAGCCATAAGCTTAACATAGCAACTGCTGATGGTCTGTGATGTAGCACGATGATCTTTCTGATGATTGAAGTAGAATTCCTTCTGTCCAGTCAGTATGGAGTTCCCTATACAAAGTCTGATTACAGGTTTGTGTGGGAAGGGGAAGAATTTCAACCTCAGAATCCATTACTTTGCGTAAAAATGTAAAGGCTGTAGCTCATAGTCATTACTATAATCTAAAAATGTTCTATCATCACGTGCTGTCCAAAAATAAAAAGTCAAAACAATTTAAAATAATGTAGAATTAAATTTCTTACAATCCTATTCCAAAATGCCTAATCCTGTGAAGCGCTGAGCTTCTCTGGAGTGTTCTGAGCATCCTTATCTTCCATTGCTTTCAACTGGAATTGTGGGTGCTGAGCACCTTACAGGTCCAGACCCTACATTCTTCCAAAATGACACATCATTATTAACAGTAACTCTGACATATGTAAAATTGGAAATGGGGATTATTTCATCCCAATTTGCATTGTTAACATGATATACTGAAATATAATAATAATAATATATTTTGTCAATCAAAAACAAAAACAAACAAACAAACAAGAAACCAATAGGGAGTGAGATGCCCCTCCCAGGGAGTTCAGGAAAGTGGAGAAGCCATTTTGGAGTCAGTCAGCCAGGGCAAGGGCAGGACTGGCTGTGTGGGGAGCTGGTGAGTCCCAGGCCTGCATGCAGGGTTCCCCCTGAGAATTGGCCTCTACAGACCTGAAAGCAAGATCCCTCAGCTGGGCTTTTCCTTCTCCACTGATAATTCCCAGTTTGTAGAGTTTTGCTGGGAAACTTCCCCAGCCAGGCTGGATTCGCCCTCCAGCTCCCTAGGTAAGACCAGTCACCACATGGTCAGCTCTGCTCTGCCTGCTAGCTCAGGGCTGCTGCCTGCTGTGTGTGTGTTTGGACGCTGGGCTAGGAGACTAGAGTTTGGATCTTAGTATAGTTGTGTAACCTGCACCTTGAGCCCTGCACCCATTTGTGGTGAGGGGAAATCCTGGGACCGAAGCAGCCTGATTCCTGCTTGAAGAAGATCCCTGCCAGCAGAGATCAGCCCCTTTGCAGTGACTGAGGAGTCCAGAGTCATATCTGAACCTGAGGAAAATTCATGGAGTTTGTGAGTGCACCATCTTTTAGTTAGTCAGTCAGGGAATTTGTTTTGGGGACCCCCTACTCCCTGAACTGTGTCCTCAAGCCGGGAGTAAGGGTTTGGGGATTTTACAACCCGCTGCATATTAAACCTATGGAGGGATTTACCACCTTCTCCCACTTGTGAGTCCATTGGGCTATAACCCAGTCAGCCACACTGCTAAACCACTGCAGAGAAGAATTTTGTGGTCATAGGTCAGGGGTTCTCAAACTGGGGGTGGGGACCCCTCAGGGGGTTGTGAGGTTATTACATGGGGGTCGCGAGCTGTCAGCCTCCACCCCAAACCCCGCTTTGCCTCCAGCATTTATAATGGTGTTAAATATATTAAAAAGTGTTTTTAATGTATAAGGGGGGTTGCACTCAGAGGCTTGCTGTGTGAAAGGGGTCACCAGTACAAAAGTCTGAGAACCCCTGTCATAGGTCTTCAAGGGCCCCAACAAAGTACCAACGGGACACTAATCTTACATTCGCTACATCAAGTCACATAACTGGGGAAAGTCACAGGTATTAGCAGCGTGGGCACCGGTGACCCTAACAACAGCGTTTTACCCTGTTATATTTGTCTCCTGTTTAATATAGTTATTGTGTTGAATATATTGCATGCGTTTGTTATTTCTTGGAAGTTTCCAACTATCTGGCAAATAAGTGGGGATTACCCTGTGGTTAGAATTTTCCTCCCAAGCTGCCCTGGTGACCATGCCAGGAAGGAGCAAGGTGGGTGGAGGCACCACCAAATAAACTCATAGGAAAAAATAAAGAAGATACACCCTGTTGAGTGGGTGGCGGGATCCAGAAGAACCCAGACCTGTCCATCAAAACCTGTAAGCAGATTGGCATTAAAGAAGGTAACCGGGTGGAGAGGGGACGCTTCATGTATGTACAGCCAGCCACTCATGAATTACACTGCAGGGCAACACCAGTAAATTCCTAGTCCCAGACTTTCCCCCAGAAATGTACGTCTTGTATTGCCCAGCCCTCTCCTGGACAACACAAGCTCATATAAAGTCCATTGTTTTATGAATAGAAAATGACCTGCACAAATCCTGTTATCCCAAATGGAGTTTCCCAAACACTTCAGTCCAAACACACTGGTTTAGATAAATCAATAGAACAAGTTTATTAACTACAAAATAGGTAGATTTTAAGTGATGACCCAGTAGATGTTGGCTGCGTGTGTGTTCTCTCTGTGTGTTGTCACAGCTCTGCGCAGATAGTTGGCACAGCAGACCTCGATCAAACTGCCCAATGAGACCACAAGACCTGTTTCAGAAGCGAAGGCACTCGGTCAGATTTATTGTCAACGAAGGATGGTCCTAATGCCCTGGCTCAATGATTACAGGTACACTAACACATGTATACCCATTGCAATGGACTCAGCTCAGTGAATGGCGGGACTTTCCATTCCCCCTTGGCTGGCCAAAGACACTCCCTCTGAGACTCCATTTTATACACCGATACAAACAAGTTATGTATTGCCCTTCTGACATAGTTAGTTACTGCCCCCTGACATGGTTTGCTACCACCCATTACCTTGTACATGTTGGTTCGATCAAAACATCTCTATCAAAACTGTCATCCTGACCTTACCTTTAGTAAGTTTGTCCTTGAATCATGTTCAGGGAGTGTGTTTGTACCATAGTTGGTATTGGGGTATTCTGGTACCACCCTTCTGGATTGTGTTTGCCTGAATGTCCTGTGCCTAGTATTTCTTAGGAATGCATATGTTTTTGCAATATCAGCCCTGTTCTTGCCAGATTCTATGAACTGCATGCAGGCTGAGCCTGACTTCTGCTCACAGCCTGACTTTTCTTAACTTTGCTTTATATTACCAGGGCGCGGCCACTACTTTAGCTCAGGCCTCACACGGGGCTTCTGATACAAGGGCGTATGTCTCAGGCTCCTTTTTTACTACAGTGACATGTAATGAGGCATAAAAGTCAGGATTGGTTAAAGAAAATAAAAGTAAAATGCAACTAATACCTAACTTAACAAGCTACGTGAATTCAAAGCAAAGGTCTCTCTCACCACATGCTTCAGCGGTCTTACTGGCTGAATTCCTTTCAGTCAGGATCACTCCTCGAGTCCAAAGCAGTTTCTTTTGTTCTTCAGGTGTTGTGGAGGCCATGGGTTGAGAGAAAGGGGGGAATCATTTGGGGCATCTCCTTTCTCCTGGTATAGTTCTTGCTCTTCTTTGAGAATCATCTCCAGCTGAGGTTCAGGAGATGAAAAATCTCCTGTATGGGGGTCCCCCAGCTGTTTCTTTGTCAAGATGTAGATTTTCACCCACATCCTCTTTCCTGCCAAAGAATGACCACTTGATCCATTTGATTTTGTGGACAGCTGACTGAGACATTGGCTAGCCTTTTGTCTCCGAGGAACTGGTTTGTGGCTGCTCCCCCCAGATTTGGAACATGTCTAGTAATACCATACAGAGGAATCCTATAACCTTGCATGCAACATTGCCACACATTTCACCAGGATGATAATGATCAGCATATTATGAGTTTTCAGATGATACCTCACAACGCATACATTTTGTACAAAGTATTATAGTTCTGTAACGGGGGTGAATATAGGAGTACAGACTATCACAGCCATCACTATTGCCATGGCTCAAATGTACATACACCAGTTGGGCAGTCGGTTTAATGTCAGCAAGACCCCACAACACATGAGCATGTAGGCTCCCTGCCACTTTTCTTGGGTTCAGAGCCTCTTCCTAATTAACTTGGCAGGCATCTGATGTTAGGGTAGCCATACTCCCTAGCAAAAACTACAGAGAAAATTTCAGTTGGTTGCATTGTCCACTTAAATTTTGGAACAAAACAATAAACGTGTTGGGCTACAGGTTCCTGGGACGACACAGACTAATTGAAAGATTCTAATGGGGTTTACTCAAATTTCTTCTAGTAGTTATCAAAGATAACCCCTGAATTCAATAACTTTGATTTACCTGGAGAAGTATCTGCTGATCTCAGACCTGTTCTACACCTAAAACTTAGGTTGACCTAGCTACATCACGCAGGGGTGTAAAAAAAGAGAGATGCAGTTAAGCAGACTTAAGTCCCGCTATAGACACCATAGGTCGAGAGAATTCTTCTATCAGTCTAGCTATTGCCTCTTGGGGGGGTGGATGAACTACAGCTGTGGAAAAACCCCATCACTGTACCAAGTGTACATGTTACCGCAGCACAGCTACAGCATCTGTAGTGTAGACAAGCCTTTAAAGGCCACAGTCCTCACCTGATTAAAGTTATATCTGTAAACTATGTCAGGCCCAGTGACCTTTCAAAGAAAAGGGAGGAGATTAATTGTCCCATAACAAAAAGGAACATTTTGTTTTGCAACTTTAGAAGTTTACTTAGCTCATACCACACTACCCCTACAAGTTACAACACAGGGGCTATATTCCAGCTGTGGGCTGAAGAATCTTCCCAAGATTAGACACTGCATGTACGTGGTCTCTGCCCTTCCTAATCCAGTCAGCACCCTTTTGAAGCCTGGCACGTGGCAGAAGAGAAACAAATAGGAAAGGGTGGTTGCAGGCTGTCTGAGTCATCTGGAGTTGTGGGAGACAACTTTCATAACTCAAAATAAACTATTTTCTTGCCAGCATGGTGCAGTCTTCGAGGTAGTATCTAAATCAGGGGTAGGCAACCTATGGCACGTGTAGGCAACCTATGGCAAGCTGATTTTCAGTGGCACTCACACTGCCTGGGTCCTGACCACCGGTCCGGGGGGCTCTGCATTTTATTTTAATTTTAAATGAAGCTTCTTAAACATTTTTAAAACCTTATGTACTTTATATACAACAATAGTTTAGTTATATCTTATAGAGACTTATAGAAAGAGACCTTCTAAAAATGTTAAAATGTATTACTGGCACAGGAAACCTTTAATTAGGGTGAATAAATGAAGACTCGGCACACCATTTCTGAAAGGTTGCCGACCCCTGATCTAAATCATTAAAAGAAAATATCACTTTTTGAAAGTAGTAGTGACCCAGTTGCTGGATAGCAATGTATAGCGCTAATGGTTTGCCATGGCAAACTATGAAATCATGGTCTGGTCACAGAAGAAAGGCAAAAGCCACAAATGCAATGAAACCTGCCAAAATTACAGATCAAATTATTTAATATGAAAATAGCAATTGTTTTGCAATAAAAACCTGTTAAAACCTATTTAAAACTGCTGTTTGAGTAGACTGCCAGATCAGCCCCACAGCAGCAGAAGTGAGGAAGGTCGGGCTTCCTGCTAGTGCAGGAAGAAAGCCATAGCTGCTGCTACTTAGCATTATCAGCTATGTAAGCTCTGGCTCACTCCCCTTCCTCCAAATCTCAGAAGTCACAGGATCTGAGACTTGCTGTAGCAAAGCACTAACCTTAATTGAGCCTGCCGTATAGCCCCGGTTTTAATTTAGCAGTTTTCAGAAAAGCAGGTTCAGATATTCCCTAACACAACCATCTACATATATATAAAAACCCAAAGGTGTCATATACATTTTTAAAAAACATTTTTAGAAAACTTAAAATCTTTGACTCAAGTAGCAACCATGATTGGAAAATATGTCTGTAGGGCCTGATCCTTTTCCAGTGGAGTTTACTCCAGCAAATCACCAGGATAAGTCACATGGATGCAAGTTGAGTTTTACCCAATGTAGACGCTGCACTGGTGCACGTGCACCAGCATAGCTACATTAATAGTGTTGATTTCCCCCATCCAAGATAGACATGCCCTGAGTGAGGAAACGTGAATCTGGTGGTATACTCTGCTTCAAGACTCACACTGTAAATCAAAGTTTTATTTCTTTTTTAAAGATCCCTTGAGTGTTAGGTTTTCAGCTAGTCTAAGTAGAATATAAATCTATTTATGTTTTCTTTTGTTGTTTGCTGGTGGTTAATAAATGTGCACAAAAGGTAAGTCCCACAAGAATCCCCTTTTCAGAGATATTGCATGATAAAATAGACCAAGTGAAATACCTCTTCCTTTCTCAGTCAAAAGCCTAAAATTTGACTCTGTCAAGCAATGCTATGGCAGTAGGGACATCCAGCTCAATAGCACTTCAGCCTAAAAAATATTCACCCATTAATTCACATATTGAAGGGGCCATCAAAGCCTCTCAGCAAGAACTGCTGTTGTCTGCTCATTCAAAGATATCTATTGATTCAAATGAAGTTTGTTCTTTTCAGTTGAGAAAGCTTCATATTTAAAATGCCTGAAAGCTTTCCGATCAAATAGTTGTGTGGATAGACTAATCTAATGGGCTCCAGTTTCCTAAGGAGGCCTCAAATGCCTCCTCCCCGGTCTCTGTTCTTTAGGTTGATATGTCTACTGCACTATAGTCCTAGAAGGCTCTTCTTCAGAGGAGAAATGATAGCTACTGCCCTGCCTTCAGCAACAGGGATGGAAACAGTCCCAGCAGGACTGTGGCTAGAGACCTAAATTATGCCCAGAATATGGTATTCTGAAGCAGGGAATGCCCCATTGTTTTAGTAGAGGGGAGGGAGTCCTCTCCAAAAAAAACCCTTGTGAAGACAGGGAGGCAGCAACTTCACCAGGGCTCCTCTTTTCTCCTTAAAAGTGAGGTTTGAAGACATCTACCTCAGCCCCAAAAACTTTTAAGTTAGGAATTGGATTCCTTATCTAGGGGTACGTCTATACTTACTTCCTGGTCCGGATGTAAGCGATCGATCTTCTGGGATTGATTTATCGTGTCTTGTCTAGACGCGATAAATCGATCCCGGATCGATCCCGGAAGTGCTTGCCGTCGACGCCGGTACTCCAGCTCAGCGAGAGGAGTACGCGGCATCGACGGGGGAGCCTGCCTGCAGCGTCTGGACCCGCGGTAAGTTCGAACTAAGGTACTTCGAATTCAGCTACGTTATTAACGTAGCTCAATTTGCGTACCTTAGTTCGAAGTGGGGGGTTAGTGTGGACCAGGCCTAGGATAAGGAGGCTTTCTTTTGAAAGAAGGCCTGGGTCGACCAGAATCATCCTAAGGTCGCCAATACCCTTTGTCTTCATTTGCAAAACTAGGTAAAAGTTCAATTGAAAACCAGGGCTCATTCATTTCCCCCAGGAAGCTCAAAATAAGGTCTGATTTTCTAGTGCTTTTGAATTTCATTATAAGACCTGGGCCCCACTAGAATTCTCTAGTCTGTGTTCTGGGAAAAGGAAATGTTTATCTTTGTTTTCCAAAAAATACCTTCCAAAATACCATAATCTTAGCTTCCTGTAATGTCCTTAGAAGGACTAGTGTGTAGTTTTAGTGCATATTGCAAAGAATCAGAGATAGTTCTTTTAGTGTTTCATCTACCAGTGCTGTTAGTGATCACACAGAGTTAAACACATGAACTTCTAAAATGTTTGGATTAAATACTGTAAAAAGCATTCTTGAAAACCTCAGCATGCCTTTCCATTCTTCATGCATGCCTTTCCATTTTGATTGAAGGAACATTTTAACAGATCATCTCCACCATAGATGTGGACTCTGCATTTCTCAGCTACAACTGACTGCACTAATGCATTACGCAGATAAAAAAAGTTTTATCTTTTACACAACTACTAAAGGCAGAGAAGTAAAATCTGTATATGCCCTTTAGTCATTACATGTCCCCTGTATGCCCATATAGTAGCATGTCCTCACCTTGCAGCACCTCCTTATCTCTGGTCACAACACTACACAGGGTCCTTTTTTCCCTTAGACCTACAGTGGCCTCTCAGACTGCCTCTTCTCTTGACTTGCCTTCTGGCTGTTACAAATCTAAACGTCTTCTGGATAACACAAAGTCCAAACAAGTTTTCAACCTAGTGCCCTTCTGCCCCCTCAGGCTTCACTATAATTCCATTGTTGACTCTACCTCTGGCCTTTCCCTGCAGAAGAATGACCTGTTCCTGTAGCAGTCTTCCTCCATTATTACCTCACTGTTAAACCCTATCCCAGTGCTTATCTCCACCAGAAAGACCTATGTCCTCTATAGTCTCTCCCCTATGGAGCTCCCCGCATCTTCTTATAAGATGACTAGGAGGCAATTAGTTACTCACCCTCCCTCCCCATGTGTAGAGCATGACTACTTGGGATTCTTTCTCTTGCCTTACAGGTGATGGGGGTTAAGCCCCATCACAGCCAGACACACCAAATTCTCTCACTCCAGCAGCACTCTAGATAGTAAGTTAAGTTCTATGCTGATTCTATACCTGTTGACAAGGTGACTTTATAGATGGATGTGGGGGGGACAATGTGATATGTGGAGCAGTGTGCCTATAAAGTGACTCTCAATCTGTTGAATGAAGACACTGCACCATTAAATATGTAATTCCCGCATTAGGATTCCACTGCCATCTGAAACGCTCTAAATACTGGGAATAAAAGCAGGGCAGAAATATGAAGTCATGACAGTCCAGCAGCTGCCCTGAAGTCACACATAAAATTCGAAATTCCTCTGAAGAAGACCGAATGCAATAAAAGATTATATTGTTTGGTTATCCAGACAGGATCATTTTACGTGGTGAATGTTTACATTGCTTACTAGAAATGATAACATTTTGAACCCACTCAAAGAACTTAGCTTCAAAAGGCTAATTCAAACCTACGATGTTTTTGGGCTTGCATACACTATGGGGTTGGCAGGGGGAAGAGTAGTACAGATAGGGTTGCCAAGCCTCCAGGAATTGTCCTGGAGCCTCCAGGAAATAAAGATTAAATTTGAATTAAAGGTTATGTCGTGATGAAACCTCCAGGAATATGTCCAACCAAAATCGGCAATCCTAAGTAGAGAGGGAAATTCCAGTGCAAAAACAGAGACTAGGTAGAATGAAAAAATAGACTGTGTAAAGGAGCAGAGACAGGAAGAGAGAATTGCTAATGAAAATATAAATACAATGGGCCTGATTCTCAATTGCCTGGTCCTTTGTGTAGTCATTTCCATGTGGCAAAGTGGGTGGATAACTCTATCATTCTACATCCACTTCACACTGGGGGTGCAACCCAGTGAAGAATCGAAGTATGTGCGCCTTATATAGGACATGTGTTTGTGCTAGCCTAAGTTTGGAAGGTTTTTTAATTTTGTTTTGAGTTTTTTTACGTTGCCTATAATTCATAGTACATGCTTCCCTTTCGCTAGAAGTTGAACAAAAAATTTGAATCACCCTGGAGGGTGCAAAACCAAGGGGGAACTTTAACAACTGATTTCTGCCAACTTCCTAGACTCTCTCACAGCTGGATTTCAGACCAGGATATAGCACTGAGACAGCACCAATTGCTTTAGTGAATAGCCTCCTTTTAGCTATGAACAGTAGACTAGATACATTAGCAAAGTCATTAGATCTGTCAACAGGGTTTGACAGAGTTCAGAGGTGACACCTAATTGTTGATAGTAGGGGGGACACAACTTCAAGGTTCAGCCACCCCCCGAACAACTTGAATCATGCCCCCCACCCCGGCAGCCCTTATCTTGGCCTCAGTCTCCCCTTTTGGAAAGCAGCGGCCCCTCACTGCAGTGCCCAGTTGTTGCTCCTGCCTCGCCCTACAGGGTGCAGCTCACAGCTCACCTCGCCCAGCTTCCGAGGTCAGTTGACTGGCTCAGCTCTGCCAGCTGCTGTGCAGGGATTGGGCCTGGCAGCACCATGTGACCAAGCGGGGCCGACTCTGAGTCAACAGGAAACCTATGTGCAGGAGTGGGGCAACCCCGCCCTGAGCCCCTGGAGGGTGGGTGGTTTCCACCCAGGGCTTCCAAGGTCCCCCCTACCTGGGGGCTCCTGCACATGAGCCACTCCGTGGCTCTGGTTAAATCCCTCCACCCCCTGGGTCTCTGTGCGAGACCCAAACAAACACTGGGGCAGGCAGCTGGCCACATAGGCCAGCAGTGACCCCCTGGAAGGTCCAGCCCTGCAATCCTTGGGCAGGTGCGGAATTTGCCCCCCACATGGGGCCCGTTGGCCTGGCTGGAGGGTCGCTGTGGGTCAGCGCCAGCGTGAGCCAGGCCTGCAAAGGGGGAGGACAAAGGGGGGGGAGGGCAGCATGTGACCCTGTGTGCCCCCATCCCCACCCTCACCTCTGACAAAGTTGGCCATGATGTGTTTCTTATTTGCCTGAGATCTGACAGGGACAGACAGAATTGCACCCTATTGTCTCAGACAGACCTCAGAGCGTTGTGTGCAATTCCATATTGGCTCAGTCCTGTGCATGTCCTGATATATTCAAAATTCCTAGAAGAGATTGTGAGACAAAAGGCACTTAAGTGCCAGGAGCATGCATTGATACTGGACTCCATATCTCCTTCATAGCAAACACAGCCATCATTACAAGTTAGCCTTCCCAGTGCTACAACAAGATATTCTAAGCACTTGCATATCTACACTTACCGGGGGATCAACGAGCAGTGATCGATGCATCGGCACTCGATTTAGTGGATCTAGTGAAGACCCGCTAAATCGACCGCAGATTGCTCTCCCGTCAACTCCTGTACTCCACCAGATCGAGAAGAGTAGGGGGAGTCGACGGGAGAGCGTCTCCCATCGACATCGCGTAAGTAGAACTAAGCTCCGTTGATTTGAGTTACGCTATTCACATCACTCAAATTGCGTAGCTTAGATCGAATTTCCCCTGAAGTGTAGACAAGGCCTAAGTCTGGGCAAGACGGAGGTGATGCTGGTGGCAAAGAGGAGAAGATTTTGAAGAGCTGGCCCACTGATGGGGTAGTCCAGTCTTCAGCTCCATGTAGAGACAGTGCTGGCTGCCAGAAACGTTTTCTACCATTTTCAGCTCTGTCCCTTTCTGTCAAATGCAAACCTGGCTATGTATTTCCTGCAGCATCAACTGTTGGAGCATGATGTACCAGGAGCTGAAAGTGAATGCCATGAAGCAGCTCTAGTTGATACGTGCAGCAGCTTGCTTTCAGAGCAGCAAAGAGTGATTAAAGAAACATCACCCTCTGCTCTGATGCTGCAATGGTTCTCTGTCCATTAATGAATCCAACGTAAGGCCCCGGTCTTCAAAGGCCTCAGTGGCCTGGGGTCCAGCTATCTCAAACACCATCTCCCTTTCCGTGACCTACCACAACAACTGCATTCATCAGAGGTGCTGGAACTGTCTGAGCCCCCTTGTATTGTAGGTTTTCTTGGCAGCAGACCCATGACTAATGAACTCCCCCTCTGCCAGACAGTATAATGATTCTGCATTGCTCTATCTTCAGAATAAAACACTTGACCCATAGCTTTCCTCCCCCGATAACTGTCCATAGAGAAAACATAACATTTACCACTCACACCCTCACAATGCTACACGAGGAAAGGGAGGAAAATGCAGTATGACCCCAGTTCATGAGAGCACTTAAGAATGTGCCTCACTCCATCCTTATCCAGGAAATCATGTGCTTAATACCCACATATTTAATACCCAAAAGGACTTATTTGTGCTTTCCTGAATTGAGACCTTCCAGACTGAGTGTTTTATTTAAGCATGTGTGCTCATTTTATTTGAATGTGTTTAATTTATTTTAGAGCTCATATATCACTGACTGTGATGGGCGCCTTAATACTATCCAGATAATAGGAAGAGGGGATGGTGGGGAGAAAGGTTCACCTATTCAAGCTAGTTTTGTAAACTTAAACTCAGTTTGGGAGTTTCACCAAACCTTGGACACAACAAGGCTTTACCGTCTCTGTTGCTTTGTAATATTAAGATAAATCCCTTATTTACAAAAGCAGCTAAGGAGTAAAGGAAAATGTTTTTACTTACTACTTTTTCTGGTTTTGTGAATACTAGTTGCTAAAAGCTAAACGTTCAGCTAAACATTGGAAAAGGTTTACAATCATTGGAGCAAACACTGACACTTATTTCGAGATAAATTTGCATTTTTAACATAAATATTATTCCTTGAAGTGGAATAAAAATGCACATCCTATAATGTAGCAATGACCATAGATTTGTAAGTTAAACATCACTGTTTGTTTTTATTTCTGATGGATGTGGGCCTAGGTTAACCATGAATGTCCTCAATAGAAGCTTTGGGCACTATAGACACCCCATTACTGGACACTTTCTACTGCAATTTTCTCAAATGTAGTCAAAATACAATGTTCAATTTTTTGTAGGCAAACACCTTTGCAGTTTTACAAATACATTTTGTGTTTTGTTTGTTTGTGGGTTTTTGTTTTTAGTTTTGATTTCCAGGTCATCTGTAAAGAGTAGCACTGATGAAATCCTATTTAAACTTCAAACAGTGGATTAAAGTAACAGGATTTTTTTATTGACTTCTCTTATTCTCTTTCACTGACATCAGATTTTGCATTATGTACATTCCTGACACCAGTTTCTTTTCATTTTCTGCTCATGTCAGTGCATTAAGACTGTGAAGCTTTGTTTTCAATAAGCTCTTTTAGGCTTTGATGTGAAGAGATTCTCTAAATATTGTGTTTAAAAGCAAACAAACAATTATGTACATTTTCAGGCTCCCCAGTTCATAAAATATCAAGTATGCCGCAAAATACACACACAAATCATTATTAGTGAGTGTCATTTGCAACCTGCTCTCAAACATCAATTCTTAGCTCTTTCACAGACTTTCTCTGTGATCTGAGCAAGTCACTTAGCCTCTTTATGCCTCAATTCCCCCTTGTGTAAAATGGGAATAGCACTTCTCTACTTCACAGGGGTGTTGTGAATATAAATACATTAAAAAATGTGAGGAACTCAAACAAAAGTGCGGGGTCCCCATAAAAGTACCAAAGATAGAAACCCTCTACACAGTACATAAAATCCAAATTCATCCCCTTCCTGGAATTTGATTTTAACACAGAAATTCATACTAACACAACATTAAGCTCAGCTCAGCTCAACCCATCTTCTCACCCTTGGCTGCTCCAGGGGTTTCTATGTCATAAATGTTCAGCCCATACCATAGGTCATCCTTCTCTAGACTATCATTTCCACTTTCCTTCTTTCCAGATGGGTAACTAGCCACCTGTCTCAATGAAACAGTAGAATCTATTTAGTATCCCCAAGCAACAGCAAAACCTGCTAACAAGATAGGGCATTTCAGGCAAACACTGCCAGCCTGTTACAACAACCAACAGCCAATTCAACTTGCAGGAAAAATGACGTTTAAATTGTTTAGTACTATTCTTTTATTAAATGTACATATCTAAACAGTGTTTAGTAAACAGGAGTAATGTTGTTTGTCTTAAACAGATTTTTGGGGGGACACCAGCTTTCCTCAGTTCCTGGGAAGTTACTTTTCACCCTTTAGAATGGTACATATAGCACAGGCAGCTATTAATGCTTTGCATTTGTAAGTAATGTAGCCCTCTTGTGGCTGAGGTCATAGAAAAGGGATTACAGATCTACTACTAGCAGCAGACAAGGCTTCTTCAGCTGCAGCACATGCTTGTGTTTAGGAGCTGATGGTGGATCACATTTTCAGTCCCAGTCCTGCAAAATGTATGTGAAATTTGCCTTATATAATAATTTGTCTTGTATACAACACCTGCATTAATTACATCACATTCCCTGGTAATTGCCAGATCCCCGAGACAAAGGGTGTTAGGATGACTTTGTAACATCAACAGAGATTTCAAAGCAATCAAAGAGGGCCAAATATATTCCAACTGCTACTAATAATGGTGGGCTTCAGATATTCCTGGATGTGACAGCTGACAGATTTCTTCACCAAATAATCACTGAACAAACAAAAGGTGATGCCATTTTAGATTTAGCATTGGTAAGTAGCAAGGACATCAGAAGAACCGGTTAGAGAACAATCTTGGCTCAAGTGATCATGAGTTAATTCAGTTTAAACCAAATGGAAGGATAAACAAAACACACAAAAAATAGGTCCATAAGAGGGTCCTTGATTTCAAAAGGGCAAACTTGAAAAAATCAAGGAAATTAGTTAGGGAAGTGGACTGGACTGAAGAATTTAAGGATTTGAATGTAAGGGTGGCTTGAAATTATTTTAAGTCAAAGTTGCAAAAACTATCTGAAGCCTACATCCCAAGCAAGGGGAAAAAATTGTAAGGAAAGGTTGCAGACCAAACTGGATGAACAAGCATCTCAAACAGGAGAAAGCAGAAAGCCTACAAGGAATAGAGGATGGGATGGATCAACAAGGAAAGCTACCTCTTGGAGATCATAAAGTATAGGGAAAAAGTGAGAATTGCAAATAGTGAGAACTGCAAAAAGCCAAGCAGAGTTGGACATTGCAAATGGAATTAAAACAATAGTAAAATATTTTTAGCCATATAAATAAAAAGAAAAAAGGAAAGAAAAAGTGGGGCTGCTAAACACTGAGGATGGGGTGGGGATTAAAAATAATCTAGGTATGGCCTAATGCCTAAATGAATGCTTTGCCTCTGTTTTTAATAAGGGTAATGAGGAACTTGGGTCAGGGTGGCTAATGGGAATAAGGATATGGAAGTAGAAATGATCACATCTGAGGTGGAAGCTAAACTCAACCAACTCAATGGGACCAAACCAGGGGCCCCAGATAAAGATACTGGCACATGAAATTGCAAGCCCAATAGCAAAGATTTTAATGAATCTGAAAACTCGGAGGGGGGGATGTCATACAGTATGACTGGAGAACTTCAAATATAGTACCTATATTTAAGAAAGGGAAAAAAGTGATCTGGGAAACTACAAGCCTGTTTGACCTCAGTTGTATGCAAGGTTTTAGAACAGGTCTTGAAAAAGAGAGTAGTTAAGGGCATAGAGGTAAATGGTAATTGGGATAAAATACAACATGATTTTTACAAAAGAAAGAGATCAGGTTGGTCTCTGACAAACGAAATTCAGTAGATCTACCTGGATTTTAGATAAAGCATTTGAAACAGTTCCCTTTGGGAAAGTATTAGTTAAATTGGAGGAGATGGGGATTAATATGAGAATTGAAAGTGGATAAAGGAAAGACTAAAACAGGTCATGCTGAAGGGTGAACTGTCAGACTGGAGGAAGGTTACCAGTGGAGTTTCTCAAGGATCAGTCTTGGGACCAATCTTATTTAACATTTTCATTAATGACCATGGCACAAAAAGTGGGAGTGTGCTAATAAAGTGTGCAAATGACACGAAGTTGGGAGGTATTGCCAATATAGGGGGCGCCGGAATTTTCAACTACAAGATTTGGATAACCTTGAAAACTGGAGTAATAGCAATGGGATGAAATTTAATAGTGCAAAGTCATGCATTTAGGGACTATGTCATCAACTGAGGTGCAATCCAGACCACTGAACGGTTGTCACTTCTTACCTTGTAATCCTGAGTGCCTCACAATGCTTTCCTACTGTAGGTCTCTGCCTGGGACACTCACAATTCAGCAACAAGCATGCAGGTCACACCTTAAGTGTCTGTGTACTATGTAGCCAGCCATGGTTCAGCAACCCTGATCCCACTGGCCTGTCTACAGCCCTCCTCTGGCTTCCACCAGCCTTGGTTACAACTGACAAGGTGACCCCAACACTCTCCCAGTCCCAAATTTCCCCAAAACCATGTGCCCTGATGTGTCCAGCCCTCACCTGGACCACTCAGAGAAATATGTTGTTGCTCCTTTAAAGAGACAAAAGTATATTACATCTTATTAACTTAACTGGCGTAAATAAACACTTCCCTTCAAACACAGCACTGAGTTGGTTTATAGTAACAATTAAAAAATTAAGAAAATATCCGTAGGATTAAGTGAGTTAAAATATAGAGGAATGAAGATATAAAGTGTTACAAGTAAAACAAAACAAAATATGCTTTTCAGTGGCTAAGACTAAATGTAATAAGCTACAGTCTTTGTTCAAAGTAGATTTCTTACCAATCTTTCTTCTTTCCAGCCACGGTTGACTTTCTCATTGTCATGACCTTCCACAGAAGGGCAAGGGGCTGATTTCCCATGTCTTCCTTGGTGAAATTTTTTTGCCTAAATAGGTCTTTCATCTTTAAGTGAACAAACTACGCAAACTGAAAAAACAGAGAAAATCACTTCTCTAGTACCGGTCAGCAGGAGTAATTTCAGGTGTTGCGTTTAACAATAGATAGATAAAACATTTGACAGAAGTATGTTTAAGGTAACTGCCTAACTCTATGGTTGTTCCTGGATAACTTGAATAGTCTGCCTAATACAATATGAATCACCTGGTGTTGCAAGAGAGCTAGTATCTGATATTTTTCAGTGCTTGAAATGTGTTATTAATTGCTGATCGGACATTTAATGATTTTCATATCTTTAATTTCCATTTATATAGATGTATCTTTCAGTACTGATGTACATTATTCAGAAATTTAAATGGAAGGCACCTCAGTGCAGTAGATGTAATTTTCAGTTCTTTGTGTGAAAGCTTGTTATTAACAAACAAGTTACATTAAGTACTTTATAACGGATTTGTTCAAACATGTCCCTAATTCTTCGGCATGAGAGTTGGCAATTCTAGTGCAGAGAAAGTTAATACTGCCAAAAATGTGGCCTAACTTTTTCCAGGTTGACAATGCTGTGAGTCGCTAGCCCCTGGCCCCTCCCACACTGGCAGGCCAGACCCCGGGGCACTGCATAATGGGTCAACCATGTAATTGCTGCAGAGGGGCTAATGGCTGATATATTGTGCCATTGGATCAGACCATATAGCTGTCTGTTCCTTGCTGCCAATTTTCAGTATGACTAGTTGCTCCTGTGCTCCTAACTGCTGTTTAATAGAGGGAAGCATAGGCCCTATGATTATTTGTAAATGTCTTTTTAGTCCCTAAATCAAACAGTGAATGAGCAGTTCCTCAGGCATACAAGAAGAAATAGCAGCTGGCCAGGCAGACATAACCCGCTGAATTTGAATTTAGCCATTCTTTCTAGAGAAGTGAACTAAACCTTTAGTCACGCTGGCTTTCTCTTAGGTACCAAGTTCACTGCAATCATTTGGAAGGCAGAAGAAATATAATAGCAAGTATTGCAATTGTTTCCTGCATTTTAGCTCTACTTTTTGGTGCAATCATGCAGAACAGTCAAGAATTTCCCAAGGTGCATTAGCAGAACCCTACTAGGTGATGGCAGGAGCTGCATAGAAGGGAAAAAGCAGTTCATTTCCAACTGAGGGCCAGATTCTGCCCTTGATCACACCATCAGTGTAAATCGAGAGTAATTCCATTGAAGCTGATGGGGTAACTCTAGATATACATGGTTTGGGAGAGCAGACTCTGGCCCCAAATTAAAAACCAGAATATTCTGAAGAGAACTCTGACTCCGACACAAGGTTAAGGGACGCACAACACTGCAGGAGCCTGAGAAAGACAATTAGTGTGTGAACATGAAAACCTGAGCAGGGAATGAAGAAATTAATTATCAGACCAAAGGAAAAATCATAGAAGCATGTAGAAATTCAATTAAAAGTGAGAAATGCATTTAGAGTCCAGTAACCTTGCAGATGTAGTGAGCTAGTAATGGTGGCTGCTGTCACTTAAGGCAATTATTGGAAATCATATAAACCTTTCTTTCTAAAACCAAGCTACAGTTGTTTGTGTTAGGGGAAGCAGTCATAAACAGTAAAATGAAACATCGTAATTAATGCAGGAACATGCTCTAATGCAACATGAAGGAAGTAATCAGAGGAAATACTTTTATAAAAGTATATCTCGTCAGTCTTATACATAACAGTGATAAAACAAAAGTTTGGGGCAAATGTGGCTGTTTTATTGCAATTTGAACATGGAGTTTAATTTGATAAGAGGTACTTCAGTGAATGGAGTTGTAGAAAGCCACAAACAATTATAGTATATTACAGAATACTACATATATGGGATGCTCTTATTACCAAATTTGGCACTACTGAAATCAGTGTAAAAAACCTCGAGCTACTTCAGTGGGACCAGGATCTAGCCCATATGGTGAAATTCACAGAGAGAGGGGTAATGAGTGGCTATGCAGCAGACATGTGCCAGCTCCATATACGCTGGCACAGATGGCAACATTGGAGACAAGCCTGTAGCCAGCCCAGTGAAGGGACACAGGATCCACAAATACACTAATAAAACAGAAGGGCTATGTCTGGTATTGCAGCCTATAGGTTGGAGTAGTTGCCAAAGGGGACTATGCTGCAACCTTGCTGCCTGGTGTGGGAGATGGATTTTGCCTGATTAGCCAAGCCTTTGTTTCACCCACAGACCATAGAAATAACAATGCATTATTTAGAATTCCGTGTTTTCTGAGATTGACGTACTGACCAGATCAGAGTGATAATAGGCTAAAACTGCACCTTCCTCTCTGTTTATCATTCCTACTTTTTTTCTTTTTTATAATCTTTATTTTCTTGGCTTATAAAACTCTCTCTTACTCTCCACAGCTGAATTACAACAAAAATTAATGCCTAGCTAGGCAACTCCCCTAAAATTTGAAAGGTTGGCATTTGATGATGTGTGTAGAGTAGATTATGCAGTGCTAGATCATAAATTCTTTGTTCTTTTATTTAAAAAAAAGTCTTAAAGAAATGCAAAGGTTATGTAGAAATGTTATTACAGTATAAAGGACTGAACACACTCCCACTGGAATCAATGAATAGATTGCCCTTGAGTACAGTGGGAGTTGCACACTTTGGGCTAGATTCACCAAGTAATTTATGCATGGTGGCGCTCAGTGTAACCCTTTCTAACTTTGGGGCACCTAGAAAAGCACCGAGAGTCACAAAGCTTGAGTTAGGTAGGCTCTCCACACAAAGAGTGGGGAGATACAGGGACCTAAGAATGGGGGATGCACAAAAGCCTGCACACTCGGAGGCTCCTGGCCTAAACTAGCCAATGGGAGGTGCCAAGCTGAAGGGGGTGTGCTAAGTCCCATCCATCTCTCAGAGATAGACACTCAATCCTGGGCTGCAGGGAGGTGCCTATCTCTGCTTGTGCTTCTCAGCTACAAACCGTCTCTTGGTGTTAGGCACCACGTCGTCGTAGCAAGAAGTCCAGGGGATGCGGGGAGGAGGTGCTTTGGTGGCCTCTCTCTGTCCCAATGATTGTTTCAGTGTTTATCCACAGTGCAATAGCTTCAACATTGGGTGAGAGAGAGAGAGAGAGAGAGAGAGAGAGAGATTAGAGCACTCACCTGGGAGGTGGGAGACCCAGGATCCTGTCCCCCTGCACCAGTGAATTTTTAAAATTGGCTATTCACAGTGGAACTGCTTCAATGGGAGAGACTGAGGGAGTTTCATATTAGACTATCCCACAGCCCAGTGGTTAGAGCATTCACTTGATAGTTGGGAGACCCCTGTTCAAATCCCTTCTTCCCCTCAGGTGGAGGGGGACACTTTAACCATAGGTCTCTCACATTCCAGGCAAGTACCCTTGTGACGGGTTGAATCACAGAACCCCCCTGGGAGCTGCCTCCCGATGTGCCAAGACTACTTCTGCCCCGCTTTCCTGCCCCGTCAGCTTAGGACTTCAGTGCCCTGCCTGGTTTGAGCCAGACTCGCTAGCCTGCTGCAAACCCAGACCCAGGTCTGAATCACGTCCCCTAACAGCTGTAGGCTTACCTGAAAGCAGCTTACAGAAGTGTTCTTGTCTTTAACACTCTGGTGCCCAACTCCCAGTGGGGTTTAAACCCAAATAAATCCATTTTACCCTGTATAAAGCTTATACAGGGTAAACTCATAAATTGTTCGCCCTCTATAACACTGATTGAGAGATATGCACAGCTGTTTGCCCCCCCCCCCAGGTATTAACACATACTCTGGGTTAATTAATAAGTAAAAAGTGATTTTATTAAATACAGAAAGTAGGATTTAAGTGGTTCCAAGTAGTAACAAACAGAACAAAGTAAGTCACCAAGCAAAATAAAATAAAACAAAACACACAAATCTATGTCTAATCAAACTGAATACAGATAATCTCACCCTTAGAGATGCTTCAGTAAGATTTTTCCTCAGACTGGACACCTTCCAGGCCTGGGCACAATTCTATCCCCTGGTACTGCTCTTGTTCCAGCTCAGGTGGTAGCTAGGGGATTCTTCATAATGGCTCTCCCTCTTTCCTGTTCCACCCACTTAGGGTATGTCTACACTACAGGATTAATCCGAATTTATATAATTCGAATTTAGGAAACCGATTTTATAAATTCGAATGTATTCGGCCACACTAGGCACCATTAATTCGGTGGTGTGCGTCCAAGCTACCGTAGTAGCATCGATTTCCAGAGCGTTGCATTGTGGGTAGCCAATAACATCTAATTGCCAATAACATCGAATTGCGGCCACACTAACCTTAATTCGGATTAACAATACCAATTTTGACGCTACTCCTCTCGTCGAGGAGGAGTACAGAAATTGAATTAAAGGGCTCTTTAATTCGAATTAAATGGCTTCGTTGTGTGGACGGGTCAAGCGTTAATTCGAATTAAAGCAGCTAAATCCGAATTAAAGTCGTAGTGTAGACCAGGCCTTATATATCTTTTGCACAAGGCGGGAATCCTTTGTCCCACTGGGTTCCCATCCCTCCTCTCAATCGAAAAGCACCAGGTTAAAGATGGATTCCAGTTCATGTGACATGATCACATGTCATTGTAAGACCCCCAAGCCTTCATTCCTCCCAGCCTGACTCACAAGAAGGCTTGCCTACAAATAGAGCCATCTACAGTCAATTGTCCTGGTTAATGGGAGCCATTAAGATTCCAAACCACCATTAATGGCCCACACTTTGCATAATTACAATAGGCCTTCAGAGTTATATTTCATATTTCTAGTCTCAGATTCAAGAGTGATACATTTATACAAATAGGATGACCACACTCAGTAGATTATAAGCTTTGTAATGATACCTTACAAGAGACCTTTTGCATGAAGCATATTCCAGTTACATTATATTCACTCATTAGCATATATTTATAAAATCATATAGAGTGCAACATCTGACTACTGGGCTAAAGGTTATGAGAGAGGTCACCTTCCTCCCCCTGGCCATTTCGTGTAAGCTCACCTGTAAGAGCCCAGTCCAATAGGGGACGTTTGATTACACTGCCTGGATTGGGTCCTGCAGATGAGTTAGGTGGAGGAACTCCTAACGTCTCCTGGTTTGTGCATTGCTCTGGGGCGTAAGCATCCAGACATCTGTCGGGGTCTGCAGAAACACAAGTGTCTCGGGAACTTACACTGCAAAATGTAGGTGCTAAATATGTGACATTATCTGATTAAAATATGACGATATAGATCATTGTTGCAACCACTGTTATATATTTGCAGCAAATCTTGTACAGAAGTTTGTCAAGTAAGGTGTCTATGCAAAGGTTATGATTTGCTGCTTATGATTATGCTATCTGTATGCATGTATCATTTTTGTATTTGAAGTTATAAGTATTGTCTCTATACTTGGATTTCAAATGTTTGTTCCTGGGGTACCGCCCACAAGGTAGCTAGCCAGCACAACTTGGAGGGACTATTCAAATTAAGTGGCTCAACAAGAAACACTTGGTTGACAGTGGACCATGGGAGATGCCCACCTACACTGAGTGGACTGTCATGTAAACGTGCTGCAAAGACTGAGCGAAACTGGGCATGAACATGTGACTTGCCCATGTGACTCCAAACACTATCTTGTTGCTGTAATTTTCCATAGTAAGAACAATGGGATGCCCTTCACATGGCAAAAGCTATAAAAGGCCCTGGAAACCCCTCCATTTAGTCTTCAGTCCTGCTTCTTACCTCTGGAGGAACTTTGCTACAAACTGAAGCTGTGAACAAAGGACTGAATGACCCATCCAAGCTGTGGACGTATTCCAGAGACTTGACTTAAGACAGCAGTTTATTCCATCACGGCTACAAGCCTGAACCAAGAACTTTGCCATTACTGTATGTATTTGATTCCTTTAACCAATTTTAACTCTCACCTTTCTTTCTTTTTCTTTGAATAAACCTTTATATTTTAGATACTAAAGGATTGGCATCAGAGTGATTTTTGGGTAAGATCTAAGTTATATATTGACCTGGGTGTATGGCTGGTACTTTGGGATCAGA
This sequence comes from Emys orbicularis, assembly GCF_028017835.1. Taxonomy (NCBI): domain Eukaryota; kingdom Metazoa; phylum Chordata; order Testudines; family Emydidae; genus Emys; species Emys orbicularis. Next base: position 79,976,192 of record NC_088684.1, on the reverse strand, counting down.
AGAACCTATTATTTGATGAGACTGGTTGTAAAGAACCACTCATCTCTGAATCCAGTGTTTTTTGTGGTGATATAAGAACTGGAATGCCTGAGGAAACTGCCTTTATGTTTTCCTGTTAGCCAGTGTGGTGAAACAGAAATTTAATTTTGTTGCTGGTTTGGTATATCCTACGGGGGATTAGCCACCAGTCTTGGGGTGTATCTGCCCTATTTCTCAGCGGTTCGTCCTGAATTTGGTAACCTCAGTTGTGACCCACTAAAGCACTGTCACAGTGACGTAGGCGAGCAGGATAATGTGCATAGCTTATTGCCCTGAAACACTGGTGGTGATTTTGAATGAGTTTTAAGTGTAGTGGCTACAGAACAGACAAAGTGGTTACTGGTTTGTTATTTTCTGTTTGCTTATTTCAGGAAAGAGAAGTAGGAAAATGGGTGAAAGTGAAGTTATCAAAAAGTTGGAGCTGCACAGGTTGCAAGGGGAAGAAATTAAAAGGATGAATAAGAGACAGATGGAACTTAAACAGATGAAAACTGAAGCAGAGGCAGCCAGCCGGAAAGCTGACCACAAGAGGAAATCCAGAAACAAGTCCTGGAATTGAAAGATAAAGAATATGGAGTATATGTCACACCTACCCCCAGAGATTACTGCCAGAGGATTGATCACTGACCAATGCGGAGGCCGTATGCCCCATGTCCTCTTTTCTAGACAGGGCATCAGCTACCAAGTTTTCCTTCCCTTTAATGTGCACAATCTCCATGTTAAATTCCTGCAGGACCAGGCTCCAGTGTAGCAGTTTTGAGTTTGTGCCCTTGGTCCTGTTTAGCCATATTAAGGGCGAATGGTCTGTAAGAATCTTGAACCCCCTATTAAGGAGGTAAGGTCTCAGTTGTTTAACAGCCCACATTATGGCATAGCATTCCTTTTCTATGACAGAATAATTCTGCTCAGTAGGGGACAGCGTTTTGCTTAGGAAGGCAACGGGGTGCTTCTTGCTGTCCTCCTCTGTTTGCATCAGTACAGCATCCAATCCAGTGTCAGACGCATCAGTGAACAATTCAAAAGTCGTATCAAAGTCAGGGCAGCTGAGATGCCCTGAGGCAGCTGAGTGAGGGTTTTGTGAATCCCAGTGGAGCCTGATTCTGGCACTCAGGAGCCTAAAGTGCCAGTTAGAAACTTAAGTCCTTTTGTGAATCCAGCCCTTCACGCTGGTATAGCATCCTTCATCCTAGGATATTCAACGTGCTTTACAAAAGGTGGGTAAGTACTTAAACGTGGTCTGCACATCCCCACTAATTCTGAATAGCTTTATAGCCACTTTTTCTTTAAACCAATTTTAAAATTTTCTGGAGCTCTATTGTAGACCAGGCTCCAGACACTCTGAAATGTTTATATTGAATTGGCACCAGCTCAATTTTCTTAAAGTTAAATCATCAGCATAAAAGTTCACATTACCTTGACTATCAGCACAGAGATGGACTGAATCCATCTGCCTGCATGAATGAAAATCTCTGTGTTTTCATTTTAAATTGACATTTTTTCCCTTGGGTCAGCTGCAACATTGAAGTCAGGTTGTTGTGTAACCAGGTACTTATCTAAAGAAAAAAGCCCTGAATAGCGCTATGGAGAGCCATATGTGCACTGAATAGAGAGCCACAGGTGGAGTATTAGTGAGATATATAAGTTAGTAAGTTTTAAAGAATATACCAGGGTTACCTTCTAATTTTACATAATGCACCCATTACAATTATGATTTCCACCAAATATATGTTGGTTTCTAGCTTGGGATTCCAGCAACTTTCCTTGTTGAATGAATTCTAATTACTCACCCTGTAGTTATATTGACTTTAACATCCTTCTGGACAATTTTGTACCAAGTTTGCACCATAGTTTCAAATTACACTTAATGAATTCATCTTGACTATCAATATCAAAACTTCTAATCCACAGTAACTCCAATAGAATGAAGAATTCCTTTTTCTTTATGTTGCACAGATCAATTCCTGCCCTGAATTACAATTCCGATAACTCCATTGAGTTCACCTAGGGTGGAAAGCCAGGCTTAGATTTGGATACATGCCACCTCTTAGGAGAAAAGAACAGGCATATACAGCTGATTTAATTTGTTCAGGCCTTATGATGAATAGTCATCTTAAAATGAATGCACTGCACAGGCTCTTGAGTCATAAAAAGCTTTACAATTTTAAACATCTATTATTTTATTTTAGCATTTTTACAGTCGATCCCTTTCCATGCCATACACTGAATTCAACAGAATCTTCCATAAGAAAAGATTCATAGTATAAGTCCAACAACTATGCAGAAATAAAATGTATGGGAGTATATTTGTGCTAGCTACACTGTTCACAAGTACAAGTAAAGCACGCTGAGCATGGCTAATTGTTTCGGTGCTGTCTAAATACTTGGTATAAAAGGCTCAAAGCCATGGCCGGCGCTGCTCGATGTAACGGCTGTGTCACCTACGAAGTACAACAAAGGCTTACAGTAAAGGGGTGTAAGCCATATATTTAGGCTTGGCAGGATTCAACTGAAATCATTAGTTGTCGGTAAATGTAGATTTCACCTGACACAGAAATTGACCCCCCCCCAAAAAAAATCCATTGACAACAGTTGACACTGACAGCCTCCCCTGCACCTAACACCCAGAAGGATTCAGTGTCAGGCCCCACAGCCATGTAGGTAGCCCTGCTATCATGGCTCCACTCACTCACCTATCAGCCGGGAGTGCAGAGGCCATCCCTGGGCAGGAGCTATTCAGCAGCAGAGTGGCCTCCCAAATGGCCGGGGGCCAGTCCTCCTCCCCACAGCCCTGGCTGGGGGGTTTCACCGCCATCAAGCAGGATTGCAGCCTCCCCTGAATCTTGCCCGTGAGTGTCTTGGGACCCTCAGCTGCACTAGGAGCTTCCTGCAGCCCTGCTGTCAGCACTGCCCTACCTCCCTTATTTTCCCATAACTGTGAAAATTCAAAGATAAAAACGGAAAAAAATTCTTAAAAATAAAAATTGATATTATCCAAAGTTACAAAAATATAATAATCAAATTCTGCCAAGGCTAAACATATTGTTGCCCTTTTTTGGCCTGAGCAGTTAGATTATATTCAGTCCTTGCTGGGTTGTTTCCAAGTCAGCTATTTCTTGGGTGCAATCTTGTGTATTTACAAGAATGTACACAAAGTCCTGTTTCCCTGAACACAGTAGAAACAAATAACATGAGGCAGTTTCCTTGTTCAGAAATCCAAGAAATCCAGAAATCCAAAGTCCAGAAATCCAACTGTCTTTCCAGCTAGTAACATACTCACTCAGTGCCACATAAAAATCTATCACTTTCTCCCTCTCAGACAGGAGCCAACAAAGCACGCTCGTTAGGGGTGGACGTTTTTTGTTGGTGGGAGAGTGGCTACACTGTGCGCCTTTTAGCGGAACAGCTGTATCACTAAAAGCTGCGTAGTGTAGACAAAGCCTCACAAATCGGCAAACAGCACTGCAATCAATCAGTCCCCTAGTCCCTGCGTTTTACAATCAGTCCAGGGAAATGCCTTAGCCCACCTGGCTAGATTCTGATTCAGCTTGCCATACAGCCATTTGTCTTGGATGGTGGCTCCCTATTGTTTCCAGCTATCACTACATAATCGGACATTTAATTGCTCCTTCCATTTAACCTGAAAGAAAGGTGCTTAGCACACCCATTGTCTTTAATGAGGTCTGTGAATGTCTATAGATCAAAAACCCTCTTGAGAGCTATCACTAACACCTTCAGCATAACAATATTTATCGAGCACTTTTCATCCAGAGGGATTTCAAAGTATTTTACAAATAAAAGGCCAAATTCTACTTTCTGGCTTTGTCTATGCTTCACGCTCCCCACTCCCCTAAAATTAATGTTTAAAATCAAATTTACACAAGATAAGAGGGAAGGTACTGTACCTCTGGGGGCAGGCTTGAGTTATGAGGGATTACAAGTATCAGTTTACAAGGTTCACAGGATACATACATAGTACATAACCAGCATAGACCCAGATTGGGGTGCGGGAGTTTTTAAAACGTCAGTGGATAAGTGGTTACTACTATTGGTGCAATTCCATTGGTGGTAACAATGGTGGGAATGCTAATGTAGTCAAGGCTCCAGTGTAGTATAGACCTGCCCTGTGCAGCATTAACTTACCTAGTGGTCAAAAAGCCAGTGGGTGCCTGATGCCCTGTCTACATTAAAGCTCTCCCTACTGTTACCACTGGTGGTGTGGTGATAGTGGGGAGTGTTAGGTGAAAATAGCCCTGTGAAGGGTGGCCCTCACCAGAAGTGCTGCCTAGTGGTCAGGCAAGGGCATGACAGGTGGTTCTCCTTCCTGATGTCTCCCCTTTGCTCCAGAACTCTGTCCTGTGAGATCGGTCCCTTCTTTTGCTGCTCACCCTTCTGGCCAGGTCCCGCGCTCCAGTCCACCCCTTTCAGGGCATGTGCGTATGCACATGCGTGTACACACACACACACACACACACACACACACACACACTGGAGAAGTCTTTTGGTACCTGCAAGGGCTTTCTCCTTAGCTTCAGGGTCTGAACCTTGTGTATTCAGGGGTTTTCCCAACTGGATACCTTGCTGAGGGGTAGACTTTTTTTGTTATCCAACCTTTTGGTGTTGGTAGAGGAACCTGAGCCCACACTCTCCACCGGGCTCCAATCCAGGGCCCAATGGTGGGCAGTTAAGTTCTGCACCTTAGGGTTCTAAATAGCTACCTGTCTGGATCACTTCCTTCCTGAGCTCCCCTTTTCTCCAGCAGGGTAAATTTAAAGAACGGAATAGAAAATAAAGTTTCTGACCTTCCCACACAGTCACCAGTCTCTCCTTTGCAGGCTTGATTGGGTCAGTGTGGTCAGCGCTCAGGCAACAAGAGCTCCTGGCCTATTACTTCCCCAAAGAGTGGAGGTCTGTCCACTTCCACTGCTTACTCTTTTTGAGCAGCTCAGCTTCCCCTTTTAAGCTCCGCCTCCAGCTTGTGCAGGTGCAGCTGGGTGTGGCAGCCTGGGCCCAGAGCTTCTCCTTAACCCCTTGTTCTCCACTGTGGCATTTGTACACCCCATCACTGGGCCTTTACATCAAAATGGAGTGAATAACCCACGGCAAATAATTTATTCAACACATTTCACCTCTTTGTCCATGGTATAGTCTCAGTTTAATGTATTTGAAACCATTCACTGAAAAATTGAAGCAAATAATTCTTGGTCTGTAGATAATAAGAAAACAGCTTGGTGTGAATATTCAAAATTTCTTCTGTTTTGATTAGGTTTGATTGGCTGTATTGGTACACATGGTACATTTCTGTTCTCCAAATGGGTGAATGTAGCTTTTAGAATTGGGTTTCCACTGTGTATACACGTATTCATTTACAATGATACATTTCAGTGTGTACTCTTGCCAGTAAAGTTATCGCTAGAACACTAAAAGAAGTCAAAGCCAATTTTTTTTATATCAAACAAATATTCATTCACCACATACAGCTATATCTGAGATGGAATACTGAAGCTTTGCTGTGGAAACAATATCTATTTTTAAAGGAGAGATGAGCAATAACTTCTCAAAATGAAGTTATATGGGAATTCTATACTAAATTTTTAGAAGGTATTTCCTAAGTTACAAAGCTTTCAGTGAAGACCAGCTTTCTCACAGGTTTTGGCAATCAGTCTATTGCTTGAGTCTGCATAGGTCTGTTCAAAACCCTGTAATAACTAATAGCGAATGGTATAAAAATCTATTGTTTTTTCCCTTTAATTTTTTTTTTAAAATCCCTCTTTACTCTTAAAGTTAAGTTGCACTCCATTAGAAGGACAAACACCTCAAGTCTTTACTAGAATAACTTAAAAGTAAACATCCTACATAAATAGATTCATTTTTATCAGATGACGGATAAGAAACTCAAGTCAAAAGTTCTCATGAGGACTGAAAAAATACACTTTTACCTGGATATTTTTTCCTTGTAACCTTTTCAGCTAATAGTGAACAGATGACTATTGCAAACTTCACTTGCAGCAAATTCAAGACAAGAGAACATCATCATCCATCTTCTTGATGAACCTCAACATTTTATCTGCAGACTGGAGCTGGGTGCAAAATTGAGCATGTCATGCATCTATGCAGCTCTCCATGAAGGAAGTGCAACTGAAGGTTACAAAACTTTTAAAGCCAACTTTTAAGCTACCATCTGGAGCCTATTTAATGATTGCCAAGCACATCTGCCACGATCAGACATGCTTAAAATTAAGACAAAACTGAGCCAGCATGACTTCTTATTTTAAGACAAGAACTTGATGCTACATGAACAACCAGGAGCCTCAGACTGAGAGGCTTTGCCTATAGTTGGCAGTAGTCCAAATCTAGCCAAGGGTGGTAAGTCAGTGAAAGGCATTGCCAGGTAAGAACTATTTGATAGTCTTAGCCCAGCTCCTACTGAACAAAACATCCACATTACAAAAAATCCCACCCTCACAAATGACAGCACAATTGTCAGCCTCATTAGACAGGACAAGGAAGATTTTAGGATTACAGTATATAATGGTTAATGTACTTCTGTAATATGTGGGAACACAAATAATTGCAATTCCTGAAAGTAGGAATAGATCATGTGTGATGAAAATGCATGTTACTAGATACACAACTCTTTCTTTTGCTAGGTCATGCATGCCAGCCCTGTCTGTACAAATGGTGGACATAATAAGACATAAAACTGTCTGTTAGATGATGGTTAAAATTTAATTAAATGGAGAAGTTTTACATGACTGCACGATTAACTTGATGATTACTGAATTAAACAAGAAGACAGATGCTTTCATGTTTGCTTACTCTATCCAATTTTCATATGTTGGTACAATGCCACGGTCAGTATTATTACACTCCATGCAGGAGAAGAAAAACAATATATTAAAAGTTTTTTCGTTAGTTAATTATGTTGCATAATACCCAATATTTACATTTGGAGATAAGCAATAGATACCTTGTATGAAACTGTAAGTTATAGGATTTCTAGCCAATAGAACTTTCTTTTAATGACATGGCCAATATATTTTTGTGTCTGGAGGGCAAGTCTGACTTTGAAATATTTCTTTCATTCACTGCACAGGGCACAAAAGTGACCCAAATCCCCTAAGATTTCCATGTTAGCTGTAGACCAGTCTATCTTCACGGCCAAAAGGTAGTGCCCAATAGACTGTGCACTGTCTTCTGCTTGAGGAGATTTTAAGGCACACTGAATTTCTTATCCTAAGGGATACCACGACTGTTCAGTTCAGAGCAAATGGAATTATATGGCAGTTGCCTTTGACCTCGTGTTCTGGAGAAGATTCCTGAAAATCATTACAAAGTGTTTTTTCGAAAATATAGCTTGCCAAACATGTCCACATTTGTAAGAAGAGTATATAAAGCTATTATCAAAATCAGTTTTTTAGCAGAATCTTCAGCTACTGATTAAAATGAAGAAAAACATGTTTGTGTCCAAAGCTCCCACCAAATGCTCATTTCTGCTGTTTCAGAATTCAGAGATTCATATCTAAAACTTTATGGACAGCTCTTGAATGCCATCTCAACAGGACTTATCCTTCTATTTCTGTTTAGCAATTTTAGCCAACAGTGGGATTTGTTACATTGAATGTGATTTGTACATTTTCTCTTGCTGTCTAGAAATTGCTCATTTTCAGCAGGATCTAAACATTTGTATCTTTCCTTTACAAAGCTCTTCATCTTGAAAATCCCACTAACATCTTAAGAAAGATTTTTAAGCAAACTGAGACCACACTATGTCTGTGAAAATATCTCCTTGACTGTTCCCTATCAACTGAGCCGGACATATTCTTGTGTCATCAGTCTGCTGAATGCTTCAAAATTGCTCCATTTTTATTTCCTACAGCAGCACCTGTAGCTTTTTGAAAATTTTAAACAAGTATCTTGTCCCTTTAACAATTCATTCAAAGTAAGAAACTAACTGAAAAAGTACGATAATAAGATGATTATACATGCAGAATACCAGTAAAGTAAAAGATTGGCCCAAACCTTAATTTTAGTAAAAGGAAACAAAATTTTGTCATTAAAGTAACACTAGGATTGTGAGATCAAGCATTTAAAATAGTTAGGAAGTTCCAAAAGTTAAAGTTACTCTAGCAATGTTAACTTGACTGTGTTGCACATCCTGTATATTTTTGGTATGCACTAATAAAAAACAATAAATGTATTCAGTTTTATATTTAACATTGGGGAATAGAGGCAGATTTGAGCAGAAACCTGTCAGTTGTAGTAGTACCCCTTTAAATAGTTTGTAAGCCATCTAATGGTCTTTTTTCTTCTATTGCAGAAGCCACCTGAACCCTAGCAGAGTAGCAGTGTATGTATGTAGTTAAACCTTGTATATTTGTGTACAGTTAGTAAATATGGTTATTTGAAACTTAACTCTGTCCATGTAGTTTCCTCATATTCTTAATGTTGTATGTAGAGCAAAGACACACCATCTGTTCACTTGGTAACTAATTCCAGCTTTGTCAACAACCTGCATGAGGATGCCGTCTTTGTGTTTCAGTTTTTCAATCTGTAAATTGGAAATGATAATGCTCCGTATGCCTACTGTATTTGTGTCTCTGCCTTTTGTCCTTCACAGGGGTTGTGGGTATGTCTACACTACGAAATTAGGTCGAATTTATAGAAGCCGGTTTTATAGAAATCGTTTTTATACAGTCGATTGTGTGTGTCCCCACATAAAATGCTCTAAGTGCATTAAGTCGGCGGACCGCGTCCACAGTATCGAGGCTAGCGTCGACTTCTGGAGCGTTGCACTGTGGGTAGCTATCCCACAGTTCCCGCAGTCTCCGCCGCCCATTGGAATTCTGGGTTGAGATCCCAATGCCTGATGATGCAAAAACAGTGTCGCGGGGGGTTCTGGGTACATGTCGTCAGGCCCCTCCCCCTCCGTCAGAGCAACGGCAGACAATCGATTCACGCCTTTTTACCTGGGTTACCTGTGCAGACGACGTACCACGGCAAGCATGGAGCCCGCTCAGCTCAGCTCACCATCACCATATGTCATCTGGGTGCCGGCAGACGTGGTACTGCATTGCTATACAGCAGCAACTCCTTGCCTTTTGGCAGTAGATGGTGTATTACGATTAGTATCCATCATCGTCGTATTCCTCAGTGAGTTCAGTCAGAGGCACCTGGGCAGACATGTTTTGTCTCCTGGAGACTCAGTCCTATTGTACCATCTTGACGATGATGGCTAGCAGTCGTAATGCAGCATTTTCTGCCAAGCACCCAGAAGATGCCGATGGCTATCAGTCATGCTGCACCGTCTGCTGCCAGCCTAAGATGTAAAAGATAGATGGACCACATTTGTTCTGTATTCATTTGCTTCCCCCTCCCTCCGTGAAATCAACGGCCTGCTAAACCCAGGGTTTTGAGTTCAATCGTTGGGGGGGGGCATTCTGTGTGACAGTTGTTTGTGTTTCTCCCTGATGCACAGCCACCTTTGTTGATTTTAATTCCCTGTAAGCCATGTCGTCACTCGCCCCTCCCTCCCTCCCTCCCTCCATCAGACAATAGTTTCGCGCCTTTTTTCAGCCCAGACGCCATAGCACTGGGATCATGGAGCCCGCTCAGATCACCGCGGCAATTATGAGCACTATGAACACCACGTGCATTGTCCTGGAGTATATGCAGAGCCAGAACATGCCAAAGCAAAACCAGGTGAGGAGGCGATTGCAGCGCGGCGACGAGAGTGATGAAGAAATTGACATGGACATAGACCTCTCACTAAGTACGGGCCCCAGCAATGTGCAAATCATGGTGTTACTGGGGCAGGTTCATGCTGTGGAACGCCGATTCTGGGCCTAGGAAACAAGCACAGACTGGTGGGACCGCATCGTGTTGCAGGTGTGGGACGATTCCCAGTGGCTGCGAAACTTTCGCATGCGTAAGTTTCATGGAACTTTGTGACTTCTTTCCCCTGCCCTGAAGCGCCAGAATACCAGGATGAGAGCAGCCCTCACAGTTGAGAAGCGAGTAGCGATAGCCCTGTGGAAGCTTGCAACGCCAGACATCTACCGGTCAGTCGGGAATCAATTTGGAGTGGGCAAATCTACTGTGGGGGCTGCTGTGATCCAAGTAGCCAACGCAGTCAAAGACCTGCTGATATCAAGGGTAGTGACTCTGGGAAACGTGCAGGTCATAGTGGATGGCTTTGCTGCAATGGGATTCCCAAACTGTGGTGGGGTTACAGACGGAACCCATATCCCTATCTTGTCACCGGAGCACCAAGCCACCGAGTACATAAACCGCAAGAGGTACTTTTCAATGCTGCTGCAAGCCCTGGTGGATCACAAGGGACGTTTCACTAACATCAACGTGGGATGGCCGGGAAAGGTACATGATGCTCGCGTCTTCAGGAACTCTGGTCTGTTTCAAAAGCTGGAGGAAGGGACTTTCTTCCCGGACCAGAAAATAACCATTGGGGGTGTTGAAATGCCTATAGTTATCCTTGGGGACCCAGCCTACCCCTTAATGCCATGGCTCATGAAGCCGTACACAGGCAGCCTGGACAGTAGTCAGGACCTGTTCAACTATAGGCTTAGCAAGTGCAGAATGGTGGTAGAATGTGCATTTGGACGTTTAAAAGTGCGCTGGCGCAGTTTACTGACTCGGATAGACCTTAGCGAAACCAATATTCCAATTGTTATTGCTGCTTGCTGTGCGCTCCACAATATCTGTGAGAGTAAGGGGGAGACATTTATGGCAGGGTGGGAGGTTGAGGCAAATCGCCTGGCTGCTGATTACGCGCAGCCAGACACCAGGGCAGTTAGAAGAGTACAGCAGGGCGCGGTGCGCATCAGAGAAGCTTTGAAAACCAGTTTTGTGACTGGCCAGGCTACGGTGTGAAACTTCTGTTTGTTTCTCCTTGATGACCCCCCCCCCCCCCCCGGTTCACTCTACTTCCTTGTAAGCTAACCACCCTCTGCGTGGTCACCTGTGCTCTCCACGCTGGGCAAACAGGAAATGAAATTCAAAAGTTCGCGGGGCTTTTCCTGTCTACCTGGTCAGTGCATCTGAGTTGAGAGTGCTGTCCAGAGCGGTCACAATGAAGCACTCTGGGATAGCTCCCAGAGGCCAATACCGTCGAATTCCGTCCTCACTACCCCAAATCCGACCTGGAAAGGCCGATTTCAGTGCTAATCCCCTCGTCAGAGGTGGAGTAAAGAAACCGGTTTAAAGGACCCGTTAAGTCAAAAAAAAAAAAAAAAGGGGTTCGTCGTGTGGACGTGTCCAGGCTTAATTCGATTTAACGCTGCTAAATTCGACCTAAACTCGTAGTGTAGACCAGGCCTGTGTGACTTAATCTCATCCTACCTCATTCAGGTAGCTGCTTTCAACTACCTGAAAGGGGGTTCCAAAGAGGATGGCTCAAGACTTTTCTCAGTGGTAGCAGATGACAGAGCAAGGAGTAATGGTCTCAAGTTGCAGTGGGGGAGATCTAGGTTGGATATTAGGAAAAACTTTTTCACTAGGAGGGTGGTGAAGCACTGGAATTGGTTACCTAGCAGGGTGGTGGAATCTCCTTCCTTAGAGGTTTTTAAGGTCAGGCTTGACAAAGCCCTGGCTGGGATGATTTAGTTGGGGATTGGTCCTGCTTTGAGCAGGGGGTTGGACTAGATGACCTCCTGAGGTCCCTTCCAACCCTGATATTCTATGATTCTACCAACCAGCCACTATGTGCTTTTGAGCAGAGGTAGCCCATGACAAGAAAAAAAAAAAGTAGGATGATTTGAATTCAAGCTACAGGTCTGTCTCATCTTATGCGGGGGTTCCGTTCCGCGGTTAGCGCGTAAAGCGAAAACCGCGTATAGCCAAAACCCCATTGAGTTCAATGGCGGGCGAAATTGCCCGCACTACAGGTATAGTATTAAAACTGTTGTTTTTCTCTTTTTTGTTTTTGCTGACCGCGTAAAGTTGAAATCGCGCATGTTAAATGCGCGTAAGATGTGACAGATCTGTACATCAAAGGGGACTTCAACCTTGGGGCAAACGAATATTTACTGAATTTTGTTTATAAACAAAACTATTCTGTCACCAATCCTTTCCCATTTGCTTTTACTGAAGGTATTCGTAATTTTGTAATAACAGCAGAGACTCACACTTTGCTTCTACCCGTGCCTGCTCGGTTGCAATGGTAATGTCTGTGATGCCATAAATCCAGCAGTATGGGGTCTGTACAATTCATACATTCCACGTTACTCATTTGATGCCATGCTTGCACCTTTCCCCTGACACCAGTCAGGCCGTCAACTCCACCTGACATGTCACTCACCAATAAGACTGCAGGGAGGCAGCAAAAATTTCCTTGCATTTCCTCCCCTGGGTGTTAGGAGTTGTTTAGGGACTGCTGAGAAAGCAGCCAAGTCTGTCCCCTTTTCCTCACTCTCACTGCTCCAACTGCTGGCTTCCTAGCTCCAGCTGTGCTTTTATGTCCCACAAAGCAGGCTAGGCTGTGGGGAGGAATGACAGAAAATAAGGAGGTCACCAGTCAAGGCTGCCTCACATTTGCCTACCCACCTCTTAGCTCTCATCAGTTCTAAGCGTAGCATATTCTCATCTCCCGCCAGGAGGTGGCCATAAGGAAAATGACAGTGTGTGTTTGTGGGTGAGAGTGAAAAGGCTTGATTGGATGAACAAGGAGGTTAGGTGGGAGGGTGGAAGAAAAGACCAGGAAGGGGAAATAATGGATATCAGGGGAAAGTATACGGAAGGGGGAAGGTGAGGAGCAAGAACAGGAGAGAAATATAGGCAGAAAGAGAAAAAGCCAATAAATGAGGGAGGGACTAGGAAATGAGCAAAGAGACACAGCAGTGGAGAAAGAGGAGATGGGAGGGAGAGAACGGAAGAGCGGGAAGATAACACTGAAAGTTATATCAGAAAAAGTTTGCTCATGTTGACAAAAAAAAGTAACTCCAGGAATTACATAGAATTCAGTAACTCTGCAAATAGAAGATGGGTCATGGCTGAAGGAGCAGGCCCCAGTTTACTTAAGTGTTTAAGTTTAACATGTTTGAAAATTATTATTAAGGCTAAGATTTTGTCATGGGTATTTTTATTAAAAGTCGTGGATGGGATGTGGGCAATAAACAATAAATCATGGATTTATTGAAGTCCAAGCCTTGGCATCCTGGGGCTGAAGCCTGAGACCCAGTGCCCCGGGGCTGAAGTCGCAGAGATCACGTAAAATCACAGAATCCATGACCTCTGTGACCGACTCGTAGCCTTAATTATAATTGGTCTCCCCTGTAATGCCCTAAACCAAGTCTCCTTCACATGGATCTTTGAAAAGCACAAAAAGAATGAAAAATCCCAATTGGCAACTGCTAACAAAGAATACCTAATGTGTTCAGGTTACAGAGACCTTCAAAGTACATGTTTGCAGAATTTGGCTTAGCACTCTCTGAGGAAAGATAACTCTGAGTCCAATCCCTGGTAGGATTTTCAGAGATAGATCTTAAGTGGAAACCCAGATCCCCTGTACTAGCAGAAATAATGAACAGGGCAATGAATAGGAAAGGTGTGGTAACGTAACCCTGGTTAACTCCCTGCACCATTGTTATCATTTAAGAGTTTCTTTTTATTCTGCTTCCCTGCAGAGGATACCCCTGTTGATGTTGAATGCATGATGCCCATCTGTTATAATGATGCTACACTTGCTCAGGGGCTGCCTATTCATAGACTACATAGAAAAGGCCTGATCTTGCTGATCCATACTTGGGCAAAACTTCCAACTTCCAAAAATGTGGGTCTGAGCCCAATATTAACATGGATGGGAAAACACACTACACAGATGAATGAACACAATGGATTATTTTCTGCTATTGTGGCACAATATAGTTGGGATGATGAAAATAAATTCCTTCCAGGGAAAGTTTCAGTAGCATATGTTAAAACTAAGTAAAATGGGCAGCAAAGGTGCCTAGTATGAAGGTGCCTAATATCCAGAAAGTGCTGAGCCTCAGCCTTTGAAAATTCAGATTCCTTTAAGGGGTCTTAAAATTGGGCACCCAAAATCACTTTTGAACATTGAGGCCATACAGTTAGAGTTTGCCGTTTTACTTCTTATAACAGACACAGAACAAGGGACATCAAGAAAAATAATAGTGGTTCAGTAAGCCTAACCTGATGCGGTATTCATTTCTTTAGCATGCATTGACTTCCCTTTCAACTTCAGTTCTAGGATGCAGTAATATTTTATCCTAAAGGTGGGAGAATATCAAGTCTGGGTAGAACAGAGATAAACATGAGACAAAAATGGGAGATATGCTTCATTATGAGGGGCTGTGGAGAAGTCTCAGGGGGGCACTTCTAATTGGGGAGACATTTCCATTAGAGATAGCCTCTCTTCCTGTTATTTTTGTGAAAAAAATCTAGGAGTCTGCCAGTAAAACTGAGCCTTGCATTTCTGAAGTAAATTCAAATGACTCACTTTAAAGTGCTTTTCCAAGACAGACATAAATTTAACAAGTATAGTTTTGTGATAGTGCATTCCTGAACTAAATTTAATTTCATATTTCTTTAAACTGTACAACCACCTGGAAACAGTCGTAACAACAGCAATAGCAAATCAATGTTTGTGAGGAAACTCAGTTAAGTATTAAGATCTAATAATATACTGCCTTGGCAGTAGCTGCAAAATTCTGTTTTCCTTTGCAAACAGAGTGTCACAAAATAACAGGTATCTATTATTATTATTCATTATATTAAATAAAAAGATATTGATTTCTACTAAAAAGTTCCTAATATACACACACATTATTCTAAGGCTCAGATAAACTATATGCTTTGGTTTCTGGAAACACTTCAAGGAAAGTCTTAGGCTTGGTGCTTTTTGAAAAGAACATTTTGTTTGTTTCTAGAAACAACAGCCATGAATATAAAGGGCCCTGTCCTTACATAATGGATTTATTCAGTCCTGCCTTTACCTGATATCTTGTTCAAGGGAGGACAACACACAGTACGGGACTCAAAAAATACACAACCAAAAATCTACCACCCTGCCCTGACATTTTAGACTCATAGACTCATAGACTTTAAGGTCAGAAGGGACCAATATGGTCATCTAGTCTGACCTCCCGCATGATGCAGGCCACAAAAGCTGACCCACCCACTTTCCCTTGAAGTCTTTAAATTAAGTCGCAGAGAATCCTCCAGCCTGCGACCCCTGCCCTATGCTGCGGAGGAAGGCGAAAAACCTCCAGGGCCTCTGCCAATCTACCCTGGAGGAAAATTCCTTCCCGACCCCAAATATGGCGATCAGTAGAACCCCGAGCATACAGGCAAGATTATACAGCCGGACCCTCATTTTACCAGCGCTGGCACGTTAATGCTTAATTGACTAAAATCACGTTATCCCATCAAACCATTCCCTCCATAAACTTATCTAGCCTAATCTTGAAGCCAGAGAGGTCTTTCGCCCCCACCGTTTCCCTCGGAAGGCTGTTCCAAAATTTCACCCCTCTGACGGTTAGAAACCTTCGTCTAATTTCAAGCCTAAACTTCCCCATGGCCAGTTTATATCCATTTGTTCTCGTGTCCACATTAGTACTGAGCTGAAATAATTCATCTCCCTCCTTGGTATTTATCCCTTTGATATATTTAAAGAGAGCAATCATATCCCCCCTCAGCCTTCTTTTGGTTAGGCTAAACAAACCGAGCTCCTCGAGTCTCCTTTCATAAGAAAGGTTTTCCATTCCTCGGATCATCCTAGTGGCCCTTCTCTGTACCCGTTCCAGTTTGAGTTAATCCTTTTTAAACATAGGAGACCAGAACTGCACACAGTACTCCAAATGAGGTCTCACCAGCGCCTTGTATAACGGAAGCAGCACCTCCTTGTCCCTACTAGAAATACCTCGCCTAATGCATCCCAAGACCGCATTAGCTTTTTTCACAGCCACGTCACATTGCCAACTCATAGTCATCCTGCGATCAACCAGGACTCCTAGGTCCTTCTCCTCCTCCGTCACTTCCAACCGATGCGTCCCCAGCTTATAACTAAAATTCTTGTTAGTCATCCCTAAATGCATCACCTTACACTTCTCACTATTAAATCTCATCCTATTATTACTACTCCAATTTACAAGGTCATCCAAGTCTCCCTGCAGAATATCCCGATCCTTCTCCGAATTGGTAATACCTCCCAACTTTGTGTCATCCGCAAACTTTATCAGCCCACTCCTACATTCGGTTCCGAGGTCAGTAATGAATAGATTAAATAAAATCGGACCCAAAACCGAACCTTGAGGAACCCCACTGGTGACCTCCCTCCAACCTGACAGTTCACCTTTCAGTACTACCCGCTGCAGTCTCCCCTTTAACCAGTTCTTTATCCACCTCTGGATTTTCATATCGATCCCCATCTTTTCTAATTTAACCAATAATTCCTTATGCGGCACAGTATCAAACGCTTTACTAAAATCGAGGTGTATTAGATCCACCGCATTTCCTTTATCTAGAAGGTCTGTTACTTTCTCAAAGAAGGAGATCAGGTTGGTTTGGCACGATCTGCCTTTTGTAAACCCATGTTGTAATTTGTCCCAATTGCCATTCACCTCAAGGTCCTTAACTACTTTCTCCTTCAAAAATTTTTCCAAGACCTTGCATACTACAGAAGTTAAACTAACAGGCCTGTAGTTACCCGGGTCACTTTTTTTCCCCTTCTTGAAAATAGGAACCACATTAGCTACCAGTCCAACGGTACCACCCCCGAGTTTACAGATTCATTAAAAATTATCGCTAAGGGACTTGCAATTTCTCGCGCCAGTTCCTTCAATATTCTCGGATGAAGATCATCCGGTCCGCCCGATTTAGTCCCATTTAGCTGGTCAAGTTTGGCTTCCACCTCTGATACTGTAATGTCAATCTCCCCTCCTTTATTCCCCTCTGTCCTGCTCCCTCTATTCCTAAACCCTTCATTAGCCTTATTAAAGACCGACGCAAAATATTCATTTAGATATTGTGCCATGCTTAGATTATCCTTAATCTCCACTCCATCTACATTCTTCAGCGGTCCCACTTCCTCTTTCTTTGTTTTCTTCCTATTTATATGGCTATAAAACCTCTTACTATTGGATTTAATTCCCCTCACGAGGTCCAACTCTACACGGCTTTTGGCCTTTCTCACTGCATCCCTACATGCTCTGACCTCAATAAGGTAGGTTTCCTTGCTGATCTCTCCTCTCTTCCATTCTTTGTACGCTTTCTGTTTTTTCTTAATCGCCCGTTTGAGACGCCCGCTCATCCAGCTAGGTCTAATTCTCCTGCCTACTAACCGTTTTCCCTTTCTCGGGATACAGGCCTCGGACAGCTCGTGCAACTTCAGCTTGAAATGATCCCAGGCGTCATCTGCCTTTCGATCCCTAAGTATGTTAGCCCAATCCACTTCCCTAAGTAGTTGCCTTAATTTATTAAAGTTGGCTTTATTGAAATTGTAAACCTTAGTCACAGTTTTATTTCTGTTAATCCTTCCATTTAGTTTAAACCGAATTAGCTCATGGTCACTCGAGCCAAGGTTGTCCCCTACAACCATTTCCTCAACGAGGTCCTCACTACTCACCAGCACCAAATCTAAAATGGCATCCCCCCTTGTCGGTTCAGTTACTACTTGATGAAGGAATTCATCTGCTAGCACGTCTAGGAACATCTGAGCCCTATTATTGTTACTAGCATTTGTTCCCCAATCTATATCTGGGAAGTTAAAGTCCCCCATGATTACACAGCTCTTATTAGTTTTTACTTCCTTAAAAACATTAAATAGTTCTCTGTCCGCATCCAGGCTAGATGCCGGCAGTCTATAGCACACCCCAAGCACTATCCCAGGGGAGGCTCTAGTAGGTCTTTTACCCAGTGTAATTATTGCCCATACAGACTCTGTCTTATCCATTCCATCACTTATTATTTGTTTACATTTTAGCTCATTATTGACATACAATGCCACACCCCCACCTTTACCTTTTTTTCGGTCATTCCTAAACAGTACATACCCTTCCATACCTGTACTCCAGTCATGACTACAGTTCCACCACGTTTCGGTTATTCCTACGATATCAGGTTTCATTTCTTGGACCAGGAGCTCCAATTCCTCCATTTTGTTACCTAGGCTTCTCGCATTCGTGTATAAACATCTTACTGTATGCTGTCTATCTTCTCTCCCATTAGTTATGCAATTTGGTACGGACTCCGTACTGTCCATCCGCCCCCTCCTTCTTATGTCCAATTCCCTACCCCTACCTATATATCTGTGCTTATCTCTTCGCCCTCTTTTTCAGTGTTGGAATCTGCCGTGGAGATTAACTGGACATCTCCCAGCCGTCTCCCCCAAGTTCCTAGTTTAAAGCCCTTTTGATGAGATGAGCCAGCCTCCCTCCCAGAAGTCTATTTCCTTCCCTACTCAGGTGAAGTCCATCCCGTGAGAACAGCTGTCTGTCCCCGAAAGCCTCCCAGTGGCCATACATCCCAAAGCCCTCCTTATAGCACCACTCCCTTAGCCAGCTATTTATCCTCACAATTCTGTCTGCCCTTTGCTGTCCTTCTCTAGGAACAGGCAGAATGCCACTGAAGATAATCTGAGCCTCTACTTCCTGAAGCAGGTGAGAATAGATTTCAAACATGGAAAGAGGATGTGGTTCTTGCCCGTTGTGCTGTCATTTAGATATTGAAACTAGGTGTAAAATGCTACCCAATTAGAATGGAGGCAATTTACACCTATTTTTGCACCAGTGCAGATGACTACACGAAGGACAAGAGGAAACGGTGAGTCGAGGCTCCAAGTGAGTCCCTTTTTCATTGGACTATTTTTCATACTGACCTAAATTTTTGGTCAAAACTTGAATTAATCTTAGGCTTTTCTATTGCTGCTTATCACTGCCATATCCGAGAGCCCTGGAAAAGCAAACCTTTGCTGAGGTCTTTTTCCATTATTTTTTCATTTACCTGAAGCTCTGTGCTTCCCAGTTTCCGCTGGGGCTAGAAACAGAAATTTCAAAAATCTCATGAAACAGGATGCTGTTGCAGTATTTCCTTCCTCTCTGGAAGTAGGAAATATCAAATATTTGGGATGCTATTAGGAAACACATCCAAATGTTCAGATGCTTTTTCAAACCAAGTCAACCCTCTGAACCTTTAAGAATCACCCAGACAGTATTTTGTCTATCTACTTAGACCTTTATACCCATCACCATATCTAGCCACTTCTATGCATCAAAACCAGAGCGAGGATGTACTTCTATTGAAATGTTTTAGATACAGGAAATATCAAGTGTTCTGTTTATTTTGTTACTGTCATCTTTAACTCCACAGGAAATGCTACAATCTGGATTTAGGTGAGGCACAAATAGTTCTTAGGGGGATTGTCCCTTTAATAAATAGAAAAACTTACACCGCCCACTCCTAAGAACTTGGCCATGGACCCTACTTTCCCATAATCCTTTTCTGTCATCTTTCATATAATAGTCCCTTTGCAATGGGAGAGAAGTTGAACTAGAGTTAAAAGTTGCTTACTGCGGACCAGGCAATGCCCTGCCTCCTGTTACAGTACCATACTAAGATGACATGAGTAGAAATGTGCACTGTATTTTTGGCTACCCTGGATATTATGAGGAGGACATGCTGCAACTCTGATACTAAGGGGGATGTTGATTTGCAATGATCATGATGAATAGTTTTGAGAAAAAATGTGTGAAAAAATATGCCACAATTAACGTTAAATAAAAGCCTGCTTGTGCCTAATACATTGAAGAATTTATCCATGAGAAAGTCATTATTAAATATAGTGGGCGCCTGTAATACTGCCAAGTTCAGAAAGAACGTATTTATGAGGGAATTACTGGAATTAGTCCCAGGGAAACTTCAATTTGCACACCCACCTTTTAAAATGCATGTGCTAAGTTTTTTGTTTACCAGTCATCTCTCTCTTTCAGTTCAGCACAAACTCTCCCTTGTTCCTCACCAAGCACCTACTTTGGGGCTTTCAACTTTAGCTTCCTTCCAAGCATGCAGTACTACAATACAGTTTTCACAGCACATCCTATTAAACTGATTGCTGCTGTCTAATCCACAGGGCAAAATATATGGCCAGTAAGTGCTCATGTACCAGGTACTGTGTTTCGTCTTTGAACACACTTTTGGAGGAGGAAGTTGCTGCAAGAGAGAAAAGATGGTCTTGTGGTTAAGGCATTGAAATGAGATCCAGGAGATCTGAGGTCAGTTCCTGCCTCTGCTATCTTGAGCAAGTCACTTAGTCTGTGTATATCTCAGTTCCCCATCTGTAAAATGGGGACGAAACTCCCTGCCTCCCGCCTATGACACAGATATACCCCGGCGGATATATTGCCTCAGTGTCCAATCATCTCAATATTACACCCAAGGCAGGGGGGTCCTGTGTGGTCTCTTCCTAACTGATTGTTATGGTTATAGCGTAATGTTTGTACAGGAAATAATTTGAGAGTTATATAGCATGTAGGATATTGGATTTCAGAACTGTTGAAGTGAAACTTGTCACCTGAAGTGAGGTAGGTCTCAGGGCTAACTCAGTCAGCATCGAGAACAATGGACATCCTTGGATACAACCTACGTTTACTGTCTGGACTAGGTGGAGACTTGAACATTTACCAAAACAACCGAACCAAGGAGAGATCTCTGAGGAGGAGGCCTCTGGGCTATGAGACAATAACCTGTAACTGTATGGGAACAACAACAAAAAGGTAGAAGGTTTTATCCATTACAGAAAAGAGACTCTGCCAGCGGGGGTATCTTGTGAAAGTGGCTCCCAGCTTTCTGAACTGCACAAGCGCTGCGAGGACTGACCACTGGGTGAGAAATACCTTCTTAGACAGGAACCTCGCCCGTTAATAAGTACAGGCTATAGACTGAGTTTTATGTTTTTCTTTTACCTGTAGCCTTATATTTACAAACCCTTGTACTTGCGTTTATTTGAATCTGTATCTCAAGCGCCGTTAAATAAACTTCAATTTGGTTTCACCATAGACACATCTAAATGCCGTGCGATAAGGAAAGAGTTGAACTGCATTGAAACCAGTGAACTAGGGTGCACTGCTTCCATAAAGGCAGCGGATCGGTGTTCATTGCAGGCGGCCATGAAGTAATAAGGGACTCAAGTGTAACAAAGTGGGTTATGTAAATTGCTAGCCTGAAAATGGAGTTTGCAAGGCCCTGGAGCCCATAGTAGAGTGCCGATGTTTCCAGCAGCCAGTTGGGGAGGGTTTCCCCAGGTGGGCACCAACAAGGCTCTCTCAGGGTGTAAGCAGATGGTAGTGATTCATCCCAGACACCCCAGGTGACCCCCCAAAAAGTGTCACGTCACCATGTATCTGTGTTATCTCTTCAGACTGAGTTCCTCAGTGCATGGACAGTCTCTTACAATGTGTATGATGTAGCACAATGGGATCTCATTTTGGGCCCTGAGGCAGGATTTTCTTTAAAAAAAAAAAAAAAAAAAAGCAAATGCCTTCATTGTTTGCAGCAGACCTTTGATATTCAGCAAGGCTACAGAATTGTCTCTCTTCCATGAAATTCTCTTCAGATTTTTTCTGAGATATAAAATATCACCATTTCCCTTCTTTCATCTGCATTGCTCAAGAAACTTTTGCAGCATGCCCACAAAACAACAAAATGTTCTAAGGCCAGGCTCACCCCACTTCCAAAGCAGCAGCAGCAGACACTCAACTGGGAATGCTAGGGAGCTGCTAGAGCAGTTGTATTGGGAAGGATAGAAGAAAAGTTGTGCTCCTCCCCTGCTGGACCTAGCACAGGGCCCCAGTGGCCATACTCCTTTCTGAGGGCACCACACTGGGCAGGCATTAGGCTGGGCTCCCCAACTATAACCCCCCATCCCCCATGCACCTGGCTCTCAGCATTTCCCCCTCCACAGGGAGCATCACATGAGGCTGGAGGTCTTCCAGCTCTAAAGGTGGAGAAGGGAAAGAGAGAGAGAGACATTGAGATGGACCAAGTTCATTATAACCATCCCTTGGACCCAGCACATGGTGCCAGCAATTCATTCCCCTGCATTCAGTTAACAGCTTTCACCAGCTACCAGCTGATATAATTAATAAGAACGGCTATACTGGGTCAGACCAATGGTCCATCTAGCCCAGCATCCTGTCTTCTGACAGTGACCAGTGCTAGGTGCCCCAGAGGGAATGAACGGTACAGGTAATCAAGTGATCCATCCCTGTCGCCCATTCCCAGCTTCTGGCAAACAGAGGCTAGGGGCATTTCAAAGCATGGTTTTGCATCCCTGCCCATCCTGGCTAATAGCCATTGATGAACTTATCCTCCATGAACTTATCTAGTTCTTTTTTGAACCCTGTTATAGTCTTGGCCTTCACTACATCTTCTGGCAAAGAGTTCCACAGGTTAACTGCGCGTTGTGTGAAAAATACTTCCTTTTTTTGTTTTAAGCTTGCTGCCTATTAATTTCATTCGGTGACCCCTAGTTCTTGTGTTATGAGGAGTAAATAACACTTCCTTATTTACTTTCTCCACATCAGTCATGATTTTATAGATCTGTAACACAAGTAGTAAAGCCAATGCTGAAGGTTCAGGCTCAAGCCTTGATGATGACGATGGGAAGGTTGTTACAACTGTAAATAACAGAATTTGTTTTTACCTTTTTCCTTTAAAAAAATCTCTAGGAAGTCACACAAAAAGTCTTTGTTAAAACGATGTTAGATAGGTTGTAAAATTAAGTATTCAAAAGTTAAGAAATGCCAGATTTATGGTTGCCCACACAACCTTAATTCAGCGACCCTGTACATATGCTTTATGATACAGTCTTTAATTACATGATCGCATAATATTTTTTCCACAGGACCCCTGCCTCATTCAATGCACACATACACGCACAAGGCAGCAGAATTAAGGGTGCCTGGGCAACTTTAAGCCTGGCATTTCCTAACTTTCAAGTGCTTGACTTTGCAACCTAAATTTTCTTATAACAGCTTTTTTTGGCATGGATTTAATAATTATAATGAATTATCAGCATTGCAGAAGAACACTGGCACTTCAGAATTGATTGCTGCCACACACAAGCTTCAGCAAGGAGCAGCAGTGAGAGGGGTGCCCGTGCCAGTGCCAGAGAAGTGCCCATTGCATGAGTTTTTGCGACACACATAAAAATCAGGCTTTTGTATTTTGCATACCAAACATACATTCATAATAGCATGGCCTCAGATGGCCCAACTCACTGAACAGTAAGGCTGATGAGATTTTACTCTTCAACGGCAATTGGGATGGGTTAAATTCCAATTTGTCAGAAGCAAAGAGTTGGGTAGTTTTATTTCCTATCCCTTGTGCAATCTGTATTGTGAGAAAGAGGCAAAATGCTTCCAATGCAATAACTCATTGTATTGACCCATACTTCCCTGACCATTTCAACCATTTGGCCTTCTTTTTTTTAATCTTAAAACCATTCCTATCCTTTTGCTGTAAGTGCCTCAGTAAATTGAACTCTATTTCCTAATCTATTCCAAATATTATTTGATTAGCATCAGGCCTGGAATACATTTGCTCAAGGAAAATGACTATAGTCTTGAAGAGTAAAGGAATTTCAAAGCCCCCATGATCTTCAGCATATGCACTATTCCTGTTTAAGATTAACTAACATCAGTTTGCCCCAGTAGCCACCTAAATGAAAATAATCAAATAGCATTTGACTAACTTTATGAGATGAAAATGTTTTCATGTGACTGTTTTATTCACTGTAAAGTCTTTGAGGCTCCCCAGCTTTATGGTCAATTGCAAAAGTGGCAGATAGTAAAACCTCAATACTATGATCTATAGTACATACAGTTTGCTTTCTCACAGAATAACTCCTCTCATGACCATTTCCCACTATCCTTCGGAAGGAACAGAATGTTACACACACAGAAGAATGTTAGTATGTTGAGCAGACTAGATGCTGCAACCACTGATACAATAAAAATGAGCTATATGAGAACTTGGAGGGAAACAATAAACAGGAGGCAAACATGATATAGATAAGTGAACAGAGCTTAGCTGGCCACTTGTTGTAATTCCAACGTGAAATATGACCATGCTTTGCAAGAAGCCACTATTCTGCCCCCTCACAACAAATATTACAACACCAAAATGGAGACCTTTATGCTCACTTATTTTAATATTCAAATACAATGGAAAGATACACACAGGGGATCATTTTAAAGAAATGGATAGATAGTTCTGCTTTTAAACACTGAGATATGTTGACCAAGGAAAAGATATAGTCTCAGGGATTCACTAATCTAGTAAAAATGGATAATTATCAGCTGTAAATGCTTTTTGATTATAAGTGGAGGTGGTTGGAACATTTAGACAAAACTTTTTTAGTTGAAATGTTCTGTTTTGTTGAAGCCAAATGTTTTACGGAGATGTCAATGTAGATAGTTGTGTCCAGTCCACAGTGTGTTTTCTAGTCAATTCCAGAGAGAGAGACCCACCGAAAGACCCAAATCAAAAACTCGATCATTTCAATTGCAAAAAGGACATTTTGACACAATTCCATTCACAGAAACATCAAAAAAGTTTGTTTTTTTCCAATGTGGAATGAAAACAAATTTAGAAACCTTGAAAGTTGTGAAATGAAATTGTCATTCTCCAGCCAGCTCTAATTATAAGGAAAACCATCATAGCTGTTGTTCCCTCACTGAATCCCTGAAATTAATACAGAATGTCATACAGGCTGTGAGCGCTGCTTTGCTTCTGGGGTGGGAGGGAGGAAGGAATATTTTCCCAATGATTTTTAGTGACCCCCTGTGGCCAGCTAAAACGTTCAGTCTTCTGAGAAACACTCTTGCTCTCCTATTTGGAGGGAAGGTCACCACTGACGAGAGCAGTGCTAAGAGTTACATTTGGGGGATACCAAGGAACCCATAGGAAAAATAAGTATATCATATGATAGAGTGTTTAGAAGGGGATAAACAACTATCTAGACATAGCAGTTAACGAATTATGGGAAAACAGTAGTCCTATTGGTATATGAGGAATAATGTTCCCTCCCACATAGATAATGAGGATATAATGCTATCAGGCATGTTATGGTGACATCCTAAACCATTGGATTGAAATTCAAGTAATTTATTCATGTCCTCAAAACCACAGGATGAAATTAGAGTTGTAATCTACATATATTTTAGGAGTACATTCACATTCTATATAGTTCTCGGTTAAAAAGAATCTACTGACCTAGTCTGCGCACTTGATTCATTCTTGTGGGTGGAAGGAGTTGTGATTGCACAGCCCATCCCCAAGCCAATTTATGAACTCCTGAAGAGGAAGATGATGTCGCATTACTCCCTACCCATATGGTGTACACTACTGGGGTTTGTGGCTAGGCAATCTACCTTTTAAGAAGAGTTAGATTACCAAAGGCCTACTTTGGCAAATGCATAGTCACATGAGGTACAACAAGCAGCTAAAAACAGAGGAGGGAAGCTAGTTCTGGAAATTGGGCTGACAGCCAGAGCAGGCTAGAACACCAGTTTGAAATAAGGGCTTTTATTACTTTGTTTTGGAAACTTTCACTGTTATTTGGGATGGTGGGAAGAGTAGGTGCATTTTCTGGTTCCTTTACCCATTGTAGTGGGTGGGATAGGGCTTCAACTGGTTTTTATAAGCCGACTCAGTCATTTCTGACATGGCTCCATAGGGATTGTCTGGTAAAGGTGATGCACTGAAGAGATACAGTTTGCCTTTTCTACAGCTGCATTCCTTTTGCTCATAGGTCATTCGCTGCATTGGTGGCCTTGGCTACCAGCTGAATTTCACCCAAACACAACAAGACATTTGCAATACAATGTTCTTGAATTTAAAAGTTATTTACAGTTTCGAGGGCACCTATCTAACAACAATCTTCAAAAAACCACTGGCTTGTAAGTTCCATCAAGGACCCAAAGGCATTTGAGAGAGGTTATCTGAAACACTGTTAAAAAGAAACTATAAACATCACTCAAAGATGATCGTTAATTTTATTATTTTGAGGAGCGTGTCAGCGTGTTAGGTGATTTAGTTCAAGCTGTCAGGCCAAGTGGAAATGATGAGAGTTGCATGAGAGACAGTCTAAAATATTACAACCTTCTCCTTATTTCACTCACATGAAAACCATCTGTAAGAAATCAGGGAAGCTTTAAAAAATAGGTCTCCAGAGCTCAGTGATTTTAAAGATCAGTTTACACTGACTTTCAAGAGCCAACATCTTGGTAAATGGCTCTTTTACTAAACAAATATTCATTCAACAGGGAACAAGGATGTCTGCTCCCACCACTTCTATTTGTCCTATCAATACAACCACTTGCAGAGGAAATTAGAGCTAATAAGAATATTACAGAACCCATAAAAACTGCAAGCCACAAAATTGCCTTTTTACACAGACGTACCTCTGCATCTTACACAAGCCATATGCTCAAAAACTGCATTTTATACTTTTAGCCATATATCACGCTACAAAATGGATATGTAAAAGATATACTCATAAGGCAAGAAACCACAGAGCAGCTCAAAACCTCATGTCAGATCTCTTCAATGTTTACAAAAATAAAGGGCTAGTTTCTCAGCTGGTGTACGTTACCATCTCATTGATGCCAATGGTGATTTATATGCGCTGTGGCTCTGGCCCAGAATATTTAGGCATGTATGTGGTTGCTTCAGCGGACTCACTCTATGTTGCTATGATTCCTCCCCTCTTACAAAAACTGAAGGAGAAAGTTGGAACTCAGTATAAGCCTGATTTAAGTTGACTAGGTTGACAATGTGCTATAAATACGAATGGGCTTCAGCATGTTTGGTTTTTTTACTTGTTTAATACGCTTCCTATAAAATTGCCTGTGATCTTTGAAAAGGTAGACAAAAAAATTGCGACAATATTTGTGTGTGTCTTAAAAAGCCTTTAGATCAAAAATAAAATGTTGAGTTGCCTTCAGAGCAGGGAGGCATTGGGCTTCCAAACCTGAAACATTATAACTGGGCAGCTAATTAATAATAATACCATCTATATCTCAGGTGGTACTTTTCACGAGTAGCTTCCCAAGTGATTTACGAAGGAGGTCAACATCATTATCTACATTTTAAAGATGGGGAAACGGAGGCAAAGAGAAGTGAAGAGACTTGCACAAGGTCACACAGAAGGCTGGTGGCAGAGCTGGAAATACAACTGGGGTCCCCTGAGTGCCAGTCTATACTATAGCCACCAGGCCACACTGCAAGAGAGAAATCAGCCTAGAATAAAGATTGACATTGGATCCAAATGGAGGAGGAGCTGACTCAGTCCACATCTCCCTGTACCTTCTAATGGACAGAGAATAAGAAGCATAAGACGCATCATTTCTATTTAAACTTTGATAAAATATATAACTGGGAATAAAACATATGGTAATTCAAGTTAAATCACTTGAGGTCTGATCCACTGCCCACTGGAGTCAATGGGAGTCCTCCATCTTTTGATCCAGAAGACCTAAATGATTGGGAAAATAGCCTAGCTAAGAACTGAAAACTAAATAATATAGTAGTTTATTTCAGAGAAGAGAATTTATACCACTCAGCAATGTCAGAAACAGAAGGGGTCTTTGTAATGTCCTTTTGTACCTATGTTGCCAGCTGTGTAGTTTTGCAACAACAACAAAATAAGTGACTGAAGACATAACTGATTTAGAGACAGTTCTATTCCAGGATTCTTAGCAGAAAAGAGTAACAGGTAGAAGTTTACATTTACAAAAGAAGTTTACAAAATAAATATTGAAGATAAATAGGAACAAACATTTCAACTGGGATTTTCAAAAGTGCTAACACTGTGCTTTTGAAAATACCACCTTTGACTTCTAAGTGGAAGAGATAATGTACTCAAGAAGCAGTACTATTGTAGGCCAAAAGTCTAATGGGGAGAAATTGTCTCGAGTAAATTGTACTCCATTTTGCTTATTTTGCTGAATTAGTAAGAAGAAATTGGTTTGGTTTTATTCTTTGCTTTACGTGTTAATGATTGTTTCTAGAAGGATAGAAGTGTTATGGCTGTAATTCTTGCTTTTGAAATTATTTACTGTTTTGTGTGTGAGTGAAGAGTGTATAGCATGCTAACAGAGAAGAGACAGGAAGCGCCAGTACTGATGGGCCAGATGGTAGAGAGGGGACTGGAGAAGTCGAGAGGCACCAACCTTATTATCAGAATCACCTGGATGGCAGATTGAGGACCCTAAAGCAAAGGCATATGCTCCAAGGACAAGATAAAGAGTGGAGCCAGAGGGACGAGATAAGAAAGAGCTGCGGATACTCCCAGTAACAACCCAAAATAATGCTGATTGGGAGCAACCTTGACTACCTCGTGATTAACAGCTCCGGTGTGACACAGCAAAGTCCATAGACTTGTATGGGAACTTATTACTATAAAAGAAGGGTGTATTGCCATGGGACTTTGGGTTCGTTCTGCATCAACATCGGAGCTTCGGACGCGTCCGACAGAGACCCAGACCCAGCTCCTCCCCTCCCTCGTGTGCAGTTTCAGCTGGCCACTGGAACTGACCGAGCAACAGTAAGGTAACTATAAGATCCACCTGCAGAACCTTTTGGGGTGTGTGTGAATGGAAGCATATGCTGAATTTAATGCTTAAATTGTACTCTCAATAAACACGGTGTATTGCCTTATTCCCTTGAAAAAGATTCTGTGTGCTTCTTATAAGCATAACACTATTGCCTATAATTTGATGAAAATTCAGTATAAACCTTTACATAGATTCTGTTATATTTATTCCCGATTGTAGGCCTTGGAATTACTACCTCATAAGCACTGCTGGAAAAGGAGAAGGGAATTTAGGACAACAAACTGGATTCTGACCCAAAAGCAGAGATATGCTGGCAGAATTGTAACAGTTACCAAAATGGTATCAGAATGAAAATCAATGAGTTCTCCATGAAGGACTTCAACACTGCAGATGCTAAAAGAGAAACACTTGACATATATTGTTTCTGGCAGGAAAATATACTAAAGTAAGAACATGGAATTCAGCATCTCCATCTTACGTTAAGGACTTAAGAAAAACTTACATGGTTCATAGGGCCTTTTGCATAGGGATGAATTTCATTCATAGGGAGCACTATATTGAACATGGTGGAGTGTTGGACTTGATTCAAAACTAAATGAAGAACTTTAAAGTGTATGGTCTCTTCCCTTAAGTTATGCAACAGAATATCCTCATGGACTGTGAACTAGAAAAAGGAGTGGACAAATGGACAAGTTAAACTGAAATTGGACTGACAACTGTTGGTGCCTTTGTGACAGTGAGCAAACGTGTAAAATTATTTTTCACAAAGACATTAATTTTTAAAAAATGACCGTAACTAACTTGATATGAAGTTGTATCATTCAATATGTAAATTATTTTATGTTGTGTGGTACATATTTGATTTTTGTTTTCAGCTTTGTCCAGCTGTTACAAAGATATGCTAAAAACCAACAACATACAATTCAAAGTCAGTGATAATTCTAATACTGTATATTAATGATATGTTTTGGTTATAATATAGTGATAGAATTTCAATAATATACTATATATTTTTAATTTAGTATTATAATAATGGTAACCATTTAGTCCCCGAGACTGCAATTGACAGCATGTGGGTGGATTTCTCTGCCTGCAGAGAGATCTATTGAAGTCAGTGAAAGCAGCAATCCACTCGAAGCACTATCAGTTGCAGGATTGTGGGTTTATACAGCACTTTCCATCTTATATGTGCTTTAGAAACAGTTAAACAAATATACTCCTGAAATTATAATGAACCTACAATACTGACCTATAAATTACTATAAGTACATTTAAAATATTGCTCTATTGTCTAAAATGAAATCCATCAACTACTTTCCATTTTAACAGATTTTATACTTCCAATTAGGGTGACCAGACAGCAAGTGTGAAAAATTGGGACAGGGGGTGAGGGGTAATAGGAGCCTATACAAGAAAAATACCCTAAAATCGCGGCATTTGGTCACCCTACTTCCAATAGAGCTTTAATACATTTTTGGGTGTTTTTGAGTAAGAGGACAATTGTCTTTTGAAAGTATTTTTTGAAATCTGAACAGATATAAGATCATGAAATACTGCAACTGACTGCAAACAATCATCTTTTGTACAGCACAGACGTATACACTTTTCAGGAAATTCTAATATTGTATTTTTCAGTTTCTCAAAGAAAATACAATTGCCATATCATCAATTTAGATGTAACTATATTACTGTAGTGCTTATAGCTCAGGAATGACTGAACAAATACACATGCACGCACAGAGGTATTTGCTTTCAGTGTCTGTGGCATCTAGTCCAAGCTGGGTGTGAAGGAAGGAAGCCCGTCTGAGCGGTGGGCTGGGTTACAGGAACAATACAATTGTTACAATTTAGAATGATAAGCCTATACCATGATGCCTACAAAATACCTGACAACAGTTAGGCAGCTAGAGAGAGGCCGGGTTGGGGTTTGGGACTGCTGCTTATTAGACAAAACTCTCTCACCCTATGTACCCGCTGTGTACTTGTACCTGTCTGTTGTCTTCTGTCTTACACTTAATTTGCAAACACTTTGGGACAGGAACCATCTTTTCATTATGTTTGTGTACAGCACCTAGCATAATGGTGCACTGATTCTTGATTGGGGCCTCTAAGCACTGCCACAACATAAACAGTCAGGATACAAATATGTATGGTAGAAAGAGTTTACTGTGGGTTAGGCTGTATCAGAATTTTCATTTTGTATTTTATTATACATTACATTTTTTCCTTGATAGCGATGTTTGTCCAATAATGATTTTAAGACAGAGGTTCTTGAACTGAGCACTTGTGATTGGCTAGCACCTACATGGTGCTGCCTGCTCCTCCACCTTTCCAGCTATTAAATTGCATTATAAGACAGCCCAAAACAGCATTAAATATCTGCTTACTGTTACTTTTCCATGTTAGCAGTTATTGTAATTTTTATGGGGATATTTTTAAAATCGCAAGTGGGTGAGGTGGTCTGTCTGATGCTGAATGGGAGGAGAGGTGTGCATGAGACAAACTCTCTGATAAAATGTGGACTGTTCCGAAGAGGTTTGAGAATCATTCTGAGTGGTGACAGAGTTAATACTTGGTTGCTCAACTTTAGCATTCTATAAAAAAACAAAAAAAAAGTGTTTAATATTAGATGTTCACATAAACCAGGGTAATTTACCAGTGAATATAGATTCACAAGTATATTTGCTTATAGTAAGAGGGAACTGCTCATGATGGTATAACCTAGTTTTAATAGCTAGACCAACCTGAGAGTGAACCTGAGCTCTAAGAAAGAAAACACTCTTCTTTTCCTTAGAGACAGCATCTCAGAGGACAGAGATACAACAGTAAGAGAATGAAAACATCATGGAAGTCTGTTTAGGGCTGATGATTACAAGCACAAAGGAATTTCTGCAGTCATATTTTCAGCTAGCACTCTTCACATGCTTGAACATGGCCCCTTCACTCAAGCTATACCTTCTAGGGCTAAATCCGGCTCACATTACCTGTTTAAGTCAATAGGATGATGAAAAAGGCTAGAAGGATTTGGCTTCAAATGGAATTATGCTAGGACATAGGGTGACCAGATACTAAGTGTGAAAAATTGGGATGGATGTGGGGGGTAATTGGCACCTATATAAGAAAAAGCCCCAAATATCGGGACTGTCCCTATAACATTGGGACATCTGGTCACCCTACTAGGACAGCTCTGTTGCAAATCTTATAACGTGTGAGCTCAGTTTTCTCAAGCAAGATTTTGGATTTGTCTATCTATGCCCAGCCAACAGCTTGAGGGACAAACAGCTGAATTCAGAATCAATTGAAGCAGATTGTTCCTGACACCTCTGTCAGGACTAGTTTTTTCAACAGAAGGACATGACCACTGATCCCTTCCTCTTGAAGCTGCATAGGAAATCACTCAAAGTGGCTGTAGTTGATGTCCCCAAATAAACAAACAAACCTAACTATATTCAAGGAACTCCAGAGTGAGTCCTGAGCAACCAGGGAGGTTTTAAGCACACAGCTGGTGTTGATGAAGGTATTTTCATACCCAAATTTTCCATTTTCAGTTTTCCAAGACCCAAACAGAGAAAATGAAGCTTTAACATTGCACATCTGCCTGATGGCCTCTCATTCAGCTTTAAGACAAAATACAATTTTGGATTCATGCAATCCTCAAAGTGGAGAAGTTATTCTGTACTTTTCCCTCCCCAAATCTGCTCTGTCTGACTTCCAGCATAGAATGACTGTCAGATTCTTTCCACCTTTCACCTCAGAGATGGCTGAATTTCCTTGGGGTGAAAAAGCAAAAAGTTTCGAGAGCACTTTGGAATCCTTTTTATGAAAGGCACAATATCCAGTGAAGACACCTCAGAATTATTACATTTATAATTATACTTATGCAGTGGTTCTCTGAGAAATTCTCTCATGACATTAGTATACACACATTAGCTGCACCTTACACAGACACAGAAGTAGTGCAACCAGTGTACTTCCACTATGTGAGGTTGGGGGGGGGGGAGGGGAGCAGGGAAATCTATACACAGGATCTATGCAGATCTCCCCACTGTTAGCATGCAGGGCATGGGAGAAACTGACAAAATCTGTACCTGCATGGATTCCTTCCTGCCCCCAAACACGATCTATCTAAAAAAGGTCCCATCTTAGGCTACACTAGGTATTAGAATCGAATAACTTCTGCAAAATGGCTCTTTCCCCCTCTCTCATCTCGACTGTGGGAAAGCTGCTGATCTTAGTCTTGTTTATTATTTTTGCTTCTATTTTAATATATGGTAAAAATGCCTACAGCTTGGGAAAGTCTTTTTTTATTTTTTGTAATAGATAAATGCTGTGCGCTTGATTAGTGACTTCACTATCTCAAAGAGCCTTCAACCTAATCTGAATAACAAATAAAGGCAAAGTTCTGTTCCGCTGTTTATCAGGGAAGTGTTATGAGTGTTTGTGTTGTGTGGGTGTGTGTGAATCCAATCAGAGAAGGCTGAGGGGCAGCCAATCAGGGCCAGGCTGGGCCCTATAAAAGGGCTGCAGGGCCAGCAGGCAAGGAGTCTCTCTCTAGCTGTGGAGAGAGAAGGACCTGGCTGTTTGGGAGCTCAGGGATTAGGAGTAGAGCAGTGCTGGGGAAAGGCAAGAGGATCTGGCAAATTTCCAGCCTAGCAAATCCCCAGGCTACGGGCCTTGCTAAAGGCCAAAGCTGGTACAGGGGTTGCAGAGGTGCAGCCCGGGCTTAGGCAGAGGCAGCTGGTCCGACCCCCTTGCCAATGATGAGTGGCCTTTACAGACTTCAGTCTGCCCCAGTGAGTGGGGGCTAGATGATGACTGGCAGTAGCCACTGAGGCAAAGTGGGTGTAGAGGGTTAGGGGTTCCCCTGGGAGGGGTGACCCAGTGTATGGGGGTACTGCAGGGGGCAGAACCCCAGGGTAAGGGGCACTGGGATTTGGGAGGGACACGGGGGCCCTGAGCCATTGGCCAGAAGGAGGCGCTCTGAGGCTGAAAAAGAGCTAATTCCAAGATGACCAGCAGGAGGCACCACACCAGTGAGTCTTCGCTTTGCTACACAGCCCCATCAGATACATTGTCTATTGAAAAAACTCCATCTAGAGCATAACTGTGGCTATAACAGATCTTTTACTTTCAACTTAGCTACTCCGAAGTACCCAGAAATCAGCTTTCTGCTTTTGTAGCAGACGGTGTAATCACTATAATTCATATTCAGTCCTGGGGCAAATTTATCCTTGAGGTCGCTTCCATTCATTGCAGGGATGAGTTTGGTTCCTTTGTGTTTGCATTGCTTGCAAATTTGGGAATAGCCTCTCTCTCAGGTCCCTACAACAACCCCACAATTATCAAAATAATATGGGCTACTTGTAATGGATTTTAGCAGCTACAATCATCACCTAGAAATATTGAAATAATTGGCATATGGTCACAACTAGCTGAACTCTTCCTTATTAGGACCCTTTCAGCAACTCTGCTTTGGTCTCCTATTGAAATCTGGGTAGGTGGACTTCTAACATGGCTTAGAGTCTGGGGCCGACACAAACTGTTCCTGAAACACTGTGGTAATTTTGAAATATGAATACTTCTGATTAGCCATTGTTCTGAAAGGGTTTCCCACCAGGAAGGAAAGGATTATCCAGACCCTGCTCTTTGAAGCAATGAGCTGGCAGTCTGGCACAAACAGTGGGTGGTCAGCAGTGGTGAAGGCTTTATCAATTTCTGCCAGTGAACTCCAGGCAGCAATTTTAAGGAGCTTATAGGCAGATGGGGTTAAAAACATGAGGGTTCAACAATGAAAAAATTAACAGTTTGAAGAACAATGATTCTTTAAAGTTCTAACGATCTGTCGATCACAGCCCTATCTCTATGAAAGAAACCTCCATAAGCCAAAGCCGTTCTAAAAGCAGTAACTAGAAAGTGTGTTCCCTTCAATTTAGAATCCTACAAGGGTACAGTGAGTGCCATGTTTCATCAGCCTAAATAATTAACTGCAGAAGGACATGTAATATTCATCGCTGAAAATTATTAAGCAAAATAGGCTGGAAAAAAATCTTAAACATGAAGTGATATTAATCATTTAGCCACAGATTCAGCTCAGAGCTTCTCTTTTGTTTAATGTTTTTTAAAAACCTATTCACTGGCAGATGTTGCTCTACAAACCCACACAAGAAATTCCCACATGTGAGGCACCGAGCCCGAGGTTCCGCAGTATTAATTAACGTTATGAGGCGTTGTTAATGACAGTGGACAAAGTTAAAACCAGGAGCTCTTTGTGTTCAGTAAATTGGGGATGAAAATGGGTCAAAAGAACAATGCCTTTCAAATAGCATTTGTCTTCTCACATGCATTGTACACTCCCAGCTGTTCTTATTTGTGCAAAGAAAAAGACAAAAACAACCCTAGATTTTTCTACATCTCTAAACATGCACAATGGGAAACCCCCGCAGAGCTCAGGACTTCAAAAGCAAAATGGATTATTCCAAAACCCAGAAGCTTCATTAACATTTCTGAGCTGGAGGGGCTGAACTTAGCATGTGTAAAGGCTGAACTCAGCACGGCAAGCAGAGAATTTTAGAGTTATGCTGTCCATCTTTCTGATTAGGTGATTTCCGGGCAAACTCTACATGTCTGAATTGTTCAGCTCATGGCCCGAAGAACAATCATGTACAAATTGGCTGTGTCAGATCTCACTAAAGTTTCTTATTGTCCTCTGCCTCTGTGACATCTCTTCTTGTTCTTTTCTCTCTCTTTTTTTTTTTTTGGCCTGGAAAACTAGAACGGGCTGAGCCCCAAACCAGAATCTTTGTTATGCGACTCCATATTTTTTGACAGGTGGGAAGATATTTTAGCAGATAACAGTTAAAAATGCACACATTAAATGCATTGTACTAGTCAGAAATATCTTGAATAGTTGGGGATGTAAATACTTCAATACCTGCTCCCTTAGTATTCTGTTTCATACCATCCAAAGGACGAATATTTAGAATTTGACCTTTAAGAAGCATTTTTTTTTAAATGCTAGTGGTCACATAGGACCAATGGAGTAAATCCAGTAATTTGACTCATCATGTTGTGGGTAATGCGCCATGTTCAGATCCAGTTCTGCAAAGCTTTACTGGTGCAAATAATCCTTACACACAGGAGCAGTCCGCTTTATGCCAATTGGATAGCTTGATGAAGAAGGCTTTGCAGATCTGCGCTCTCAGTTGCATCCCACTCATGAATGACTTGATGGAACAAGAAATTATACAATCATACTTTCAGAGAAGGTTCTTTGTGATTAGAGATATCTATTTCTGAACTGAATTTTTGGACGATACTTTACAAATAAAGGGCCAGATTCTGGCCCTCACTAAAGCCCCTTTGTGCTGTTTCAGGGTCTAAAAGCTGCATTAAATGGGTAACTGGGAATTTCTCTAGCACAGACAAGGTGCAAAATGTTTTTTTTTTTCAATACACCATTTCATGAGACTCAAAGGGTAGGGCCCTGTCTTTT
Organism: Emys orbicularis; assembly: GCF_028017835.1. Classification (NCBI taxonomy): domain Eukaryota; kingdom Metazoa; phylum Chordata; order Testudines; family Emydidae; genus Emys; species Emys orbicularis. The sequence goes on along the minus strand of NC_088684.1, from coordinate 79,940,075 downwards.
TTTTTTTTTGCAAATGCAAAATAATATTAAATAAAATAAAAAGCAACCTATACAATGAAAGACTTAGCTCTCAAGTGGCTCCTGCAGTAGCTCCTGTCCCAGGGGGCTGGGCCCGGCTTTCTGCTCCAAGTGTTGCACACTGTGTCTCAACATTGCTGAGGTTTGGTCCGTCCGCCTCTCCATCATGACAGGGCCAACTTTGAGTGAGTGGGATCATGACCTGCACCCCTCTGTCATGATGGAAGGCAGCCAGGCCAAAGCTGAATGGCACTGCAACCCTGTGTACCAAGTCGCAATGCCTGGAGTGGGGAGCCGGGCCCAGGCCTGCAGGACTGGAATAGTTTCTGCAGAGTGAGTGTGGGGCGGCTCACTTCACAGACTACACCCCATATCCAAGGGCTCCCCCCGGCCCCAGGCCTACCATGACAAAATAAAAATTATAAAAAATAAAAAGAATTTCATGAGGGGGTCTGTAAAGGGGCCTGACTCTCCACTGACTTATACCTTGGCTCAGTCATTAACACCCACGAAAAACAGACGTAAAATTTACCAAATCAGAATTCTCCATTCACTCACACTGAATGGTAGCGTATTACACCCACTTTGCACAGGTGGAAATGACTGCACAAGGACGAACCAGGGGAGAATGAGGGCCTTACAAATCATCCACTGTATTCCTATTTGTTGCATGAGGAATGTAGCCATACAAAATGTCTACATAAGGTAATTCATATTTCTTTTAGGAAGTTGGCTGGCATTCAGGAACAGGTAAGATATCCTGCACATTGACTAGTTGCAACACTTTCTCAGGGTGCCCAAGACTGTGAATCACCATTTTACCCCCACTGCCTCAACAAGAGAGACTTGCTGGTGCTAAACTGGGTGTCACTCCCTGACACCCTGCGACAGTCTGTATCCCTATGTTCACCCCTTTTACAAGACTATGATAATTTTTGTACAAAGTATGCCTGGTGAGGTATCCTATGAAAACTCAATTTGCTGATCATTGAAAAATATGTGTGGCAATATTGCATGTAAGGTTATAAAATTCTACTGTATGACCTTACTGAGACATGCTCCAAGTTTAGAAAAGCAGCCACAAACCAGTCCTTCAGAGATAAAAGGCAAACAGATGCCTGACGGACTGAGGGAATGAATAAATGAATTCAGCCAGTAAGACTGCTGAAGCATGTGGTGAGAGAAACTTTTGCTTTCAATTCACTTCGTTTGTTAAGTTAGGTATTAGTTGTGTTTACTTTATTTTCTTGTAACCAATTCTGACTTTTATGCCTGATTACTTGTAATCACTTAAAATCTATCTTTCTGTAGTTAATAAACTTATTTTACTGTTTTATCTAAACCAGTGTGCTTGGATTGAAGTGTTTGGTAAACTCCATTTTGGATAACAGGATTTGTGCATGTCATTTTCTATTAATAAAATGAAGCAGTTTATATGAGCTTGTGTTGTCCAGAGAGAGTTGGGCAGTACAAGATGTACATTTCTGGGGGAAAGTCTGGGACTATGAATTTTCTGGAGTTGCTCTGTAGTGTAATTCAAGAGTGGCTGGCCATAGCACTCAGACAGTATAGCTGGGAGTAACTTACATGCTGCAGGCTGTGTGTGAGCAGACTAGGGGTGGTTGCTCTGACCGTGAAGCAGTGTAAAAGGTTCCCAGGTTGGAGAATTGAGGGGCCACAGCTGTTCAACAGTCTAGATTGTACCCTGAGCAACGCAGTTATACCAATCTAACTCCTGGTGTAGACAGCACTCTGTTGACAGGAGAGCTTCTCATGTCTACATGGCTACCTCCTCTCAGGAAGGCTGGGTACCTACACTGACAAGAGAAGCTTTCCCATTAGCATAGGTAGCGTCATCACTAAGGGCTGCAGCTGTGGTGGTTTAAGGCCATGTCTACACTACTTCTTACGTCGGCAATACCTATGTTGCTCAGAGGTGTCAAAAAAACACTCCCTGAGTGACATAAGCTTTGCCAGCATAAGTGGCAGTGTGCACAGCACTATTCTGGCGGGAGAGCTTCTCTCACTGACATAGCTACCACCGCTTGTTGTGGGGGGTTTAATTATGTCAATGGGAGAGCTCTGCATCGGTACCGCTGTGCTTCTGTAAACTCTAGTGCTGACATAGCCTTAGTGCAGACAAGGCCTTAGAATCTAAACTCAACTTTACCAGGGTAAAATCCATGTCTAAAGCAGTTTCTCACCTAAAGCTTTCCTGCAGCATTTCTATCCAGAACAGGTTTTCTCATTTTCTTGAATATAGTTGCCCGATTACTTCCTAAAGTGCATGATATAGTCCCCCTCCACCACTTATAGTCCAAATAAACCTCTGAAGTGCACCCCCAAACAAAGCTCCCTCCCCCCCCCCCCCACTGTTCTGCTCTTCCTGTTAAATCTGCATTTAGCTCAGCCTGGTGACTATGAATGAGACAATACTCAATTTATATTTCAACAGATAGATGGACAAACACCTCTGGTCTGGCAGGAAACCAGTTTCTCTCCTCTGCTGGGGAGCAAACTATAAGAACATATCTTCAGTATATAGACATAGCTTTTTAAATAGCATCAGTACATACATTTCACAATATTAATGACCAGCATGATCCGGGCTTTCATTTAAGATCTTACATGACACTCTTTATGGATAGACACTATGAAAGCAATGTGTTACATGTAGTGAGTTTGTCAGGCCTGTTAGGACTTGCTGACACAGAGTAACAAGCCCTTTGCCACTGGCACCAGAGGGCCTCTGGTTAACACTAGACAAAAAGGAATCATACACGGATGTTCAATACTACATGCTGCCATGAAGGGAATTACAAACAAATTTAAATGTTTTCTCTGTAACAGTTATTAAATCTTTTTCTTTAAAAAAATTACACAGAAAATCCAATCGTCCTATGGAGAGGTACTCTGCCAAATTTGGAGACTACATTTAAATTTTTAAGTATAAAAAAGGAATTTTAGTTCTGCTTTTAATAAAAAAATGTTGTGGAGAATTTAATCAGAAAAAAGTGAATGATAACTGGAAATTTTTAAAGAACACTTTAATAGATGCCCCAAAAGCCACATTAATGGAAGAAGGCAGTATTGGTTAAAAAAATTACCTGTCTTAGAGGGCAAGTGAAGGCAACTATAAAAATAAAATAATTAATTTATAACAGATGGAAGAAAAGGGAAGTCATTTGTAATGAATATAAATCAAAAGTTAAGAACAGTAGAAAATTGATATAGGAAGGAAAAAGTCGCAAGGAGAAATCTGTGACCTGCAGAGTTAAGGACAATACATAGGCATTTAAATACATTAAATACAAAAATAATCCTAACTGTGGTGTTGGTCCATTACTAGATGGAAATGGTAAAGTTATCAATAATAATGCAGAAAAGGCAGACATGTTCAATAAATATTTCTGTTCTATATTTGGGAAAAAGCCAGATGATGACCCTCTTTCCATTTCAATAGTAACTCATGAGAATAGTAAACAGCATCTACTGAAATCAGACATTTTAGAATCTGCAGGTGCAGATAACTGGCACCCAAGAGTTGTAAAAGTGCTTGCTGAGGAGCTTACTGGACCATTAATGTTGATTTCCAGTAAGTCTTGGAATACTGTGGAAGTTCCAGAAGACTGGAAGAAAGCTAATATTGGGCCAGTATTTGAAAAGAGTAAACAGTCTGATATCGATCCTGGGCAAGATAATGAAACGACTGATGCGGGACTCCATTAATAAAGAATTAAAGAAGAGTAGTACAATTAATGCCAATCAACATGGGTTTATGGAAAACAGATCCTATCAAAGTAAATTGCTTTTCTTAATGAAATTACAAGTTTGGTTGATAAAGGTAAGAGTGTTGACGTAATATAATTAGACTTCTGTTAGGTATTTGACTTGGTACCACACTACATTTTGATTTTAAAAACTCGAACAAATCAAAATTAACAAAGCACATGCTAAATGAAATAAAACTGGCTAACAGGTTTCAAAATGTAATTGTAAATGGGTAATCCTTGTCAAGCATGTGTGTTTCTAATGGTGTCATGCAGGGATAGGTTCTTGGCCCTATATAATTTAACATTTTTTATCAATGACCTGGACAAAACAAAATCATCACTGATAAAGTTTGCAGATGACGTATAATTAGGGAAGTGGTAAACAATGAAGACGACAGGGCACTGATACAGAGCAATCTGAATCGCTTGGTAAGCTGGGCACAAGCAAACAATATGCATTTTAATATGGCCTAGGAAAAAAGAATGTAGGCCATACTTACAAAATGAAGGACTCTCTATCCAGGGAAGCGTTGATTTTGCATAGATTTTGGGAGTCGTGGTGGATAACAGCTCAACATGAGATCCCAGTGTGTTGCTCCGGCCAAAAGGGTTAATGTTATCCTTGGATGCATAAATAGGGGCATCGTGAGTAGGAGTAGAGCGACTACAGTATTTTACCTCTGTATTTGCCAGTGGTGTGAACACTGCTGGAAACCTATCGCCAGTTCTGGTGTCCACAATTCAAGCAGGAAGTTAATAAACAGGAGAATGTTCAGAGAAAAGCTACAAGAATGATTAAAAGATTAGGAAACAAGCCTTAGATTGATAGACTCAAGGAGCTAGCAAAGATAAGGTCAGGGAATGACTTGATTCTGTAAGTACCTACATGGGGAACAAGTATTCGACAATGGGTTCTTTAATCTAGCAGAGACAGGTATAACACAATCCAAGAGCTGGAAGTTGAAGCTAGACAAATTAAGATAGGAAATAATGTATACATTTTTAACAGTGAGGGTAATTAACCATTGGAACAATTTACCACGGATCACAGGGGATTCTCAATTTTTAAATCAAGACTGGATGTGTTTTAAAAAACAGATATGCTCTGTGTTATACAAAAAGTCAAACTAGATGATCACAATGGTCCCTTCTGGTCTTGAAATCTATGACCTATCTTCCATGAAACCATGCTGAATAGCATTAGTGATATTTTTAGCCTCTAATTCTTTGTTAATAGATTCCCAAATTAACAGTTCAATTTTTTTATATGGGATCAACTCAGTCCACAGTTTCCTAGGTCATCCCTTTTACCCTTTTAAAATATTGGCACTACATTGGCAGTTGTCCAATCCTCTGGAATTTCTGCAGTTTTCCGAGATTTATTTTAATCTCAGTTAGTTCCTTTAAGTCTCACTTGTCTAATCCACCTGTTGTACCTTGTCATAGCCTCAATTGTGAGGTCTCTGGGCAGACTGTGTCTGTACTGTGAGCAGCACAATGATCACTGACTGGTGTCTCTATGCGATACTGTAGTACAAATAATAAATAAGGCAATTTGTGATCCCTGAGTGTGTTAAGTGTATACCAAGGCGGTGGTCAACTGAAATACAACACAAGTTTTACAGTTAGAATATGATTTTTTTAACATAATAAAACACACTACGTTGTGGTATAAAATGTAAATAAAAACACTTTTTCACAGTCTCTTTCTCTGGGGAGGGGGGGGGGGGTGTTTTTCAGGAACAGCATGAACGGCCAGAGATGGATGCACCAAACCCAACTGTGCTGAAAACTAGAAACAAATCTTATAACAATCAGGGCTCTTTTCTACCAGGGAAAAATGATGACTTCATGTCTGAGCCATAGCACTTGTTAATACACTTAACTGCAACAACAGAATTATTAACAAATAAACAAACTTATTTGCATTCAGTGTCCATATTTCTAGTAGGAGAAATCCATACACTATGCCAAAGTAAGAATTTAAATGATTTTACATCAAATTATAAAATGCAATGAATTATTTATAATAAATTTATCTGCATTAGCACAGATGGTACACAACATTGGTGCTCTACACTGCCTTGCATAATGGAAATGCTTGATAAATGCCATGCACCTCTGTTACACAGTATCATCTTGTATGCCAGCACAGTGTGTCACTGAAGACATTCCAGTGTCAGCACATAAAACTTATCAACTACATGCCAACTGCAGAAGAGAAATCTAGCCTGATTGAAAATAAAATAACAGATGTAATAAAAAAACACATTAACCCTCTTCTAAATACTATCTAGAAGTTGTTTAGTCTACTGAATGAAATAAAGTGGTGGTTCCCAGGACAGATTATCTCAAAGGGGAAAAAAAATTACTGAAGGTTTTTATCCCCCCCTTACTAAAGAAATAAAGAAGCCCAAACCCTCTAAGGGTGCCAAAGTATTTAATGGTCTAAATTTACAAAAGTTAATAGTAATTTTGGTTGTCTCCATTTTTGAACACTTATCCGGAGGCACCTTTTAAAGAGGCTAGATTGTCAGAAGTCATGAGCAAACACCCTCTGAAATCTGCTCCCATATCTTGAAGTCTGATGAGTGGTAGTCTAGACAAGCCACGGTATTGGTACATGGAAGACAGTTGTGCCAGCCATGGAGACTTACTTGGGTATCGGTGTTACCAGCACTACCCAAAATTAGGTTGCAATTCATCTCAGTGCTAAGCACTAAGATTTCGGTAGATTTTAAAATGATATAGATTGTGGATGGAATTGATCTAAACAAAGTCATGATTATTCTTATTCAATTACTTAATAAGAGCTGCCTTGGTTAATTTCATTTAAGGCAATAGAACAGGGGCCAAATCCTGATTCCACTGAAGTCTGGCAAAACTTTCACTGATTTCAAAAGGGTCAGGATTTGGACCCAAAAATGTATTTTTCTTCTATGCTAATTTAAATAAGTGAAAATCTTCTAGGACAGCTAGAAAAAATATCAAGCTTCCTTTGAATGGTATTTTTCTTAGTGGTTATTAAATCTTTGCTTCTGATTTCTTCCTGCATTTTAAGGCTGGACTGAAGTGTACCTTGGTTAAACACTATCAACTTTCACAGCAGAGGGATTACTTTGCATACTTCAGGTATCATCTGCTCTTCTACTTCTGGCAGATCATCTTACTGACAGTGACCTCCAATGGCTTTCAGTGAAGTGAGGTCTTTTCAAGCTTTTTCCACATAAAATTTTACAGTGAACTCAAAAGCAGAGAAATTAGATTCTAAATTAACTTTCTGATTTTTAGAGATAATGGACAGAAAAGTCAGCTAATGGAGCAGGAGACGCTACTTCCACTTAAAAGTACTCTTGCTTGGTAGGGTCAGCTTGACATGAATAAATATAAGATTGCAGTTAAAGAGGCACTTTTATGTCATTTAAGACCAACACTTGATCTACTTTTAAAAGTGCTAAATGTCTGTTTTAGAAGGTAAGCTTTTCGGGGTATGGACCCTTTATCTTAGTATCATGTACAGCACTGAGCACATTATTGCCACCTGACAGATAAAGGCAGAGATAATCCCTTGCGAGGAACTCTCCCTGAAGTCGAATGATCTGTTATTAATAATTGTTTATTAATGCACCTACAATACATTTGCTTTGCTGTCATAGAAACAGCTAATCAGCCAGACTATTAAATACAAAGATACACTATCAAGATTATAAACACATTTTAAAAATATATTTCTTACCTTTGTCACTAAAAATGCCTCAATTTAAAAAAAAAACTTAATACAATTTGTACTCAACTTTTAAGACAAAGAATAGAGACAAGCTACAACATAAATACACAAATAAAATATACAAAATCAGATTCTTCATACAATCTGCATAGGATAGGTGACATTTGACCTTTGGTTTTATACACATATCTAGTAGAATTATTTTACTATTCCTTGCTTTTATCATTTTTTCAGGCCTTCACAAGAGAGTCAGCCAGATGACCATTTATGGCCAAATCTAGACCTCTTTTTATATGGCAGTAAAGGAAACAATAGTCCCTTACTGATGTACATAATGGCATTGTATTCTGCCAACTATTCATGAGAATGGTAATTCATGTGAGGAAAAAGGGGTTTCAAGCCCAAGTGACCAGGCCTTATTTTCAGTGCCATTCACTTTTTACAGCTTCTACAGTGGGTTGTCCTTGCCTCAGTTCCTATAAGCATGCATCCCATGAGATGAATTTTTGGACTGCATGTTTTATACATACCATTCTCTAGTTTGAGGTTTGCTTGTCTTGTCTCATCTTCAGCTGGTCTTAATTGGTGGTCATGCTGTTTCTTAGCAGCATTCTGTGCCAAAATGTCATCTATGTATAGCTGCATTTGCCAAAGAGTTCATTTTAACATGAGATTTCTCTCTGTTACAAAATGTTAAAAGGTAATGAAATTTTCCTCAATTCTTGGCAGGATCTCTCAGAACCTCCTTAGTCATTTCCTGTGGTGTGTCCCATGTTCTTGTTTAAATGACCACCACCCTATGATCCTCACTTCATAATCTTTAAACAGATGTGTCACTATTTTACGAAACACTACAGGTGCTGAACTTATTCCAAAAAGTCATCTGAGAAATCTTTAGTGACTATATGGTATTTTCACAGCACCAAACATGAGATTAGGTTTATCTAATTTAAGATACCAAAACCTGCAACTTGTCTCTGGTTTAAAAGTCCTGTGCATCTAAAAGCTTTGAAGTAATCTCTTCAAGTATAGCTGTATTCAAGTCTCCAGGATCTAAGCAAATTCTTCAACTTTCACCTGGATTCTCTATAATGAACCAGTCTGTGAGTTTGTCATTTTATTTATATAGTAACTTTCCCATATGACCAAGCTTTGTTGTTACCTTTTCTCTCCTACTTACTGATACATTTCATGGGAAACCAATCCCTTGTTTTTTTTAAACATGTATTTACATAATATGCTTAGAAAAAATTGTACTATTTCATTACAGACTTATAATATTTTTATATTATTTGTATTTTTGAGTTACTTGCAAAAATGTTTAGTTCTTCACTTGTTAACTAATTTAACTTTGCTGACATAGTATGAACCCATTCACCCTTTTACACTAGGTTATATATTTTAGCTCTCTTTATCATGAGAAGCTAAAATTAAAAGAACTACTCAGCTGCCAGATAGCTTCACTACTAGGAACACTAAATTCAGCAACCTATAGGTTTGTTATTAGATGGTCTCAACTATCACGGGTATGATCTCTTCCTTTTCTTTGAATTTGTGAAGCGTGTCAGTTGACATTAGATTGGCTTGAGCTCCTCTGCACACTGAGAATTTTATTTGCTTGCTGTATAAGCTAAATTCTACTTACTTCAATACTGCTTTCCAAAGCATTTACCCTCCTATTCTATAAGAAGTCAGGCTACATTGCTCCATCTCTTTACTGCATTATTCACACTGGGGGGCACAGTTTAAATAGAAATGTATACTACAGTAATAATCTACACAGCCATCCAGTCATTGCCCATAGCTCAAAGTACTACAAATTAAATTACGCTGCAAAATTCCACTGGGCAAGGAGAGCGAAGTGTACGCTAGATATAAAAGTAAGGAAAGTAGAAATAAAGTTGAAGATGGCAGGCCGTACTGTAGTCACCAGATTTTAAACGGAACTCCGCATGTTGTAATAATTTGTTATGTAACTGAATGGGTTAGATTAATTCTTACATGTTCATATCACTTCAAAAGTTGCTCTTCCTGAGAGACCAGTTTGATGTACTATGAGGCCAAATTCTGGCCCACGTACTTATGTTGACTAGTATCTTACTCTGTTGTCCTTACTCAATAGCCTACAAATAACATGTAAAAAACTCTGCATAATCTGTGTTCTTGTAATGACAGTGGTGAGTCAGCTGCTGTGTTCCATTAGAGGCTCTCATTTATTCTGTCACTTTGTCACAGAGGTGGCAGACATGTTGAAGCAAAATACAGGTCCAATGTCATCACTGCCTCTTTTAGATTTCTGCAATTCCGTTCAAGGTTGTGAGGTGTCACTGGCCATAGTGTCTGTGCTTAATGTCAAAATGCATGTTTTCCTTTCTTCTGTTATGTTCCAGTAACCCTTCCCTGAGACCGTATCTTAACGTCACATACACAATGGACATTTACTACCATTGGAACAAGAACTTTATTAACAGCACCTCCTATATCAATTATTAAAAGTATAGCTTAAATACAAAACCACATTTTTACTTGACTACATTTTCACATCCTTCATTTTGAACACCAGGTGTCACTAGTATACTCTCATCTCTTCCTACTGCGGTTATCTTTCCTATGCTAGTTCAGCCAGATTCTTAGGTTCATTATTTCAATCTTCTGATTAGAGGTTCAATACATTAAGCTATGCAAGGTGAGATATTGTAATACTTGCAAGAGAAGTGTGTGGGATTTTTGGTATATGAGGGGAAGGAAAGCAGTTAAAAACAAAATATTATAATATATGTGCACGTACACACAATTTTCTGGAGTGGTAGCCGTGTTAGTCTGTATCAGCAAAAACAACGAGGAGTACTTGTTGTTATATATAAGATATATATAACAGTACATGTAACTCCCATCTTTTCATGTACTGTTGTTATATATATCTTCCTACTGTATTTTCCACTCCATGCATCTGATGAAGTGGGTTTTAGCCCATGAAAGCTTATGCCCAAATAAATTTGTTACTCTCTACGCTGCCACAAGTACTCGTTGTTTTTACACAATTTTCTGTGTTTGTTCACATTCTCATTGGTCCAAGTCAAATCACATGATTGTAAAAGCAAATATCATTACCTGAAAAAAAAATCTTTAAGTGTATATATTTTGGTAACTATGCACAAAATGAGGCAAAAGACTAAGACACCCCCCCACAAAAGAGCTTTTTCAGGAAACAAACTTTCTGACCATGCAATGACCTGGGCATACACACCTACCAGGATTTTGGAGGGCACTCTAAGGAGAATCTGTACTGTACAATGTATGAGACAAGAAAGAGTAATAAACAAAAGTGAAGTTTATGACATTGTAACTCTTCTGTACAGATTTATACAATATACTGTGGGTCATTATATAGGTTCAACTTTGGTATAGGCCTTTTTCCTTTTTACAGTGCTAGGTAGGTGTATGGTACCGTGCTAGGTAGTGACACATTCTGGCTGTGCAGGGCAAATTCAGCCAGAATGCCTTATGGAGCACGGGGTGAGCATGCTGGGTAGAAATCCTTACACATTTTTGAAAGAAATAGGATACACCCCACATCAAGTATGCAGTGGGTAGAGTGCAGAGTTCGGGTCATGCACCCAACCCAGCTGGCTGTGCTTCTGTGAAACTGCCCTGGGCATGCCACAACCTAGCCTTCAAGAGAAGGCAGTCTGTTGAGTCTAGCACGTGTGTGGTTGTAGCGCCAGGAAGAAGCTCCCTTTACCCTCTTTCCCCCTTTTTTGCAGATGCATCCAGAAGTTTATTGCCTCACCCCCCCTTGTCTCTCTAGTATCCTGGGATGAACATGGCCAGAACACCATTGCAAAGAAGAAATAGTGATCAGCTTCTATTTTACACACACCTGTGTCTGTCGACTCACGTCCCACCCCAGCTACATTAGCTGGAAGAAGGAGAAGCTGAGTGTCTTCTCTATCCTCTTGTAAAACAGTGGGTGGCAGAGTCCAGGTGATTCTGTATAATCTCAGCCATCAACTTGGGAAAAGGAGGAGAAGTAGCTACCACCTGATATTTTAAAAATGTACTATGTTTTATTTTGTCAAAACTGCACCCATCACACTGCCTCCTGGAGCAAAAATATAAAACCACTATAAGCCAACCACATTCTATGAAATGGACAAACTGAAAATTGCAGTGCCACACACCTCTTGGAAGAAAGAACAGCCCACTAGGCTCCCCCACAGGCCAAAGCCCAAGTAACCACTATGCCTTAAAGTTCAACAAATCCTGGCTCCAATCCAGGAACTTCATAGGCATGGTCCCAGCCATCTGCCTGTGCTTAAGAAGTTGTAAGTTTGGGGTTCTTGCTGTATCAGATCACCAGTGAAAGTCTAAAAACAGAGCTTAAGCTATCCTATTCCAGGCAGGCATGAAGGATGCCATCTAAAATAAAGCTATCCAAGTGTGATGTGCAATAAATCTTTAATTTATACATTGTTCACTCTTTCTTTATTCTTTCATTATGAATAAAGATGCAATGGATACAACACAGTATTTTTACACAGAAATCAACCAAATGAAATGCATTTAAAATATATTAATGTATATGTTGTAAATTAATACTATATACATATAAGAACATAAGAATGGACATGCCAATGATTCATCTAGTCCAGTATCCTGTCTTCTGACAGTGGCTGGTACCAGATGCTTCAGAGGGAATGAACAGAGCCGGTCATTAATGAGTGATCCATCCCCTGTCATCCAGTCCCAGCTTCTGGCAGTCAGAGGTTTAGGGACACCCAGAGCACGGTGTTGCATCCCTGATCGTCTTGCTAATAGCCATTGTTGGACCTATTCCTCATAAACTTATCTAATTCTTTTTTGAGCCCAGTTATACTTTTGGTCTTCACAACATCCCCTGGCAATGAGTTCCACAGGTTGACTGTGCATTGTGTGAAGAAGTACTTCCTTATGTTTGTTTTAAACCTGCTGCCTATTAATTTCATTGGGTGACCCTTGGTTCTTATGTTATGTGAAGGGGTAAATGACATTTCCCTGTTCACTTTCTCCACACCAGTCATGATTTTATAGACCTCTATCATATTCCCCCTCATTTCTAAATTGAACAGTCCCTGTCTTTTTAATCTCTCATATGGAAGCTGTTCCATATCCTTAATCATTTTTGTTGCCTCTCTCTGTACTTTTTCCAATTCTAATGTATCTTTTTTGAGATAGGGCAAGCAGAACTACACACAGAATTCAAGGTGTGGACGTACCATGGATTTATATAGTGGCATTATTATATTTTCTGTCTTATTAGCTATCCTGTTCCTAATGCTGCCTAACATTGTTAGTTTTTTTGACTACCACTGCACATTGAGCAGATGTTTTCAATGAACTATCCATGATGATGCCAAGATCTCTATCTTGAGTGGTAACAGTTAATTTAGACCCCATCATTTTGTAGGTATAGCTGGGTTTATGTTTTCCAACATGCATTCGTTTGCATTTATCAACATTGAATTTCATCTGCCAATTTGTTGCCCAGTCACCCAGTTTTGTGAGATATCTTTGTAATTCTTCACAGTATGCTTTAGACTTAGGGTATATTGAATAATTTTGTAACATCTGCAAACTTTGTCACCTCATTGTTTACCCCTTTTCCCCAACCATTGATGAATATGCTGAATAGTACTGGTCCCAGTACAGATCCTTGGGAGACACCATTATTTACCTCTCTCAACTGTGAAAACTGATCATTTATTCCTACCCTCTGTTTCCTATCTTTTAACCAGTTACTGATCCATGAGAGGACCTTCCCTCTTGTCCCATGACTGCTTAGTTTGCTTAAAAGCCTTTGGTGAGGGACCTTGTCAAAGGATTTCTGAGAGTCCAAATACACTATAGCCATTGGATAGAAATTGGTGAGGCATGATTTTCCTTTACAAAAGCCATGTTGACTCTTCCCCAACATATTGTGTTCATGTATGTGTTTGATAATTCTGTTCTTTACTATAGTTTCAACTAGTTTGCCTGGTAGTGAAGTTAGACTGACCAGCCTATAATTGCCAGGATCTCTGGAGCTTTTTTAAAAAATTGGCATTACTTTATCTATCCTCCAGTCATCTGGTATAGAGGCTGATTTAAGTGATAGGTTACACAACACAGTTAGTAATTCTGCAATTTCATATTTGAACTCCTTCAGAACTCTTGGGTGAATACCATCTGGTCCTGGTGACTTATTACTGTTTAATTCATCAGTCTGTGGCAAAACCACCCCCACTGACACTTCAATCTCCCTCACATTCTCTTAAGTGAAGATCGGTGCAAATAATTCATTTAGCTTCTCCGCAATGGCATGGTCTTCTTTGAGTGCTCCTTTAACAGCTCCATCGTCCAGTGGCCCCACAGATTGTTTGGCAAGTTTCCTGCTTCTGATATACTTAAAAACATTTTTGCTTTCTAATTCTTTTTTGGCTTGACTAATTATACTTTTTCACTTGTCTTGCCAGAGTTTATTTTCCTTTCTCTTTTCCTCAGTAGAAATTTTAAAGGATGTCTTTTTGTCTCTAACTGCCTTTTTTACTCTATTGTTTAGCCATGATGGCATTTTTGGACCCTCTTACTTTTTTTTAATTTGGGATATACATTTAGTTTGAGCCTCTATTTTGGTGTTTTTTAAAAGTTTCCATGCAGCTTACAGGCATTTTACTTTTGTGACTATTCCTTGTAATTTCTGTTTGACTAGCTTCCTCATTTTTATGTAGTTCCCCTTTCAGAAGATAAATACTACTGTGGTAGTTTTTTTGGTATTTTCCCCCCACAAAGATGTTAAATATACTTACATTATGATCATTGTTACCAGGTGGTTCAGCTATATTCACCTTTTGGACCAGATCCTGTGTGACACTTAGGACTAAATCAAGAATTGCCTCTCTTCTTGTGGATTCCAGGACTAACTGCTCAAAGAAGTAATCATTAGTGGTGTCTGGAAATTTTCTCTCTGCATCCCATCCTGAGGTGACGTACCCAGTCAATATGGGGATAGTTGAAATCCCCCATTATTATTGAGTTTTCTATTTTTGTAGCCTCTCTAGTCTCTCTGAGCATTTCACAATCACGGTTACCACTCTGGTCCGGTGGTCAGTAGTATATTCCTGCTGCTATAAGCATATTATTCAAGCATGCAATTCTATCCATAGAAATTCTATGGTAGAGTTTGATTGATTTAAGATTTTTACTATATTTGACTCTGTCAATCTTCATTATAATGTGTTGCTTATAATAATTAAATATTGCAGTCAGTTGATTTCTGAGTAAATTTATTTTGCCTTTTGTATGGAATGCTCATTTAATCCTTATCTTTTCCATGGAAGTAACCCAGCTTTCTAATCAAAGAGAATACTCTGCAGTTTCCAAATACTAACATTCTTTTTCTCCCCTTTCCTAATTTAGTTATCCTCATTAATGACTCTCTCAGACTGTCATGTGCCGATACAGCTAACAAAGTAATACATTTGAAAATCTAATGGAACTTGTAAGGCAGATAAAGCTCATGTGTACATATTTCAGACTACTGTTTATTTACTAGTCTTGCAGAGCTTATCTGCTCCTCACGGCATTGTGCATTGTACATCTAGCAACACTGATGTCCCTATGTCTTACATGAGAAAAAGATATTAGCCTAATTTAGTGAACAGAAAATTTTTATTCACTCCCCAATGGCGACGTTTCTAAGTGAGAATCTCTCCCTCCTCCCATTGACTTAAGTTTGTTCTAAAAACTTCTAAATGTTCAGTCATCATAGCAGCAGAATCAGTGGAAGGCTGTTACCGCCAAATATTTACTGTTCTCCCTATACAAGTACACTTCACAAGTGCCCATTAAAATACAGTTGCACTGATTCACCTGCAACACATATTGATGAGTTGTCATTTGTTTAAAGAGAAGTTAAACAATGTAGCTGGTAACTACAGTGGAGCACATAATTGGCTTCTACTAATAAATTATCTGATTAATTTCAGCATTACAGCTGAACTCATGGCTCCATTAAAATCAGAGTTTTGTCACAGAAGTCAGTGGGCCAGGATTTGACCCTATTTCTGTCTGTGAATTTCTCCACCTCAACATCATGACATTTTAAAGCAATTTGTTAATCAAAATTATTCACAAATTTCTTCAGGTGGAAGAGAGAAGCCAACCCCCAACCTGTAATTTGTGCTATAACTAGCATATTTAAGAGATATAGTGGAGATGTTGAATTGCATATTCAGTGCCAACAATCAGAGTTCACGCTGCACTGGTCAGTAACATATGTCATCTAATCATACAATAGAAACAATAACACATGATTTATATAACAAACACATAGCATTAATCTTGAAAACTACTTTTGAACATACCATTGTCCGTTTGGCCAAAGTGGTTAGCTAATACTGGGAGCCTTGAAGAGCTGTTTCTGTTAGGAGAAATGGATGATAGGCGTCAGGTATTTTCTTTGATTGAATCCTGTTTAGTTACAAAGAATGTACACAAAGTCCTGTTTCCCCAAACACAGGAGAAACAGACACCATCAGTTTCCTTGCTTACAATGGCCAAGCCTGCCTTTCCAGTCAGTTGCATGCTAAAAGAGGTCTGTCTTTCTGCTCCCTCTCAGGAGCATGGTCATGACTGCTTCTCTTGCAGTCTGTTTGCTTTCTTCTTCTAACACACACAGAGCTTACCAAACAATCCCCTAGCCCCTGCATTTGCAATCAGGAAACAATCTCAGCCCACAGAGTTTCGCTTCTAATCAGATCTTGCCATGCAACCAATTGCCTTGGGCAGTGGGTCTACTGGTAAACCTAAACTTGATAAGCAATACAAGGCCTTGCTAGGAAGATAAATCTTTCTGGACTATCATCTTTTTGTTCTCACATTTCACTGAAGTAAGTTACCTGACTTCAGTTGGGAAAAGCTTCAAGGGCAACTCAGTATTTTTGAGCTATGAATTCCCAGCCACTTACTTTACTTATTGCTGCATCATCAGTCTACATCAGGATGCAGTAAATACCTTTGCAGAGGTCAGTAGCTTGAATTTAGCAAAGTTGTTATTTTCAGTGGTTAATAGCAATTGAACTTGTGCTTCAGAGGCTTGGCTTGTTCCAGACTTTTTTATTTTAAACAAAGGGTAGATTCTCCATTCAGAGCCATGGAGAATGAACCACTGAAGTTGCTGATGCTCCCTTACCGTCTGTTCTGACCACCAGCTGGTTTCTGAGTGAACCTCACATTCTCTGAGTACTGTTCTGATCTCTCATTCTCCAAAGATCCTATTTCTGATCACCAGCTAATTTCCCCTACCCAATTTATTTGTGACCTTCAATCCATCAATATCTCTGATTTTCCTGCTGGTCTCAGTTTCCCCCTTCCCTCACTGAGCAGACCTCCTCCAAATTATTTCATTATCTTCGCTTACAACTCCACTCTCTCCTGCACATAGCCCTCTCCCCCCTCAAGCCCACCCTCTTTTGCTCCCTTTTCCTATCTCTCTGGGTACATCTGCACTACAATTAGCACCCACGGTTGGCCTGTGCCAGCTGATTTGGGCTCACAGGGCTTGGGATACGGGGCTGTTTAACTGCCGTGTAGATGTTCCGGCTCTCGCTGCAGCCCAAGCTCCAGGACCCTCCCATCTGACAGATCCTAGAGCCCAGGCTCCAGCCCATGCCCAGATGTCTACACTGCAATTAAAACAGCCCCTTAGCCCGAGCCTGAGTCAGCTGGTAGGGGCCAGCTGCAGGTTTTTAATTGCAGTGTAGGCGTACCGCATGTCTCACCTATCCCCATGTTTCTCTGGCAGCCCACTGCTTCCCCACTCCTGTTCCCACATCTCAGAAAAGACTTGGAGGAAAACAGAGAACTGCACAACTTCCCCCACTACAAATTCATCCTCTTCTCATACAACTCTGTCATATTCAATTAAATTAGCACTAGTACTTTCCCCCAATTCCTTCTACTTTAGGCATTTGTAATGTACCCATCCCCACAGTACCATGGCATCCCAGAGTAGCTGGATACCTGTTACTGACCTCTACTATAACTATCCATAAACCATTTTACCTCCTTCCATCCTCTGCTCAGGTTCTTGTCAATTTCTTCAGAGAGAAAATTGATGCTACCCAGAGAACATGTTTCTCTTTATTTTTTCACTGCCACCCCTCTGCCCACCTCCACATATGTTCTCCAGATGGGCTGGCTTCAGCCAGACTCAGACACCTCTTATTATCCTTCTTTCACTAGCCAACTTGTCCACTTAGCCCTATTTTCTCCCGAGTCCTGACTTCTCTAGCTCCCTTTAACACTCCCTCACTTTCTTTTATTCCGTCTCAACCATTCTCGCTTACCTAGCAATTTTCTGACAGCATTCAAACATGCTTTTTGTTTTGTCCTAAAAATAAGTCTCTCTCCAAACTCTTTCTGGATCCTCTAATCTGCTTTAAGCCCACATCACACGATCTAGCCGCTCTTCCTGAGATCTTCAAGGCTAACTCATGCCCACGTCTCTAGCCTCATTTTTAGTGCTCCAACTGCTCCCTCCTCCTCAGCATTCTCTCCTTGAACTTTCATCTCTCTGAGATCACCTGATTTATCTCCTGCATCTGGCTGCTCCTTTATGGTGAAATTCTGACCTCATTGAAGTCAACTAGAGTTTTGCCATTGACTTCAATAGAGTCACCTCCTCTTTTCCTTCTGTACTCTTATCAATGGATAGCTTCCTCTATTCACACCTCTTCAAATACCATCTCTACCCAGATAATTCACACCTCTCTCTCCACTTCCAACCTGCAGTATCTCCCTCTGTTTAGACTCATATCTTAAACTGTCTTGACGGCATCTGTTCCTGAATGTCCCAACTTCATCTCCAACTCAACATGACAAAAAATCAGATTAATTAATTTCCACTAACTCTTCATGTGATAGAGTACTTAGAGTCAGTGGCTGACCCAGCACTCTGATCATGTAAGCATTAATTGGTTCCCCCAGAAAATTACCTAATCAGACTGAAGGGGGTGGGGTTGAAGAGCTAAGAAGCTAATTATCTCATTAGCTGAGAGGGTAGTTAAAAAGCACTGGAAGGAAGCTCTGAGGGAGAATGTCAGAAACTGTGATGGAAATGGTCAGGCCTAGTGGTTGGAGCCAGAATCAGGCATCCAGGGCAGGATTGGAGTAAGGCTGGAGCAAGACTGGGAACAGGGCTGGAGCAGGCTAAGGCTTGGGGAGTCTGTTGCCACCATCAGGCAGGAGAAAGTTCCAAGCCCTAGAGTGACATTGACCAGACTGAGCTGCTGTTCCACCTGTGGGGCTTATATACCTGGTCTGGGAGTCACATGACCAGTTCCTGGCTTGTGGATTGGCTGGAGCCTAGCACAGGAGTGACTCATCACCTTACAGCGAGGTTAGCAGAGTCTAGAGGAGGTAAAATCTCAGGATGGTGAGTTCTCTCCTTCTCCCTGGAGAAAGGGCTGAGGAATAGGAAAAAAACTGTAGAGAGAGTTACTGCACAGGATTGTGATGGTGGTTTGATGGAGGTAATACAAATAAAATTCTCAGAGGTGCTAATAAACAGGAAGCATTCAAGGGGGTGTGTGTGCGTGGGATCTCAGGACAGGAAAGGAGCCCTGTTACACTTCCTTTTTCATCCTAAATCAGGCACTCCACAGCCCTGCCCATCACAGAGCCTCAGGAAGTAGTTGTTACTTTTTACTCCTTTCTTTCCCCAGCAAAATCCTGTCTGTTCTTCCTCTACATCTGCAAAAATCCATCCCCTTAGCCAAACCTTTTGGCCATCTCACTCTACATCAATCTCCTGCACACCTTGCTGCAGTTTATTCTAAACAGCGTCACTGAAGTCTTCTCTCTGTCACTCACCTTTCTGAGAACCTGCCTTACCTTCCAGATCAAACTCAAACACCTTGTGCTCACCTGCAAGGCACTTTCTCGCCTGCTTCTATTGAGTTCTCTGGACTCATTCCTCCTTCCACCCCCATCTAGTGCCTATGCCTTTCCCAAGAGACCAGCTATTTCCATTTCCCCTCTACAGTCTACTCTACTCCTCACCATCTCAGGGCCTTCCCTACAAGTCCTCACTGCCTCACTGTAAGGCTCTCATTTCTGTTAGAGCCCAGGACACAGACAATATCCCCACACAGCAAGTTCAGCTGCTGCCTCTGGTTATTGTAGGCAACAGAGATTCCTCCACTGCAGCACCAGGCACTCAAGGTCCCTGGATTTTTCTGTGACTCAGGCTTTTCTGGTGTTCTGCTTCGCACCAAAAATCAATTGGGTTGTGCTACTGACACCTAGAACATTCCCTGACATTTTTGAGTTGATTGGATACAATGTTCCCAATTTACAGGATATACAGACAAACCGAGAAATACCATTGAGAAGCGCTTTAAATCTCACTTTGCTTGGCCCATACTAGTAACGAGGACAACTCGGCATTGGGCATGTTGGAAAGCACTCAGTAGATATTTTTGTTATAGTCTTCTCTCACCTTCCATGGGGTTTATTTGTGTTCATATGATTAAAAATAAATGTGAGTGATTAATTCAATACATTGTTTGGTACAAACAGAATTTCAGGGGTTTTAAAATAGAAATACAAATAATTTTAATTACAAACTATTATTAAAATAAGAGACCATGAATGAGTTTGTTTTCAACCCAGCTATGAAAATCCATTTAAAAACTAAATATAAAGCATATAACAGTAAATTCCCTTTTGAGACAAAAATTAAATATAACTAGTCTTCTACAGAATCCATGAGGGCTGAAAGGACGAAATTAACCATTAAGAGTGAATTCTTCACACAGTGTTGAGCTTCCCATTCCCTGAATGACAGCCACTCCGAATATGAGAGCCAGAAATAATAAAAGGTTCTTTGCCGCATTAACTTCCTGATAACCAGCCATGCACCTGCAACACAAAGATGTTTGCCCTCCAAAATAGATTTGAGAGTAGAATTTTAATGTAGTCCTTGCATGTATATAGCCCCTTTCATTTGGAGGCTCCCAAAGGTAAAGTAAATGTTGTACACACAGTAAGCAGGAAACACTTCACCTGATTAAATTCAGCCCTCTTTAGGATGGAATGTGGTAGATGTTGGACAGCACACACCCTACACAACAGTTTAGGACAGGATCTGAAGAATCATCATTGTATTCTCAAACTACAGGGCGAATATTGATAAAGAGCAGCTTGTTTCCCCAAATGGAATTTGGGACCCCTACATATCTGTTAAGCATTTGGGAACTGTACTTTATTGTTTAAAGGAAGTGGGACAACTGAAATAGTCTATTGTTAGGAATAACAGGTTAGTGGTAAGATCGAGAGGTTACATGAAAGCTACCCCCCCCCACCCCCATTCTAGTTTTTTGGCTAAATTAAAAAAAAAAAAAAAAAGCAAGCATGCAGGGACCCCACCCTCAGTACGTTCACTCACATGACGTCTTACCCAGATTTGAAATTTCAGCCCTATACCATACATCATTCAAAATGCAGTACTTTAAAAAATGTGCTAATACCTTCAAAAGTTCATAAGCTTGGTTCAGTGGTGCCTGCTATCCCTCCCCCACACCATCACCTTTATCTCTAGTTTTCATGGGCTCTAAAATTGAATTATTGTTTGCATCATTTTGGCAGAAACAATTTTACATCCTGTAATTCAACCAAAAATCTATAGATATGAAATTGTATCCAGAGATTAAACCAACACTTGGTAGTGTACCAAGTTGGCACTTGGCCTCATTGCTTTTTCTAGTATGCAAGCTTTTATTTTAAAAATGTTCCTACCTCTTATGAATGTGGAACAACAAAACAAAAACACCCCAAAATTACCACTGTGAACCACGGGCATGTTCTTTTGCCAAGATTACAGACAATTTACCACATTTCCTATAGGATGTATGGACTGCGCCATATATCTCAGGGGGGGTATTAATTCTGGGGCCCAATGGTGGAGACAATGTAAATTTCCACTATGTTAACTATTTCACTGTTTGCTTTAGCAGAAGCATCTAGCTACTCTGGGATTGTGGCTGGAATTCAGGTAGAATACCAACACTTCTCCCCCCCCACCCAATCTGACTCTGCAAATGAGACCACAACTACAATTTCTGATTAGTTTGAGGTTGACTGGACAGACTGGCTACCTAGTCAGTTTGAATCATCTGTGCAGGTTACTACTTTATTCTAGTTGATTGTTAACAAATCATTATCACCTAAAATGATTGGAATGAGATTCCTGATTCTTTATATATTAAGTGGACTGAGAAAAAGCAAAACAAAGCTCCCATCATTATTACTGCTACCAGAAATATTAGAAAGAACCCATATAGGGCCAGATCCTCAGCTGTTGTGAACAGGTATAGTTCCATTGATTTAAGTGGAGCCAGTTTACACCAGTTGGGGATTTAGTCCTTAATGTTGCGCACAATTACTTGCAGATAAATAAGCATCATTCTGACCACCTAATCTGTGCAAGCTCTGTTCTTTTAAATCCTTCTTTATTAATCTTTGCATCATGAGCAGAGGATTTGTTGTTTTGTTTGAAATCCACAGTATTCTCCAGCTGCTCCTTCTTTTAAAGGGTGACTGTAGGCTGTGAGTCAGCCCTCACCCACACTTTCTGCTGGTACAGCTCTCCACAGAGACAAATCCTGGAGTGATTAATGTGGTGTTGCAGTCCACGGAGCATCCAATTCCTCCAGACACTGACGTGACTGCAGCAGTAATGGGATCTGATGGGTAACTTGCCTGACTTGAAAAGCAGCATTACCCACGCTGATTGTTTTTATTGGGTCATTATTACTTTTTAATTTGGATCCAATAAAGAACTTCCCTATGTTCAGGAAAAACACTGTTAATTGTTAATGCTCCCCACAATACATTGTGTGCTCCTTTCCATAAATGGAAAAAAGTCCCTTCACTCTGATTGCCAGCTACAGATTTATTGGGGTATGGATTACACATATTAAACACAGTCATCAGGCCACAAAGGTTCCATCACAATCTGCCTACAAGCTAACATCATTAAGAGGCAGACTTCATATATCTTCATGACTGATACGTTGATCTTTCCCACTCTATTGATTAATGAATTGACACATGCAGTGTTTTTCAACACTGGTGTGCACACGTCTGATTTACAGCAAAGCACTAAACACTCAGATGCTGATGAATTCCAAATTGCATTGGCACCTGGCTGACCATAATGTTTCCCTAGGAAGAATGCTGTTATTACATTACACACTCATAAATAATAAACATTGTGGGTTAAATTGTGCCTGCAGTTTCACCCATACAATACCAGTGAAGGGACTGTGGCTCTCTGGGCCAGACCCTCTGCTGATGCAAATCAGCATACAATCAATCCCTCTATCAGATGGCATTTTGTGGGCAACATTCTCTTCCAGATGGGGGTTGTTTCACAGCACTGGTTCTCACACAAATCATACTGTATTTGGGTGACCAGATGTCCTGATTTTATAGGGACAGTCCTGATATTCAGGGCTCTGTCTTATACAGGTGCCTATTACCCCCAACCCCCGTCCCAATTTTTCACACTTGCTATAGTCACCCTATCTTGTAGGCTAGAGGACACAAAGATAACAGCATGAAGTATTCCCTTCCCTAAGGAGTTGAGAGTGGCGCCTTTGTAACACTCTCACCTCCTGTAATGGAAAGATCAGAATCAGGAGTCAAACTCAGATGCTTTTTAGCCATGTAAAGACTATAGGACTTGGCCATTAGGCTGGCTTACAATGCATGTTTTATATCGTTAGTACACTAATAATACTACTTTCGGCCCAATAGCAAATTCCATCTGAGGACCTTGGAGCACTTTACATACATTGTAAGGCTAAATTCATCAAAGACCCGGTGAGGCAGTAACATAGACTCATCCCTGTTTTATAGATAGGGAAACTGGGCCACAGAGACGTTAAAGCCAACTGGGTGCTGAAAATTATGACATTCATATTACAAATATTTATTTTCTCTATAAATGTTCATGCTTTACAATTCAGTGTCTATTAGGCTGTGTAGCCCTAAATTGGCAGTGAGAGGACTAAGGCCCCTCCTCTTACTCCCCTGAGCAGCTGTGTTCAGATTGAGGGAACAGCTCTGGTGAGGACACTCGCTGGACACTGTCTGCTGTGAGCAAGTGGGTGGGAAGGGGACATACAGGGATGGGGGAGTGGGAGGAGCCCTAGCTTGGCCCACCTGCTTATTTGACAGAGTGGCTGGCTAGACACAAAGAAGGGAATGAGCTACTCTGTGAACAGGGGTGAAGTAAATTACTCCTTTGTCAGACTATGATGGGAGGAATTGTGACTGAGTCAGACTTCATTCTCTGGTCTGCTCCTGGGATGGGGCAGTTATGAATAAAAATTGTGTCCTGTGCATTTACAAGGTGATTTGATTTCTTTTAAGGAATATGTTTCACAGTATGTGTGCCCCTACTAATAATGCATAAGGGTACATATTCCTCAAACCATTACATCTAAACAGATGCTCCACTGGGGTGTTATTGGGAAAAGAGGAGGAATGGTTATTGTGGCTGGTGAGATATTTCAACATTAAGGAAAGCCCTATTAAAAAAAAAAAACCTTCATTTCCCCCCCCGAAGGCTGATTCACAACTTCATTAAAAAAACCACAGGAGGGTTAAGTGGAAATTCTGTTTATTTTCAGTTTTCTTTTAATTCAATGTTTCCCACTTATAACAGGTATATAGCTAATAAATATTTTGAAAAGCCTTTTGTTTTTTTCTAAAAATCTTTATAAAATAAATACTATTTTGTAAGTGTTTGTAGATGCCAAAAATAGAGGCTGGAGAATGAGGAGAATAAAAAAGGACTATCACGCAAAAGAGGTAGTTACACTGACTGCAATCAAAATTAGGTCATTTTTCAAAACTGTTAGATGTCAATGTAAACTGCCACTGGGCATCTTTAATTTATGTGACTGCTACTTACACAGCAGATAAGGCATTTTGATAGCATCCTTAATAGCAGCACAGGGGTAATATGTTTCACAGGGGTGAAACTGTCCTAAGTAATACTATATCTGAAATATATATGGAACAGGAAAGCTTTTCCTTTTAATAACCGGCATACATATTGTCTCCCACCTTTGTAGAGCATGTTTATTATGCTGAATCAAAGGAGGCAAATAAAGAGAAATGTTATTTGAAACATTTCAGCAAATTAAAAACTAAATTCCTAACTCTCCATGATCACATCCCCTCAAGCCAAATTTTGTTCATACGAATGTTTGTGGGAAATGGATTTTAAGCTCACAGCCAGAATTTGGGATGTTCATTAAATTTCAGCTGGAAATGGAAGTAGTGTAATAGTCATCTTGGAATTTTATTGTGTTGTTTGGGAGTGAAAGGTAGGCACTGGTGCAGAAAAAGAGTGCATGGAAAGAGGCAGGGTACATTGGAAAAGGAATAGGGGGAGCAGAAAGAGAATCCACTCATTACCTAAATGAACCCACTTCAAAGAGGTTGCAGGGAACAAGCGCTCTGCAAACTCTATGAAAGGCAGGTGAACCAAGGTCCCAAAAAGCCCCATTCCAAGGTGAGCACTTCAACTCCATAGGCTCTTCCCCTGCAGACTCAAAGGGATAAACTGAATCAAAGGCGAGAGAGACTCCTAATCCTCATCAGCACCTGGCCCAGCATCCACCTTAGAAGGAGCAGCAGGAGGGACACCAGCTGGTAGTGCACCACCTGAAGGATCCTGTAGCTGTGGAGTTGAACCAGGTATTCTCCCTTTCTTGAAGATCTGCAGGCTTGCTCTTCTGCCCCTAGTCTGGCTGGAGAGAAGGAGAAGTGAGCCCTGGACCAAACAAGATCCGATAGGATCCTATGTCTACACTGCAGCTCAGAGTGAGCCTCCCAGCCCAGACCCAAGCTTTGTTTATTAAAATCCTTTGCAGGCCACCTTCAAAATATCCTAAAAATCTTCTAATTTCTGATGGTTCCTCCTAACCTCAAAAATGATTAACCTGCTCTTCTTCACACATCCCAGTGACTTCTCCACACTCTTCCTCTCTTTATTATAATTACACTCATCCAGGCAGGGAGCAGAAACAATGCCATGTGAATAAGGTGACCAATTAGATAGAAATAACAACAAATAGCAAAAGCTTGTGGTAAATGCCATCCTTGAGCAGCCTTCTGTTAGCTGGTTGAATTATTTTGCATAGACAAATTTATAAAAATCAGTCTGTAGGGCAAAATTAACTGAATAAACTGTTTGCTATGAACGGTTCACCGGAGCACTATGAAAATCCTAATCTCACTTTATGTTTGAATTTTCCCAACATGCTTCATTCAAAGGCCAAGCAAAGTAAAGTAAGTCAGGAGTACATTTCTCTTTAAAGCTGTACAACTCTCTTTTGAAGCTCCAGCACCCCCATTAGTATTGTAACTTTCTGATTCTCTGTGATTTTGCATCTTTCCTGTTATTAAGCCCAAGTCAGAATGGGCAAGGAGGGCAAACATCTGCAGAAAACTGGGCAAGTTTGATCTGAGATGACAAAATTAATATGAGGAATAATCGCCCAGCCTTCTCCAGTTGTTTGATTTAATCTAAAGAAAGCACACTATGCAGTTAGTAAACATCATACCCTCCTAATTATATTAAATTACCTTTCAGGAGCAGCTCTGTCCTGTTGTCAAAGGCCAGTAACTTGCTTTTAACGATGAATGGGAACCTCAGTGAGACATTCTGTATCATCATTTAGCTCAGCAAATGTAGCCCAAATCAGTTGCGTAGGTGTAATTAGATGCTGAAAAATAATTACTTTGGCCTTACCATTAGCAGTTTCTTGCTTGTATCCCCTTGTGATCGATGAACAAATTACTTTATTATGAAATCATTAGAATTTAATTTGTCTCTATATACTACGGACATCAATATTCATTTCTCCTAATAGAAGTGCACATTCTTATTATAAATTCATATTAATGCACTTCCAGTTATCAATTTGGAATTGCTATCAGCCTTAACTAAAACAGACCATTTTTACAAACCATTCCTTACAAAAAAGGAATTTATTCTTATGCATCAGCTATCAGCACAAAGCCAAAGGAACATGACCTTTATTGTTAAGCTACACATAGGGATATTCTTTGCATTCCTGTAGCCCAGTATACTGAGACAGAAATATTGTCAGCCAGGTTGAGGCTAGGCCTCTGTCTGCTAATCCAGTAGTCAGATTTGCAAACTGCACCCTCAAAATGAAGAGCAGGTTTATGAAAATTTACTCCACTGTCATTGGGTGCATATTCCTCCCCACAGATTTACTCTGAGTGCCATGAAAATGGTTTCTCTCAATGGCTCTGGTTATATACATCACTGTCCAGTTAAATCAAACAGCTACTGATTTATTGACCATTAGGTGCTTTTTAGGTGGAATTTACAAGGGAGATGTGGGGGGAAAGGTGATCAGTCAGAAACCAGGTCATGTCCTTGTGACAATTCTCAAGGTGACTCTCAGGGTATGTCTACACTACGAGAGTAGTTCGATTTTACTTAAATCGAATATGTGGAATCGATATTGCAAAGTCGAACGTGTGTGTCCACACTAAGGACAGTAATTCGACTTTGTGAGTCCACACTAACGGGGCAAGCGTCGACATTGGAAGCGGTGCACTGTGGGCAGCTATCCCACAGTTCCCGCAGTCCCCGCTGCCCATTGGAATTCTGGGTCGAGCCGCCAATGCCTTCTGGGTAAAAAAATGTGTCGAGGGTGCTTTGGGGTAACTGTCATCATCCGTCCGTCACTACCGCCCTCCCTCCCTGAAAGCGCCGGCGGGAAATCAGTTCGCGCACTTTTCTGGTCAGTGACAGCGTGGACGCCACAGCACTGCGAGCATGGAGCCCGCTGCGACCATCGCTGCAGTTGTGGCCATTGTCAACACCTCGCAGCTTATCATCCACCTTTCCCAGAGGCAGATGCAGAGAAATCAGGCGAGGAGGCTACGGCACCGCGGTGAGGACCTGAAGTCTGAGAGTAGCACAGACCTGTCAGAAAGCACGGGACCCAGCGCCGAGGACATCACGGTGGCAATGGGTCATGCTGATGTTGTGGAACGGCGATTCTGGGCCCGGGAAACAAGCACGGACTGGTGGGACCGCATAGTGCTGCAGGTCTGGGATGAATCACAGTGGCTGCGAAACTTTCGCATGCGGAAGGGGACTTTCATGGAACTTTGTGAGTTGCTGTCCCCTGCCCTGAAGCGCAATGACACCCGGATGCGAGCAGCCCTGAGTGTCCAGAAGCGAGTAGCCATAGCCCTCTGGAAGCTTGCAACGCCAGACAGCTACCGGTCAGTCGCGAACCACTTTGGCGTGGGCAAATCTACCGTGGGGGTTGTTGTGATGCAAGTAGCCAACGCAGTCGTTGAGGTACTGCTCTCAAAGGTAGTGACCCTGGGAAACGCGCAGGTCATCATAGATGGCTTCGCCGCGATGGGATTCCCAAACTGCGGTGGGGCTATAGATGGAACTCACATCCCTATCCTGGGACCGGACCACCAGGCCAGCCAGTACATCAACCGAAAGGGCTACTTTTCAATGGTGCTGCAAGCACTGGTGGACCATAGGGGACGTTTTACAAACATCAACGTCGGGTGGCTGGGCAAGGTTCATGACGCTCGTGTTTTCAGGAACTCAGGTCTGTTTAAACGGCTGCAGGAAGGTATTTACTTCCCGGACCACAAAATAACTCTTGGGGGTGTGGAGATGCCTATAGTCATCCTCGGGGACCCAGCCTACCCGCTAATGCCCTGGCTCATGAAGCCGTATACTGGCGCCCTGGACACTGAAAAAGAACTGTTCAACTACCGGCTGAGCAAGTGCAGAATGGTGGTGGAGTGTGCTTTTGGCCGTCTCAAGGGGAGATGGAGAAGCTTACTGACTCGCTGTGATCTCAGCGAAACCAATATCCCCATTGTTATTGCAGCTTGCTGTGTGCTCCACAATCTCTGTGAGAGCAAGGGGGAGACCTTTATGGCGGGGTGGGAGGTTGAGGCAAATAGCCTGGCTGCTGATTACGCCCAGCCAGACAGCCGGGCGATTAGAAGAGCCCAGCGGGACGCGCTGTGCATCCGGGAGGCTTTGAAAGCCAGGTTCCTGAGTGAGCAGGGTAACCTGTGACTTTTCAGTTTGTGTACAGAGAAGCTGAACCTGCCCCCGTTTCTTTAGCCACTAAATGTTCAGTATCCTCTCCAGTTACATACCGCATTCCCCCCCTTACAACACACGTTTAAAAATAAAATCACTTGAATTTTGTTAATGAACACCGTTTTCTTTATTACTGTTTTCGTGGGAAAGTGTTGAAACTGGGACGCAGACTGTGGTGGGGAGCGGGTGTAGTGTAGTGATGCAAATGACGCTTCTAAACTCCTGGAATGACAGGCTCCACAGTGGTGGACTGGTGGTTTCAACGGAGCCTGCCACCCCTCCTGTTCGGGACTCTGTATGTGGGGGGGCTATGTGACTTTGTGGCAGGGGGAGGACGGTTACAGATCCCCTGCTGCGTGGCTCTGTGATCCAGGATAAGGACCGCTGCATAAGATCTGTAACTGCCCTCCCCCGCCACAAAGTCACAGAGCACCCCCCACCCACCACAGAACACTAAAACCACCTCCCAGACTGGCCAGGGTAACTAGTGACTGCAATGTGTGTGTGCCCTGCTGCTGAACCTACCCCTGGTAAAGGTGACTGTCCTGTCCAATTACCAACCCCCTTCCCCCCCTTCAGACAGACTCTCCTCTAAAAGAACATGATGGAAACAGTAATTAACAGAAACATATTTTTTATTAGCAACTACACATGAAACTGGGGGGTGAAACTTGGACGGGGGCTTGGGTGAGGCGGGAAGGAAAGGACTTGTCAAATTTTGGGGAATGAGAGCCTTCTAGTAGTAGAGCTGTCTGCAGGGGTGGAGTGAGAGTTTTCACGGACTCTGCCGCCCCTCCTTCTTTGGACTTTGGGTGAGGGGGGTATGGGACTTGGTGGCGGGGGAGGGCGGTTAGAGATACACTGCAGCGGGGCTCTGTCCTCCTGCCTCCGGTCCTGCAGAACATCCACAAGGTGCCGGAGCGTGTCCGTTTGCTCCCTCATTAGTCCAAGCAGCGTTTGAGTCGCCTGCTGGTCTTCCTGCCACCACCTCTCCTCCCGTTCCATGTGTGATCGGTGCATTTGGGACAAGTTCTCCCTCCACTGGGTCTGCTGGGCTGCCTGGGCTCGGGAGCAGCCCATAAGTTCCGAGAACATGTCCTCCCGTGTCCTCTTCTTCCTACGCCTAATCTGCGCTAGCCTCTGCGAGTGTGATGCCTGGCTGGGTTGGGAGACAGTCGCAGCTGTGGGAATGGGAAAAAGGGAGTGAATTCCTCAGAAAGATAAATTTTGTTGTGAACAAAGAACATAGTCTTTCTCTGTGAACAAGACCATGCACAGTACCTATCACATGCGCACTCAGGACAAGGTCGAATTTTCAGCCTTCGCATTGAGTACCTGGGGTCTTGCAGTGCACATCAGAGAAGTGGGGCAGGACACCGGAATTTGTGTAGCAGGCCGACATGGTAAGCCGTAGACTTGTGGCTGCTTAAAACTTTAATAGTAGCACTGGCCTCCTTTCACATTGAAAGCAATGCCAGTCCCTGCTGCCAGCAATCCGGCAAGCATGAACTCTGCCCCTGTCCCACCCCCTCGCGGCTGTCGCAGGGAAAGATCCCTGTATGCTGCCCCTCTCCCGCCTCCACCGCGTAGCTGTAAACCGCCGGTTACAGTTCTGTAAAGGAACAGGCAAGCAGTCCCAATACTAACATTCCCCTACCTAATTCAAAGCAGGTCACCATGAGCGACATCACTCTGATGAGGATTTCAGAGACGGAAAAAGAAAGGATGCTTCGGGAAAGCCTGCAAAGACCAGGGCCGTATGCCGCCATGCTCTGCAGGGCAATGATCCCGGAGTACTTGCTTGTCTCCTGGCGCGGAAATGTTTGCTACTACGGAGGACCCAATAAGGCCGCTCTCCCCAGGAACCTGATGCAAAGGCTTTCCAATTACCTCCAGGAGAGCTTCGTGGAGATGTCCATGGAGGATTTCTGCTCTATCCCCGGACATAAAGACAGGATTTTACTGTAGCTGCACTGGCAGGGACTAAACAGTACAGCGGCTTGGGCAGAACAATCATGCTAAACCGGACATTGTTAGATTTTTTTTAGTAGTTGCACTGCCAGGGACTGAACCGTTAAGCGCCTAGGGCAAAGTAATTATGCAAAACCCATTGTTAATATTGTTAATATTCCTGTTCTGTAAAAAATAAATGTTTAGATGTTTTAAACACTTACTGACTGATCCTTCCCCTGATTCCGTGTCCGGGTTAACGGCTGGGGACGGTTGGTAGGGGATCTCTGTAAGGGTGATGAAGAGATCCTGGCTGTCGGGGAAATCTGCCTTGTAAGCGCTGTCGACTGCCTCGTCCTCCTCATCTCCTTCCTCATCTTCCCCGTCCGCTAACATGTCCGAGGAAGCGGCCGTCGACAATATCCCATCCTCAGAGTCCACGGTCAGTGGTGGGGTAGTGGTGGCGGCCGCACCTAGGATGGAATGCAGTGCCTCGTAGAAATGGGATGTCTGGGGCTGGGATCCGGAGCGTCCGTTTGCCTCTTTGGTCTTCTGGTAGCCTTGTCTCAGCTCCTTGATTTTCACGCGGCACTGTGTTGCATCCCGGCTGTATCCTCTCTCTGCCATGCCTTTAGAGATCTTCTCATAGATCTTTGCAGTCCGTCTTTTGGAGCGCAGCTCGGAAAGCACGGACTCATCACCCCACACAGCGATCAGATCCAAGACTTCCCGATCAGTCCATGCTGGGGCCCTCTTTCTATTCTGAGATTGCACGGCCATCTCTGCTGGAGAGCTCTGCATCGTTGCCAGTGCTGCTGAGCTCGCCACGATGTCCAAACAGGAAATGAGATTCAAACTGCCCAGACAGGAAAAGGATTTCAAATTTTCCCGGGGCTTTTCCTGTGTGGCTGGTCAGAGCATCCGAGCTCAGACTGCTGTCCAGAGCATCAACAGAGTGGTGCACTGTGGGATAGCTCCCGGAGCTATTAGCGTCGATTTCCATCCACACCTAGCCTAATTCGACATGGCCATGTCGAATTTAGCGCTACTCCCGTCATTGGGGAGGAGTACAGAAGTCGAATTTAAGAGACCTCTATATCGAACTAAATAGCTTCGTGGTGTGGACGGGTGCAGAGTTAATTCGATGTAACGGCGCTAAATTCGACATAAACTCCTAGTGTAGACCAGGCTTCAGTCTTGCATACCCTGTTACCTGCTGTCTCCAGCATGAGGGAATCTTGCTTGTGCTTAGCTGGGTGTCAGCTTCCTAACACTACCAGCCTTCTAGCCACTCAAGTTCTCTCCTCTGGGCTACGCCAGCCCTCACTTTGCCTTGCAGATTAACAATAGGTGCACCCCAGTCCCTGAGTCCATTTGAAGTGTCCCCCTGTGTTATCCAACCACTGACACTAGCTACTCACAGAAATACCCCCAAAAGATCAGCATACACATCAACTTGTAAGATTCAGCTCTGGACCATCACTTTCCTAAACATCACAGCACTTAGATATATTTATTGTGAAAACAAGAATGAGTTTATAATCAAAGGTTCAAATCTCAAGAGATAGTGAGTAAGGAGACTGGAAACAAAAGGTTATATTTAAAAACAAAATCATAATTTGCATTCTAAAGGCTAAACTTAACTAACAGGTTAACCACCTGTCTAAAGAAATTTCTCACCCCGATGTCTTTTGCAGTTTTTCAACCAAGGTTGGCTGAGATCCTGATTTCATGACTGTAAAGGCTTTGCCCATTTATTTCCTAGGTGCAGGATGTGGGATGTCTTCTTTCTCACTTACATATACCCACAAAGCTCACTATCTGACCTCAGAAACAGGATAACCACCCGTGGCTTGATTTTCCTGTGGGCGGCTTCTCTGTTGACCTCACATCTTTCATTAACATCTGACTTCATATGTAAACAGGCTTCCACTGTGTTAGCCTATAGTGCTTAATTTACTTCCCAACAGACAGCTCTAAATTTCTTCCCTCCTGACTGGAGGAAAACCTGTTTTCACCTCTGCTTGTGATTTATACCTTGATACAGACTCCAAGAACATATTTTCAGTATATATACACATAATTCCTTACATAGTATCTGTACATACTTATCACAAAGATATTAATGACCAGTGTGACCTCGGCTTTCATTTAAGACGTATATGACATTCTTTGGTAAAACACGATGTACATACTATAATCAGGACATTCTGGTACCGCCCTTGCAAGCTGGCATTAAGTTCTTGGGTCATAGTTCTATCTGCGCTATGCAATAACTATACATATTCAGACACTGAAATCTTTACTCTTGATACAAACACAGTTATTGAAGTCAGTCATTGAGGGACTGAGCAAAAATGATAGGGTTTACCTAATATGATATATGCATAACACGACAATTGCTCTGGATTTAGCATAGCATAAACATTTGGGAAAGATGTAATAAAAGAGGTGATTTACAGGCAAAATCATTAATGTTTCTTTAGTCATCCCAGTGAATAGCCCCATTAATGGCATTTGGAAATTGTTGCCTAAAACCTAATGATTGAGAAATTTCTCAGCTTGCTCCTTTTACATCAAATTCTATAATGTTCTGTAATCAATTTTTTTTTCAGTTGTGAAGTAGGTAATATGGAGCTGGATATGTTATAAGCTACTGTAAATACATCGTGCTGGATTGTGGTATCTCAGCAGAATGGATTCTACCCTGCCACAGATCAGGTCTGTAGCAGATCAAAATTAATCTGAAATTTATATTTGATACTGTGTAGAACAAACATCGTGTCTACACTAGAGAATTGAACCATTCCTAATTGAACTCATTTGATTGCATTGGTTTAAGCACAAGTAGTTCAGTGTGTCCACACTAGCTCTGCTGATTCATTACAGCTTTGCCATGTCCCCATTAGCGTTGTTCTAAACTCTTTCGGTTGCCATGCTTTCTGGCTAGCAGCAGGTATCCAAGGCCACCACTGCACTGCTCATCTGTAGTGAGAGAACTCGCTAAACCATTTCTGTATTAATTGTTTTAGTGCCATGCACATAGGCACTATAGAATGGTTTAGATTGCTTTGAGCAGGTCTAAAAGCTGTTTCAAGTATAATGCAAACAGCTTTTGGAACACAGGTAAGCTGGTTGGGGCCAATTTGTGTACGGCCACAGGTGTTTCACAAGCATTTTACAGGGGCAAACAGCTGTTAGAACAGCACATTTCTCTAGTGTAGACAATGCTATGATCTCTGTATCTTTAAGGAGCAAGAGTGAAGTAGATTCTAGTTAACACTTCCAGCCTGGACTATTAACATGCAAAAGCATCGTAGTTAGTCTTGAATAAAGAAGAGACAAAACTTGATGCTGGGGGATATCAGACAGAGCATGAGGTGCCAACTGGCTTAAAGAGAGGGAAGCTGATTGACTGTGCAGAAACGGAGCTGTCTATTCGGTGCCATGGAGCTATCAGGGTGAAGATCAATCTCCACAGGGCCGTTGGAGGATTAAGGGAACAGAGCGCACTCCTTCCAAACCTTTCCTGGTAAAGATTTATCCTTCTTATATGAGAGAGCTGCCCTATGCAGAAGACTCTTGCACCCATCAGCATGTGCACCCATCAGTATATTGGATGTGAAGCACAGCGTGAAACCCATACGATTGTACAACATGAGTCATGGCATTGAATTGAAAGCAATGACATGCAATACAACCTGCAAAGCCCCTGCACGTAGATGGTCTATGGCACTGAAGTTGTTAAAGGAGTGAGTAGTCAATAAGCAATTCAGACAAATTTCTTAACAAAAAGGAACAAAGCTCTAAAGTCATCAATATAAATAGTGTAAATCAACCGAATAGGCAGCTGAAAAATGACAGCATTATGAGAGTTAAGATGAGGAGATAAAGTATAGGTGGATTTTTATCTTCTGGGTTTATAAGGCCATGTTTGATGGACCATAAATTCTCGCCTGAGACTTAATGGGCTAAATTCAACCCTTGTGTAACTCTGTCACGTTTGATTGACTTATGTCAGGATGATTTGAGACCCAAAGAATTATGTACATTGTGGTAGTAGTTGGAAGTTCTCCACTTTTAAGAGCTGCCATGCCTTAGCTATATATTAAAATTCCAGTGCCAGAAAGCATACATTCAAAATGGCAGAAAGCAGCAGAAAGGATGTAGTATAGAAACGAGTGGTGAATAGTCACTCTCTTTCGTCTGCCAGCATAATCTCAAATAAAGGGCCTGATCCTTTTGCCCTTGCAATCTCCAGTACCTGGTTACCACAACTCATTGTAGTTACCAGCTTTATTACATACAGACTCCTAAATGACTTCCGACAGCATCCTGGCCTCAGCTTTTGGGAATGCACTCCATTCTGCTCTAAGTCAGCTACCCTTTAACTCTGTTCTGTCTCTCCTCAGATAACACAAGTTTGTGTTTTCTTCAGATGACTTCTGTGCTTTGGGTTTACTCTGCTGGAGTGACAACAGCACCTTGTTGGATAGGACATTTTGGTCAATGTCCATGATCAAGAACCCAAACTGAGCTAAGGTTCAGACCTTCTTTCAAACTCACCTAAGAAACTGGCTACCTTCAAACTTACCTCTCTTCTAGATGGCTCACAACAAGAATACCAACAGTCCACAACTACAATTTATCTTAAAGAAAATAGTTTATTCAATCTAGCAACTAGAGAATCACTGAAAATAAAAAGAGAATGCAAAGCTTCATGCTGCAGTTATGACAGACCTTCCTGATTACGCAGAAATGGGTGTTGGCAGTTATCGGTGAATGTTAGGATAAAATGATCACATATCCTGAGTTTAGTCTTCTATTTAACCTGACTTTTTTCTTTCCCTCTTCCTTTTATAAAAATACCTCTAAACCTGGTGTTGGGATGAGGCGTGATACTCTCATACCCAAGATGCTTGAAAGGACTAGGCCAGGGAGTTTCCATGCTCCTTGGAGTCCTGGGAACCTCTAATTGCTGCATGTTTGACCATAAATGACAAGACCAGGAAGATATCAATAAATCAGCTCACACAAAGCAGCTACAAAACAAACTTTGTTTCCTTTTGAAAATAACCTAGTTTAGAATTTCAAGAGATGCCATTTTTACATAGAACCTAATTGGGTATGTCCCAGACGTGCATATTGTCAGAGGGTAAAATTTTCAAAAGCACTTTGATTTAGAAGCCCAAGTTCCTAAGTGCCTAAGTCACTTAAAAGCTTTAAATTATTTTACTCATTATATAAAGAGGATAAAATAGGTCATGTTCTATGTCCAGAACTCCATATGAACTTTATGAAGTCTATATGAAAACACCACCCTAAAATTCTGTCTTCTGTCTAGACAGGGAGGCCTTGCATACAGTGTTCATTGTAGGAACGTCTTGCCTCTGTGTCCTATAGCAAGGGATTTGATGTTCATTTTCAGATCCTAAGAAATCTTGTACCATTACAGAATTAAAAATTAAAAAAAAAATGGTTTTTTTTGGTCGTCTTACTGTATAAACGTAATAAACTGAACTGGGACTACTAAAATGATTTTTTAGTTAACTGAAATGGTCATTGAAAAAACAAAATGAAATAAAACTCACCCAGGAGCTCTCTAAATTGACACCATTAAATTGTCTTTGTGGCAGACTATGAAGTTTTATGATGTGCACTATTAAATGGAAAAATGTGGTTAGAAGGTAATAAACGCCAAAGGAATCAGCAACAGTGCTAATGGACCGATAGTACCAATGCAGAAAGTCACATTATTTTTACCCTTACATGGATAAATATCTAACACCATTTTTGGGGTGGGGTGGAGTAGGGTGGGGTGCGGGGAAGTGAAAGGAGAAGGAAGAGGTGGGGAAGAGAGGACAGCTATTTTGGTGTGCAAAATGCACCCTCCACCCCCCCCCCCCCCCCAAATTGTAATGTTATACACAGTAAACAGAGGTGGAGGAACCAGTCTGGAAAAAAATAAAAGCCATGAACATTTGCTTAGACTGAACCCTAACACAACCTTTAGAGGTTCAAGAAAGGTATTCATTGCTTTGTATATGCATCCATTTCTAGGTTCCAGCCTAGGCCAGGCAGTAGCAACATCAAAATACTGTGAGAAAGGCTCCTCTTGTGCAATATCTTGACTAACCAGGTGCAAAAAATAATGGAAGTCTAAAGGGAAGGATGTTGCCATGAGAGTTCCAGACCAGTTATGCAGACCGAAGATAGTCCATGCCATAGCTTTAGGGTAACTGTCCCTGTATTCCACCTCTCCCTCAAGGGCACTCATTTAAGGTTTCCAGCTCCCAGCCATTACCTCATTTGGGTGGAGACCCATGCCTCTCTTCCCCTCCTGGCTGGGGGTTGTTGAGGCTGCACAGCTCCCTGCCTTATACTGTGATATCCCCAGCAAGCCAGACTGCCTCAAGGCTAGCGCCTGCAGGTTGCTTTCTCTCCGAAGGCTACAAAGAGCGTACTGTCAGCAGTTCCAAATTACAAGCTTTTTCTAAGCAAGCATATTTATGCTTCAGACAAAAGCATTAAGGAAAACATAATAAAAAAACCCCACCACCAAGAACCTATGCCCATACTAAAAGCTTACCAGAGGTCACCTCTCAGTCTTATGGGGACGTACTAGGGCAAAGTCTTCCCAACACTTCTGCAAGAGCTGCCCCCCCCCTTGGACGGAAGAGGTCCAGAGTCAATTTCAGCCCAGCCTTTTATATCAAAAGACCCTTCTCTTTGTCTGTTGGTCTCTGGAAAGCCCAGTTTGAACCGGTATATGCAAGCTTTCTCATGGGATGGTACCTCTCTGGAGGTTTTTAGAACATGAGTGATTCACCTTTATCACCTCCCATTGTTTTTGTGGTAACCTATACCTCCAATCCCTGGCCCACAGTGATATGGCATGAGATTGCAATATCTGTCACAGGTTGGATAAGCACAAAATGTTTTAGTTCCTAGCTCAGCAAGGAATTGAAGCATGTACCTTACTTTAAGCACTGGAATAGTCCTATGGAAGTTAATAAGATTACACACATGCTTGAAATCACACAGGTACATGCTTAAATACCTTGCTAAATCAGAGACTTCATGCTTATAAGAACTGGATGTCCAAGCCTTTTGATGGTTCACCAACTACTAGTTATAGGCTAACCATCCAGCTAGGCATTTTGATTATCACACAAAGAGAATCCCAGATTCTTGCATAATAGAATTTACCTACAGAATCAAACATTGTAGAGCAATGCCCCTGTGTTTCCTTTCACCCTTAGACCTCAGCTTCCCAACTACCAGCCTGTAATTAATAAACAACCAATTACTGCCACTACACTCTACTAACTATAAACAACCATCAACGGAGGTTGACTTGAACTGGAGGAGATCACAGGCAGAACTGCGTGGAGGATGGAAGTGTTGTATTGCAAAGGATTTCGTTTTTGAAGTTTGTCTTTGTTCTGAATTGGAATGTAGATGGGAAATTGTGAAATTTTCCAGGAAGGAAAATTCCAAAACATTTTTCTTTTGTGTCACTTGAAATGTTTAATTTTGACTTTAAAAATGAAAACAAAAAGTCAATTCAAAATGAAAAATCAAAATATGCTATTCAGGCAGCATCAAAACAGAATGTTTTGACATTCTCATATTTTTTCCTTTCCCCCCCAAAACAGAATTCCAATGAAATCAACCCAATTTCATAAAATTATACAATGATAGAAATGTAGGGCTGGAAGAGACCTTGAGAGGTCATCAAGTCCAGCCCCCTGAACAGAGGCAGAACCAAGTAAACATAGACCATCCCTGACAGGTACTTGTCTAGCCTGTTCTTAAAAATTTCTAATAATGGGGATTTCACAACCTCCCTTGGACGCCTATTCCAGAATTTAACTACCCTTATAGTTAGAAAGTTTTTCCTAATACCTAATCTAAATCTCCCTTGTTGCAGATTAAGCCCTTCTTGTCCTACCTTCAATGACCATGGAGAAGAATTGATAAGGGCTGTTTATAAAGAGGAAAGTTAACATATTTGAAGACTGTTATCAGGTCCCCCCTTAGTCTTCACTTGGTTTGGCAATATTTTGATAATTCCATAAAGTGATGGCGTTAAGTACCCCCAGGTTAGAGTGTGATCATGGAAAAGAGTGTGGTTAATCTTAAAGAAATCGGTGTAATTCAACATTTATCAGGCTGGCTCTAGAATTATTTAGAGTGGGATAAACACTGGAAAAAAATAATCTGTGAGTATCCATCCACACTTTTTAACAAATTGCTGTGTTCACAACTCTTTTCTGTTTTTTGAAATCTGATGAATTTCACCAAGATTTTGTCTTGAAGAAAAACAGAAAGAAGTTTCAACAATGCCAGAACATCACATTTTGACATTTTTAGAATGAAACATTTCAATTTTTCATTTTGAAAAAACGTTTTGCTTCAAAATTGTTTTGATTTTCTATTAATATACACTATAATAATTGAAAAGAAAAAAGTTTAAAATTGAATTGTAACTTTAGATTTTGTTGAAACACAATGTTGGAATCACCCAAAACAGATTTTTTTCTTCAGAATTTTCCTTTGCAGAGAAGTTAGAAATTTTTGGATTTCCCTCCAACTCAAAGTGAAGCCCAATTTCAAAATCTCAAAATCCTTTGCCAAATCAGAACTTCTCTCTACTGTACAGCTCTAATATAGATAAGCTCAAAGATTAATACTTATACTAGTCTTCCCAGTGAATCCTCTATTTCATTTTTCAGACTGCAAGTATTTCCAGGAGGGATTTCTTTTATTTTGTCTTGTATGGTGCTGAGCATGTTGTAAGCTCTACAACTATTAAACAACAACTTTGTTGGGGGTCTTGTTAAAAAATAAGGACACTCCCTTCTGACATGACTGGAGACATTTTTGAAGGGGTTATGTGACTCTGGAAGGCGAAAAAAACATTACTTGGTGGCTGTCTTAAAAAAAACCCAAAATTGTCACTGTGTGTGTGTGTGTGTTGAAATATCCTATACGAACCTAAGTACTGGGGAGGGATGGTAGGTCCATTATTACTGAGGACTGGGGTCCTATCAGTAAGGGAGGCTTTGTATTTATCTCTAAAATCCTTTGAGGAATCTATCCCCCCTATCCCCCTTATGCTCCAATACATCTGTTAGTCTTAAAGATGCCACAGGACTCTCTGTTGCTTTTTACAGATCCAGACTAACACGGCTACCCCTCTGATACTATCCCCCTAGTGCAGTTCCAGTTCTATGTATCATTCCTATGAGTAGGATTGCCATGTATGACATTGCACTGGGTAGAGACTGCTCCCACCACTGGAAGGACACAGTTTTCATGTCACTTCAGACCTTATACAGCTGCTTCTGAGGAGATACGCCTCAGAATAGGGCACAGCTCTGCTACTGCTCTGCTACTGCATAATTCTGTGGAGTATTTGTGGGCAGGAGCCACAGAGGCTGTATATAGAGACTGTAGTCAGCACAATCTCTGAATTATTATTCTGCCTGCTTCATTTAGTAAGATCATACCTTGGTGACTAAACTCATTATTATACAATAAAAGCAAAATAGCTTATGTTGTGTCAAAGTACTGAGCACTGCTCAGAATACAAAAAGAAAGTTGGTTTTGCAACACTAACCAGGACAACTGATGAGCTGCTGTTCCGCAACATTTGCGATTTGCAGAACTAGGAGCTGGCATTACTCCATGTAATGATCATTTGTTATACAGTATATATGGGGAGGGGAAGGGAAGAGAAGAACTGTGGAAGCAGTAGCCATTTACTTTTCTCCATGGGCATTGTAAAAGGAGAAAATAAATAAGATGAATTATCAATGGCACTTATCATTTATGCTTCTGTGAAATGGCATGGGTAATAACCACAGTGTTCTTCTCAGTTAATATTGTCTATAAAGATGGGTGGGTCAGATATGATGCATCTGTGCTTTGAACTATCCTCTAATAAGTGAAAACACTATGCCTGCTTTTATGGGAGACATTGAAATATTTCCTCTGGACATGCCCACTCTATTTTTGATACATTGTGCCGTTACTTGAAGCATTAGTTAGTGCCATGGAAAACATAACAAGAGGAATGTAACACTACATGAAGCTCCTTTTCTCACCTGTTACCACCCCATGAAAGATTAGGAGAGTGTTTCCTGAGACACCCACTAACAGCTGAGATGGCAGAGATGTAATCTGACATAAAGCAATTGGACAGAAGCAGGGCTTTTCTTGTGCAGTGCTGTGAGATGTCAAACTCCCATTGTATAACTCAGCCGTAAACATTTGCTCCAGGCTCAAACTTGGCACACAGTGTTACATCTAGGGAACAATCTTCATTTAAGCAAATTAAAAAATAGTTTGCTCATTTGAAAATTTATGAGAGCCAACATTCCCCTCCCTTGCACAGGACTCAATAGGGATTTGATTTATCAAAATTAATTTGGCAAATGATTAGTCCATAACAAGGAGTAATTGCCTCTGGAATTCTTTTTGGGGTGGAGAAGGAAGTACAGCAGCTGCCATTTTAACTTTGAGAAATAACTAACGTGCATGCAGAGATTATCTGCTCTTATAAGGATTCCTCGTCTGAATTTCCAATGTTCATAAACGCATGCAGTAGCTCTAAGCATGGATTTGCATGGTAGACGGGAGTTTCCCTTCTGAAGAGAGGGTCTCCTAACAGGACAAATAAGGTTTTCTTTTATCACTGTTTTGAAGATACTTATTTTATATTTGCATTAGTAAGCAATGCAATCTGCTTTAGCTGGCATTTTTGTCTAAATTCTAGAAGAAGGATTAACAAAAAGAGGCGTTCCACCCCTGTTGATAATTGATAAGTTGCATAGGAAAGGAGTTTCTCCTATAAAGTGTCCTCTCTGCTTCAGGGAAAGTTCCTGTAAAAGATGCTACTTGCAGGTCATGGTGATGGGGGTGGAGTGACGTTTGAACTTTTTCTGATGGACAGTACCCTCAATTAGTGCCACTAATTAGCACCATAGCTAACTACAATCATATTGCTGGAGAACATGCACAAGTAATTAGCAGTTCTGATTCGCTATGAACCAGTTAGCGCTGGTCAGAAAATGGAGTTTCCCTCCCACAAAACATTTTGATTATTTGGAAAGACTTTTCATCCTGACATGGGACAAAAGTAAAAAATGTTGGAGGGAAAAAAGATTTTGTTTTCAGAGAATCAAAACAGATTTTTTTGGTTTGCTCATAGGTGTCCGACTCCCCAATGAGTTGTCTCCCAGGACTACCCAACTCCACAAGCAGCCAGCTCCCTGGGGAGCTGGGCAACCCAGGCTGTCCTCTGGACACAATAGCACCCTTGCCTGCACCATACCTTGTAAGTGAAGAGATTCAGCTTCCAGGGAGATATCTGTCAAGTTAGGAAGGGAACATACCATAAGAAAGCTGCTTCTCTCTAACTCCATCCCCTACATACCCTGTGCTAACCAATAGAGTCTTAAATGCATGGAATGGGGTGGATGCAGGAGGGGCTCTGAACCACCCGCCCCCCCCGCTTCCATGCCATTCCTACTCTTGCCCCTCTCTGTCTTTGTACTTAATGGAGCACTGGGGCCTGCACTGCTCATGAATGTCACCAACACAACTGTGTTAAATAAATCAAAAATTACTGTGAAGCCTGAAAATGTCAATACAAACGATGGACAGACAACTTGAGTGATGTTTCCTCTGTTCGTTAAACTCTTTGAATTTTTGCTGATCATAATCAGTTTCATAGTGTGACTGGAACTGAAAGGGATTATTCCTTTTGCACTGGAATTTAAGGAGAGCATGTTTGTTCAGAGGAGAGAGGAGACCAGATTAGAACATGCTACTGGAGCATAATAAATTCACAGTAATTGAAAACTAGTGTTCCATAATTCTTCAGACACCATTTCTAATATTCTCATCCTCTCATAGTTAGCTCATTTATGCTTCTGTCCTTATTGAATTAACCGTTGTCTTTTCTTTCATATGGTCTCCTG
Organism: Emys orbicularis; assembly: GCF_028017835.1. Taxonomy (NCBI): domain Eukaryota; kingdom Metazoa; phylum Chordata; order Testudines; family Emydidae; genus Emys; species Emys orbicularis. The sequence continues at coordinate 79,897,397 of NC_088684.1, read as the reverse complement.
AGGGAAGCCCCTTTTAAATCTTTTCAGTTTAATTCCATTAATTGGCATATTGTGTGGTCTTATGTTTCCCCTCCTGTGTCCTGAACTTAGATTCCCCTCAGTTCTTAAACTCCTCAACTATGTTTTTGCAGCTTTGACTGACAACTTGCTTGATCTGCAGACAAAGCATGTGCTTTCTTATCTTTCACTTCCAGGCTAATGTTTAACAATGTATTCACAGTTTATCACCCTATTTGTTAAGCCTGGGCTCAGAAGTTCTCTCAGTTCTGAAGCTATCATAAAAATCAGTAATAATCAATTCATTTATTCTAGGCTACATTAAAATATTACTAACTACAATAATTAAAAAATAATGTAAGAAATCTGATGCCTTTACTGATTTATTAATAGTCCTTGCTTTTGACCTTCAATAGGAGTCTGTTTCTGGTCCTCTTTCAAGTCAGAAAATGAAGCCTTAGCAACAAATACATGCAGCCTTTTCATTGCAGAAGAAAAGTGAGAATGAAAGTTTTCAGTTCAGCATCATAACTTTCTCAGGTACATTAACAAATGAAAATGCGTGCAGGAAGTATGCATATGAAAAGTATGCACATGAAAAAACCGCAATTTAGTTAAAACATTATTTCAGTAATACGAAAAATGGGTTGAAAAAACACATAGCTAGCAGTATTCCTAGTCTGTATTTATTTTTTATAGTCATAATAAACTGAATTCATGACACACTGAAAACACTATTATTGCTTTATTTTACAAGGCACAAGTAGCCATGTAATAACTTTGCAGTAACACTGCAGCTGTATTGTCTATGAGCCCTATGCGGCGAAAGACAGAAGGGAGAAAATGAAAGAAAAATGGGATGGGAAGGCATCAAAATCAATGGAAAGGTGGAACCAAACCAATGTGCTTCCCTTTCCTGTCTACCACCCCAAGGCCCAGAATCTCCTTCATGCCAACACCACACAGTAGGAGTTCAGTGGGACTGTAAGGGATGATTTTTGAGGGTGTGAGGAGTTGGGTTCAGACATGCTGTCCTCAGAACCTGTGGAGATCCAGGTAGATAATCCAGGTAGAAAAATTAATACTGCTTCCAGCATACTTCAATGAGATATGAGGACTTCAGATAAATTGGGACAAGTCTCAAGTGATGGATATTTCTCATAGACCAAATCCATCTCAAATACAATCATCATCCTTTCATTCATGTAAAGAGAGAACCTACTTAGGCATCAGGCATGCTCTGATTTATCAAAAACAGTATCTGAAAACATAGATGTCACACTCAGAGAAGTGACAAAAGCCATGGAGAAACGGTGTTCACTGCCAATATCTTTACTGGGAAAAGCAGAAGCTATTAAAAATTAATGTAGGACCATGATTAATGTATTTATTTAGCTTAATTCTACTTAAATTTCCTGCTTCAACTTTCACAGGAATAAATAGAGTTATGCAACATTTCTTATGGAGTATGAAGACATCACAGACCCACAAAATACGTAGGAAATCATGACCAAATGGGAGGTGGGATTACCGGATTTGTATTTATATCACCTGGCTTTTCTATTCAGATTTTTAATAAAATGGTTCTGTCCCACCAACTCTTCCCAATCCTCACTGTGTTTTGAGATTGAAAAAAATTGTCTCTCCCTCTGCACTTCCATTTTTAAAACAGGTGCCCGCACCTTTAAGGAAAAACAATATTTACTTCCTCTTGGAGTGTTCTTCAGAAAATCATGCCCATTGCCACTTCTAATCTCATCAACTCTCTTTGCATACCAATCTGGAACAATCCCCAATTTAAATTTGCTAGTAGCTCTAAGCTCAAATCTGCCTGGCTAACCAAGGGCATATTAATCATAAAAGATATTATTGAACAGACAACTTTAACCTCCTGTTGATATCTTTGTGATAAATATCAGCTACCAATAAAGCACGGTCCTTTCTACAATAAGCATTGACTCAAAATTATAAAGGAGCTGCAGAATTGTTGGCAGGCCACAAATAACACTCCACTTGAAGTGTACCTTAAAAAGTATATTAGCCAAAAACATTTTATGGGTAACACATACAAATAGCTGAATTCCTTCATTTATCCTACTGGCTATGCCATAAAAGAAAAATGGAGAAGGAGCTAAGCACCTCCATTTCTTCTGACAGGTGGGATAGCATCTGGCACAATATATGCAGAACATCCAGTTCTCTGTTTCTGCATTTCTTTCAGAGCAAAATTCTAAATAGAGATTGCATAAAGTTGGGCACACCCCATGCGATGGAGTAGGGAGTATTAACCTGGTAATGGTGCATGGGAGTATTACTAGTTTACTGTCTGCATTGATACTAGATGGTGGTGGGATATAAGGGTGTGACTTCACTTGAGGGATGATACTTGAACATGTAACCTGAGCCCAGGAGGGGGTTGGGGCCAGGTGACACCTTCTGCCCAGGAAACTGGACAAAAGGCTGGAGGAGGAGCCGGCGTGTGTGGCTGGGTGAGACTGCTGGAGAGGGTTTCAGTTTGGAGCTGGCTGGGGAAATGGAGGGAGGCCCAGAACTGGGGTCTGGGCTCCCTACCCCCCAAGATGGACCTGACTGAGGGATCCTGTTTTTTGTACCTACAAGCTCGGTTTTGGACTATGTTCCTGTCGTCTAATAAACCTTCTGTTTTACTGGCTGCCCGAGAGTCACAGTGAATCGCAGCAAGTGAGGGGTACGGGGCCCTGACTCCCCCACACTCCGTGACACCCCACACAGTAAATGTTGGCGGTGATGTGACAGCTCCAATGCAAACCTGTCTCAGAGAGTCTTTGAATGTCAAAGTATATCCACATTTTGGAAGAAAATGTATGGTGCTCTAAAGTGACTGGGGTAGGGGTTTCCCCGGCATCAAGCCTCTGTTTTGAGCATTCCAGAAGATCTACCATGTTTGAGTAATGCCAAGAAAAGGATAGCTGCAGCACTTATAGTGCCCTAAAGAGTCATTTTCCATCCACATTCTTTGATTGGATAACACCACCCTCATGGAAAAACCAGCATTAATCTATAGGCGTACAAGACCCCACTATGAAGACACTTGGTTTTCATGAGAACATTACAAACTGACTCCAGGTAGATTGGGCTTCGGAAGCTATTTTTTGGGGGGGGGGAGGATGGCTAGGGAATTATTTAGCTATGAATATTTCATATTGTGTGTTATTAAATGCATACTCCTGCTCTGCTTTTGTCATAGTCAAATACGTCTGTGTGCATGTTAAAACTTCTTAAAAAGAAAATGAAAATAAATAAAAAATAATAATTATAAAAAAGATCTGGGAAGGAAGAGAAATTGGCTAGGACCTTCCTGAGCTGGAGAGCCACTTCCAGGAGGCTATCAGGGTTGAGTTGTTGGACTCTGTTAGGGTAGAAGAGTCATGGGACTGGACCCTCAGGCGGATGGCCTAGAGTGTGTGACTCTGGAGCGAGAGCAGAAAGAAACTAGGAACCAAGTACTGGTGGACTCATGGGTGACCACCTGGAAGTATGTCCCTGGAGAGGGGAATGGATAATCACTGCATCTTGAAATGTTTTACAGGGGGAATTGAGAGAAGAGTTTTATCATGAGGGTTTGGCAGATTACTGTATATGTACACGAATAAATTTATACCTAGATGCAGGACTCCGTTTCAGACAATCAAAGAAACGGTGCTCTTTTTATGGGTCGTCCCAAGGGAAATTGAGGCAGGTGCACTAGTCTACTGTGGCCTGACAATGGAGGGTGCTACATGCAGGGCTGCCCTGTGACATAGTCCTAAATGGGGAAGGCAATCAATTGGCAGAAAAAGGAGGAGGAACATGAATCCAGTGGCTTCTCCTAGCACTATTTCAGGAGAAAAGAGCAATTTTTATTTTTAAGCGACCCCGTCTTTACGTGGGATGTATCAAGTCAGCAGTGTGATGTGCTGGACAGAGGGATCAGTTGGGTGAGGCAGCCGAGGCTGGATGAAAGCTTCTAAATTCCAATTTGTTGTGGGGCATTAAATCACCTCTTAGATGGAACCATCACTGAATGATGTACCCCTTGGGAAAGGATGCAAAGAACTTACAGTGGACGGTTCCCCTCCCGTTGAAGTTGCACATTTGTGTCTTAATAGATGTGTGCTGTACTTCAGGTTTTAGTTCATCCCTAAGTCCCTACCTTTTGAGATACCCATCTATGATTGTGTAGGTTTCAAATACAATATGGTGTCAACTTCTCAAAGGTTCTTTTTCAAACTATTTACGTTTGAGACATATATTAGGTAATGTGACAATATGTGCTCTTTCCTTCTAAATATTACACTGATTTTAGGGTCTTTAGAAGTTAGGTTTACTGTTAGCTTTACTGTATCTATTTCTTTTGCCTGCTTTCAAATTCACTTTCTGTGTTTTCTGTCAAGATTTGCAGATATAATATTGCTAAGGGTATCACTCAGTTTGTATTTGCTTTATCACCACTGACTCTCAGGTAACCACTTCAAATTAGCAAAGGATGGTAATCAAACACACATTAAGATTCCAGAGGATGGAATTTCAGAGTGCCATGAAAATGACACAGTTTGCTTGAAATCAGATCCAAGCATAACACAACTTCACATATCACTGCCAAATATCATTTTCCTTATTCAAAGTCTGTGAAAGTGGGTGCTTCCAACACAGAGAGCCTTTCAAGGACATGAATTCTCACATGATCATGCCCTATGTGCAGTTTATATGCTCCTGGTGTTGTGTTGGAAGGCTGTCTTTATGTTCTGCAGCTTCCTTATTGTCAACAGAACTACAACTCAGATGATTCAGTAAGGGACAGGAAATTGAGAACTATTATAAACTGGTGCCATCAACCCAATATAACTGGCAGATTTCAATGTATGAAAAATATTGTACTGATTAGGGTAGACAGCACCTCCATCAATATGTGGTGCTGTATCATAGAATCGTAGAATATCAGGGTTGGAAGGGACCTCAGGAGGTCATCCAGTCCAACCCCCTGCTCAAAGCAGGACTAATTCCCAACTGAATCATCCCAGCCAGGGCTTTGTCAAGCCGGGCCTTAAAAACCTCCAAGGAAGGAAACTCCACCACCTTCGTAGGCAAAGCATTCCAGTGCTTCACCACCCTCCTAGTGAAATAGTGTTTCCTAATATCCAACCTAGAACTCCTCCACTGCAACTTGAGACCATTGCTCCTTGTTCTGTCATCTGCCACCACTGAGAACAGCCGAGCTCCATCCTCTTTGGAACCCCCCCTCAGGTAGTTGAAAGCAGCTATCAAATCCCCCCTCATTCTTCTCTTCTGGAGACTAAACAATCCCAGTTCCCTCAGCCTCTCCTCATAAGTCATGTGCTCCAGACCCCTAATCATTTTTGTTGCCCTCTGCTGGACTCTTTCCAATTTTTCCACATCCTTCTTGTAGTGTGGGGCCCAAAACTGGACACAGTACTCCAGATGAGGCCTCACCAATGTCGAATAAAGGGGAACGATCACGTATCTCGAGCACTGTATCTCAGTGCTAAGTTATTTTGGTTTGATGTCATGTTGTTGTATCTGATCAGGGGATTTTGAAGAGAGTTTTAACCCTGCCTGTGTGTGCTGGTAGTATTCCAATAAATGCTTTGATTTCTATAAGCGAGTATTACAGTATTCAGACGATTCAGGAGTTTGTGCCTATCTTTGCAATCAGAGACAAACTACGGGCTTGTCCACACACCGTTTTTGTATTACTTTAACTATATTGATTTAGAAACCAATGATATTTATAGTCGTAAGTTGTATCAATAGATCATCTTTGTACAGTGTAACTGCACCCCTATTAGGGGTTGCACAGATTTAATTAGTTCAGTGGGAAAAAAATCACATCCTTAACTGAAATAATTAAATTGGCACAAGAACCATGTATAAATCAGGCCTAAAATAGTTGCCACACAGAGAATAAGCAACAAAAGCAGTTTGGTGCCTGAAATAAGGACACCCTTACTTAAAGTAAAGATCCCCTTTCCCCTAACTGATTAGAGGCTAGGCCAGTTAGAAAACAGGACACAAGCCATCCAATCTCATGGAGGTAGTTAAATGGTTTGTGGACAGACAGTTTTCTGATTTTCGTATGGGTTTTCAATCACAATACACAAACCACAGTGGCAGAATAAAGCAAGAATTAACACCTCAAATTTAGACATCATACTGCGGTCTGGTCTAGACACAGCACTAGTAACAGTATAAATTAATTATTTTTGTTAGAGATGTGATTTTTACAAAATAGTTACACAGATACAGCTCCTAGTGTTGATTTAGCTATTCCAGTATAAAAGTGCCTTATACCAGTATCGCTTATTCCCATTCTCATTAGGCTTTGTCTTCACTACCCGCCGATCCGGCGGGTAGCAATCGGTTTTTCGGGGATCGACTTACCGCGTCTAGTGAAGCCGCGGTAAAATCGATCCCTGATCGCTCTGCCGTCAACTCCGGAAATCCACCTCGGCAAGAGGCGGCAGCGGAGTCGGCGGCAGCGCGGCAGCGGTCGACTTTCCCGCGTCCTCACCGCCAGGTAAGCCGACCTAAAATACGCAACTTCAGCTACGGTATTCACGTAGCTGAAGTTGCGTATCTTAGGTCGGACCCCCGCTGCAGTGTAGACCTAGCCTGAGAGAATAAACTACACTGGTATAAGCACTTTTATAAACAGTATAACTGCAACCACATACGGTGTGGGTGGGTGAGAGGTTGTATTGCTTTAACTATCCCAGTACAGTTAAAACAATACAAACTTTGTACGTAGACAAGGCCTCAGAAAAAAATTCTGCATTTGTGGCTCCACCACCTGAAAATACGTAAAACGGTTTGGAACTAGATTTTTGTTCAGTCCAGCTACCTGTTTATGCACTCCCATAGCTGGATGCACCAACATTTTTTGTACTTTTGTTCATTATTTTTATTGCCAAATTTCCTCTTTTCAAGTACTATGGAGACTGAGTCTAAACCAATACTATTCATTCTACTAGCTAAATGTACATCAACATTTCCATCAATCTAGATGATTGGAAAAGAGGGGGGGAATCAAATATTTTCACAAAACTTTATTCCCCTTTTCCCATCAATTTAAAACAAAATTCTACTAACATTTCAAAATTTGACAGTATTTGACCACTATGTATAACCCCTTATTTGACAAGCGCTTGAAACCCAGTCAGTACATTTTCTTCTGGACATGAATTTACTTTTTAAACCCTAGTTCTGCAATTAATTCCATTCAGGTTGGCCAGGCCTAAGACTTCAGACCCTGAACAAATTCTTCATGAAAAATGAAAACCACTTCAAATTTAGAGGGGTAAAAAAAATATTTCAAATTCTTTTTCAAAAAGACTTAAAATCCAAAAATGGAGGACCATGATATTTTGCAACTCTCTTGTTCACATTGGACAATAGTAATTAAGATTATATTTTTTGGGTACAAATAACCAACTGACTATTTGGTTTCAAAAAATAAATTATTAAATTTACAATCTGTCTCTTTTTCAGCAAAAATTTCATATGGCGTTGTTTTAGCCTGAACACATGAAATGGCTGCAATAGGACCACAATAAAAGCTGCAGTCTGTCTTATCAGTGAGCCATGAATTTAAAAGTCTAAATAGACCAATTCATGATCAACTGTAATTGCTCATAAAGAGGTAGCATTATGATCTCGTGTCAAGAAGCAGCTAATTAGCTTGTGCCCAAGAAGGGTACTCCTGACATTAATGTAAATTAATGACATTAAGACCTAATGTAAACAGTCCTAAATAAGAATTACATAACAAGATATATCATTCCTGTGACTTAACTAGTCAATCTACATTTTAAGAGATGCTGACATATATTTATCTGATAGACCACAAAGCCTTTCGAGTAAAGTAATTCTCCTTTTTAAAATGCCAGATGCTAAGATACAGAGCTGAAGTGGGTCCTTCTTAAAAATGTTGCATTTTTGCTGCCAGATTTTGTTCTTATTGTAGGAGAATTAAAAGTGTCTTAAGCCTTATGAAGGGTCTTAAAGCAAAACACTAAAAACCAGAATATACCAAGGATTTTGGAGGACTCTGGATGATGAAGTGATAATTACATGACACCTTGGGTATGTCTACACAAACCTGCAGAATCCAGTGTCCTACCTAGCCTGGGTTGATGGACTCGGGCTCATGTAGGCATTGCGGCTCAGGTTGGAGCTTGAGCCCTGAAGCTTAGAGAGTGGGGTGGCCTTGAGAGCCCAAGCTCCAGTCCAAGATGCAAACCGCTGTCGATACAGCTATTTGTAGCACAGTCACGCAAGCTCAAGTATGTCGATCTAGACTGGGAGGGTCAATTACACAGGCTGCGCAAACATACCCATTAGAGGCAACTTGTCTTGTCCTATGCAATTTAGACTAGCATATTAATACACCAGATTAAACAAAGAAAATAATTCCTGGCTCATTTGTTAAACCCATTTTGAAAGATTAACTAGTAGACAGGTTTACATAAACAAAATGCTCTAGATAAGATGGCCCAGAGTCACTGCATGGGTAGAAAATCCACCAGGAGACAGGGAGCAGCATTGAAGCCATCTACAACCCTGCTCCATTGGAGACACCACAGCCACCCAACACGGCCTCAAAAGCAGTTAGGAACAACCTAGGAGAGACATATCCAGGCCAACCAGGAGATTCGGCACTTCTCCAAGGCAACCTGTACTGGCAGAGATCCTATGGAGCCCCAACCAGAATTTAAAACTGCTCTCCTCTGGCACACTCCCTGGGGAATGACAAGCAGTAGTTTCACAGCCTGCCCCACCCCAGGGTGAATCCCTGTTATGGACAATAGCTTCAGATTTTATCCCCTTTGCATATATGGGGGTGGATGTGGCCTCACTACAAGTCACACTCCCAGTTATTGCTAATATTGAAGTTCTCTGTTACCCGTAAAGTATTTCAGTCCTGCTGCATTATGATAAGAGTCTAAAAGCCATGACTTTCACAGCCCAAATTGGCAGAGAACAGGAAAACTATGGCTACAATATTAGCTGTTAAGTAGCCCTCCCATGATAACAGTAGCATTAGTAATGCTTGGGAAGTTGAAAATTAAGGGATTGATGCTGTCAGGTGATGAGCACCTCCAGCAAGGCGTTTAGTGTCCACTGACTTCAGGGAGAGTTGAGGGCACTTTGCAGGAGGTACTGAGCATATTGCAGGAACAGGTCCTAAACTTTCCAATGTGTTTACAATCTAAATAGACAGCGGTGGGTGAAAGGAAGTGCACATAAAAGTGACACAAGTAGCCTTATCCGAGAATCTAGGGGAGATTTATTCATATTCCAAACCCTTTCCATTATTTAGCATAATGGACATTTTCTGCACCAGACTCATCCAGGGTCAGAATGTTCCGAAACAAGACTGAGATTTGGTGGCAGAGCTGAGACAGCTTGCATACCGTGTGCCTGCACATTACCCTCATTTACCTAGTGGTTCTAATCCTCACCTTAAAGATAATCAAATTAACCTCAGTTTTTTAAAAATGGTAATATCTGGGAGCACCAATACTTCTGCAATTGTTTTGGGTAAGTATGATATTGTTCTTAAGTAAATGATTTTATAGTTCTCCTCTTAGCAAGCAACTTCAAGTCATGCTATACATAGAACCCCAGAAATATTTTCTTGGCTAACTGAGCCATTTTGAACCACATAAATTATCATTACACAATAAATATTTATGGAGAGAGAGAGAGAGAGAGAGAGAGAGAGCACTCGTAGAAGCAATAATGAATTAACCTCCAGTTCTCTGAGAAATACCGCGGTAAGTGTGTATCCCAAGAAGACAGTTATTTTTCTCAGTAAATAGAAGCCTTGCACTCAGATGGGGGTGAAAAAAATTAAATAACCATCACTTGCAATTCAGAGGGAATCGATTTACAGTTTTAAAAGCATTTTGCAAATGCAGATGTTTGCAATAATATTTGAATCAATTCTTTCAAATGTCTGTGCAAGCAAAATAAAGCTCTGTCAATCGAACAACCAAACCACTTTTCGTATTGATCAATGGGAACTTGATATATTCCATTGAAGTAGAAAATTAGAGCCTTTGCATGTTTCCCAGATTTTGAATTTCATTTTGGATGCTTGGTCATGAATTATAACCGCTACCTTCCTGGCTCCAGCTATTTCAGTTGAAATCCATTATTTCTAGTAGAATTATGAGCCTTGTTAGCGAAATGCCAGCTATTTCCTTTCCAGCATCTGCACTGCAGTTGTTCTATTATTAACAACAAGCCCATTAAAAAAAATGAAAAATTCAGATGCGTGTCTTTGGGGTGTGGGGTTGCTGAAGCTTCAGAAGAAACAAATAAGCTCGCTGTGCTGCTTCCAGTTGACACAGCTGTCATGTAAGCATTTGCTGCTGCACAGCTTAGGGATTCTAGGCTACAAGGCCTTGTAGCCATATGTAAACAATACAGCATTGATGACAGGTTTACAACACTGGAGACAACATGTGCAGCTGTTAGCCACTGGTTTCTGTAGCATGAAACAAATGTTTTTACTGCAGAATTGCAGATGCTTGGCACTGGGTCTTTGAAGCAGCACAAAGAGGAGCAGCAATAGTAGTTGATGGCAACTTTACCTATTCAGATATCACTGTGTTATATGCCAGCCAGGCCACACTCAAGTAGGAAACTGACACTGTGCTATCTGTCCTCCCCCATATAACATTTCAGAAAAGGAAGCATTCCTTCACCCGCGGGGGCAGAGAGTGCCTATGCATTACTGAATTAATCCCTCCTGCAAGACATCACTCAGAGGTTCCCTGCGATGAGGAAGACAAATTGCACACTGGACCAGGATATGGTGTGTTCTAAAAACTAGGGCTAAAGCAGGCCTCATCTCAACACCTGTCAGTAATACCAACCTGGAGGAATGGCTCTAAAGTTAGAGGGAGTAAAAATGGAAGGAACGGGCTTGAAATCTTCTCTGCCTTACAAAGAAGTTTGGGTCTCAGATGGAGAAAACCTACTCCATCTGAGAGTTGGCTGAATAGCCCTGAAAAAGGAACCCCAGGAACAGCCAAGCCTGGGTAGAACGCTTGGACTGGATTTTATATTGTCTTGTTGTTGAAGTCAAACCCTAGGTAGGAAATGAGTTCTGACCCTAAACTGAGCATCAGGACTGCATGTTAGAGCTGATGGGGAAGTCACCTACCTGTAGCTAAGCTCATCTAATTGAGCTAAAGAAATATAATACATCTTCCTTCTATGATGAACATCAACAAGTTCCAGAAACACTAACAACTTTATCGGAGTCATTATGTCTTTGATACTCCCATCTAATAATATGCAAATAATAGCAAACCAGATGTAAGGCCAGAGTATTTTGGAGCTTCTTGTCATGTACCAGGAGAGCAGCAATGCAGGGATACAGATATAGCTGTTAGTTCAAAAGCCATTATATTATTCAGGGGTGATCTCATGATGGATGCAAGTCTTCACTTCCCCACAAACAAACAAATAAATAAATCTAGGGATGTCATTATATGTGGCTAGCTACAAAAATTTAGGGAAACACTAGAAAACTGATCAAAAGAGACCTGTAAATTGACTGCAGAATCAACCGTTTGTGAAAACGAAGCTCCTCCCTTTCTAAAATGACACTTATCTTTCATTTATTATTTTCTTAAGACTTTTTTTGTACAAACAGCATGTACCTAGGAATGCAAGAGACTCTGCATCATGTTCTGGATTTTTGATTTCAAGAAAACTGAGGAAATCTTTTTCTCAAAATCCCAAACACAAGCAGTTTTGTTTATCGTGAATGTTTTGAGTTTCACAGGATATTTTCCCTTTAATTAAAAAGATTAAGTTTTCCAAGGGAAATTTAATTTATTTTCAAAATATGTTTTTCTAAAATGAATGGATGTTTATGCAACACACACAAAAAAATACTTGAAAGTAATTTTATCCTCCTTCTAGAACTATCTTATAAAGGGGAATAAATCTCACCAGGCGGGTTCAATGTCAGGAGAAAAAATATTCACCATTAATGATTAATATAATCAAAATACTTACATTGGTTTAGCAGGAATAACATCCTAAAATGAATTATCTTGATTTGATAGGAAAGGATCTGTAATTGTGCTGTATTTTATATTTAGCTGCATGTCCAGATGACTGGGTAATGCATTTGAGAGGTTCATTCCATCATATTCCTTTTGGAAGAGTAGTTATTTACTCGGTTTTGAGGCCCTCATCATGTAAGCTTAATTTCTGAAGGTGTTCTTATGCTTGTCAATATTGGTATTTCTCAGTAAGTGCTGGAAATAATTACTGTGTTTATGACACATCCTGCTTATAATATGCCTTTTTTTAACAGGGTCACAGAATATTTAACCACCAGAATTGCATAGTCTCTCCACTAAATATGGACACAGCTGGAAATGGAATTTCAATTTCAAGTTACAACTCTGATATATGGTACATACAGAGTTCTGTGAAATTCTTCCAACCAACCTTGAACCCATGGCAACTTAGCATTGGTTTGAAGTTTATTGTAATCATAAACCTGTGGTAGTAAGGTCTGCAAACCTAAGTGGCCGGTTCTGTGTGTCATTAGTACAGGTTCCAAATCTCCAACACATAAAAAATCCTGTCTCTTTTGTTTGGCCTATTTCTTGGTCTCTCTGTGTGCTACACTGTAAGGCCCTGATCTTAGTGGTGATAAGCTCCTGCAGTTCCAACTGAAATCTTCCATTATTTAGACCCGTAGAATGCTCCCAGGGCAGCAGTTAAAGTAGACTGAAGGGGGACCTCTCACTGCACCAACTGAGCAGCAAGGGAACTTAGAGGGAGGCACTGCTTACCCAAACCAGGGAGAGGAGGGAGCGTGCCCCTCTGATTTTAGCCAATGAGGGGAAGTTACACTCCCCATCTCCCCTTTATTTTAAACCCCTGCTCCAGAAGCATCCAGGAAGACGTTGAAGGATGTCACCTACCACTGTCATTTGGAAAGGAGGTATACACTTCCCAAGCATTGGCCCTGGTCTCCCTGACTGTGAAGAAGGCAGCAGGACCATGGTTTTGCCCATCCACGTCCCACTTGGAATGTCTACCTTCAGTGGCAGTACGATGCCTCTCCAGGATTCTGGCTGCCCCCTGCACATCTATGGCCAGGGGCTGAAATAAGGAGAGAGTCCTCCTTCTTCCCACCCTGGTGTCCTCACTAAGGGATGGCCAAAATCTGACTCATACACTTTTCCCTATTATTACTATTACAATCTGTGTAATATTTAAGTATCTAGCTCTTAATAAGAAAACTATATAAAATAAAGAGGATTGCTTTGAAAATACAATACGCTCATGCAGCTGCTTGATGTTCCAAAGCTGAAATAGCAATCAGCACTTTTTTGAAATCCACACTTATAAACATGGTTTTTTTTAAAGTCCCAAAAGGCAGTGGCAGCTCACAGCTTCAGCTGAGGGAGTCCTATATCCTTGACCAGATCAGTAGGTGAGAGCTGATGCCACTGGATAACAGATCTTTAATCAGTGTAACCCTTCTGCCCATCTAAGTTGGCAGCAACAAGGGCCGGGTTCTGTATCTAGGGGTTCCGTTTCAATAACGCAATGCAAAACCGGCTTGAGCCCCCACCCAGTGACCTGGGACAATTACATACCACCCCCTGGGTACCTCTAAGAGGCAATACTTCCCCTCTCGCAAGCACGGAGTCTGAGTGTAGCAGAAAATGTTTAATAACATGAGGTAAACGACATCAGCATAAAATTGGAAAAACACCACAAACAGGATTCATAACACAAACCATGAGCAAAAACCCACCCCAGCAAATTGGGCTGTGTCCTTTCTCTTTGGTTCTTGAATCCAGCAACCCAAAAATCACCCAGAGTCCCAAAAGTCCAACAACCGCTAAAGTCTCTGTCCCTGGTCAGTGCAGCCCCAGAGTAAAAGGGGGGGGGCACGCAGGGTGTTAAGGGGCACCTTACGTGATCCGAGGCTGGCCAGCCGTCTGTTTCTCCATGGGGGTTCCGCCGCAGCCTTCACCACGAGCCAGTCCACTTTCCTGCCATCCCACGAACTGCTCCGCTCTACAAGCTGCTCCGCTCCACTCCGCTCACCGACCTGTGAGCCGTTCCAGCCGTCCCCGCAAACAGCTCCGCTCGCCGTTCCTTGGGCCACTCCAACCGGCCCCGCAAGGCTCCGCGCCGCTCCTCCAGTCGTCCCCACAAATTGCTCCGCCAGCTGCTGAGCAATATAGCTTCAGGCTCCCCCACTAGTTAACACAGCACTCAGTGATCTCAGTTCTTAATAACTTTAGCTCTTTTGTGATTTCAGCTCAAACCAGTGCTGGTGCACCATTGGCCCAAAGTGAATTCAGCTCAGCAGCCTGTAACTAGACTCCTAATGGAATCAAAGTTAGCTCTGACATTCAACAGTGGAGAGAGGAGGTGGTGCAATTGGTGTTTGAAACCCTCAGAGGGGACCCATACCATCAGGTACAAATACCTGTCCCCATCCTCTCTCAATTCACTGGGTTTTGTAACCTGTGCCCCTTGTCAAGCAAGTGCTACTTAGGTAATGGTGAAGGACTCACTCAGTCCTCCTGTCATACAACAGTTCCACTGGCCTTGATTCACAGAATCAGGGTAACAAAACTTTATTCTTCCTGCCCCAATAACAGAGAAACTGGGGATCCCACAGCAGCCAAAGTAACCACTTTCAGTTGCTGTTGTTTCATGCCAGGCGAGTGGGTGTGCCTATGCAAACAAGATTAGCCCCTGGAGTTCTTTTCCACACTCGCCATAATTCACTACCAGATGTCAGGGTAGAGCTCATCCTGACTCTGCTTACATCAGCAAAATTCTAACAAACAGACTACAAACAACTACATTGTTACAGCTTCGCACAGAGTGTCTTCCATCTAAGGACCTCAAATTTTTTCAAACATAGGACAGCCTCACAACAGCCCTGCAAAATAGGTAAGAATCATGAACTCTATTTACAGATAAGGTTCAATGGCTTGCTCAGGGTCACTCAGGAGCCTTGTGGCAGAATAAGGAATAAAGTCCTGGGCTGACTGACTCTCAGCACATCACGTGACCTCTCCAAACCAGTCTGCAAAGTCAGTGCCTTTCCTACTTCAAATCTCCTCCAAACTTCTACCATGATGCTTGCAGGAAACTAAGAACTGATAATTCTAGTTGGAGGGTTAGTGGCTATCGCTGCCATTCATTTACTTTCAAATATAAATGTAATGGATTTGGAATCATCAATTTGTGCACCTAGAACCTCCACTCACTTCAACAGGTTTAGGATCAGACCTATAATTAGCATGTATAAGTGTAGGAACATATTACTGTTCTCAACCCTTTCCTTCCATCCTTCTTACTGTTTGTTTTAAAACTAATTTGATGAGTTTTATCTTAAATTAGGTCCTGCTCCTCCTCACAGGCAGGCACTCACCATCACATGGTGGCCCATTGAAGTCAACAGGGCTCTACAAAGGTACAGAGTCCACCTGTGCAGAGCAGCTTGCAAGACTGTAGTCTCTTTGGGGCAGGGACCTTGTCAGAACTTGGGTATTGTATATAAGGAGATATACCTATCTCATAGAGCTGGAAGGGATCTTGAGAGATCATTGAGTCCAGTCCCCTGCCTTCACTAGCAGGACCAAGTACTGACAGGTTTTTTTGTTTGTTTGTTTGTTTTGCCCCAGATCCCTAACACAAATGCAGTACTAATAAAATCAAACAACGGGAACGACAGTCCAGTGATCAACCATGAATTGCAAGAAGATAGGAGACAGTGGTTCAGGTCTAGAGAGCAGGAACAGGGGCTGCAGCCAGAGAATACCAAATAGCAATGTCATAGCTGAAGCAGACTTGATGGCTGAGGAGGAAATAGGAGAACAGGTTCAGGTGACAATCTACACACAAGCCTTCTTGTAGAGGTCAAAGTTATTCAGTGGCTTCACATTCTAGCTGCACATTTGACATTAGAACTGACCAAAGTGGGTCTAAGGCAAGGGATTCAGATAAAAAAAAGAAGCACTTCAGAGCCCAAGGGAAGTTTTAGCAACTATCATAATGGAGCAGCACAGTTATCCTCAAACACAGGATACCAGAAGGGCATGAGGGGGTTAGAACCCCTGCAATAGAAATATTGTGGGAGGCAGATCTATGTTTGACCCCATCATATCTCAGAGGTGAGACTGGGACTCAGCTATGTTCCACCCATGTGCAGGTGAGGGGGTGCAGAGATGAGAGCAGGATCCGTAGCAGAGGCTGGAGAGGTCACCATGGTGCAGGAGATCAGGCCAGCTGCAGGGGAGGAGGTAGGCCTCCTCAGACCAGCCCAGTCCTGTCTTCCAGTCACTGTGGGTCCTGGCAGAGACACTTGGCCCAGACATTCCTCTGTCTGAAACTGAGTGTTCGGTATTTTCAACAGGGGACAAGCCTTCTGAGTTCTCTGCACTATGGGGTGGAGGCACCAGCCACCCTTAGAAGTGAACCCATAACCCTGAAGAGAAAAGGCTGCACTCCCACCCAAGGCCTCGTGTTACACTAATTGTGGTTCACCTTTACACAAACAAATAGTAGAAACTACCAGGATAGTTGTGAGGGGTGGAGGCTAGTGCAACTCACTGGGTGCACAAGCCTGGGGCCAGTATTGGGTTCCTCCCTTTGCGCTCCTGCTGCTGCTGCTGCCACCTCCCAGCTAATCATTCCTGGCTGTGATCCAGTCAGAGGAGCAATGAGAGGGGAAGCAAAGAAGGTGCCTGAGTGCTGGCTCAGTAGGCCCTCCTCTCAGTGGCCCCATATACCTTGAAAGTACAACTCCAGGCAAATCCCAATTGCCTTCCTTATGCCTCAGCTGAATGCATAAGAACCCAGCTGAGATGTGAGCAGGTGTGACAGGGCAGTGAAATATGATACTTGACAGGCCTGTGAAGGTGTATGTTTTCCATTCACAAAGAACAATACCTATACTTATAGTCTACTCTACAGGATTTTCATGTTAGAAAAAGGAAATCAACATCAAATATAAAAGCTCCATGAAACAGAAAGCAAAATGTGCCTCTTGCTCTCTATGAGCCTTCTCAGAGCCCCACCCCCTAGCAGAGAAGCAGGCACACTTCTTCTATTTGAAATATATGTGCACAGAAGACAATCGTAGCTATATAGTAACCCGCAAAGAACATCCTGTAGGACTTCAGCAAACATTCAAGAGAATATGAGAGACTCCTGAACTTTGAAAAACTGACCTAGTAGAATTATCTATCTTGAATGTAGAATGAGTAAAGATAGCCTAATGGCTGATATCTAGCTCAAATAAAAATACTTGAAATTCCCACTCCATAATGAAAAGAAACTCTACAAAGACTGTTGGGAATGATCAACTCGTTGGCAAAATTAATTACAAATCCATCTACTGTCAACAAGTCCTTCATGTCATTTTCCAGCAATTCCTTTGTTTGGCACTGGGAAAGTTTTAATCAGAAATCTGTGCAGTTAAAACCACAGATTCTGCAAACATAACTAGCTGCTGTTCCCATAAATGAGTCAGCGCATTCCCTATACAGAATAGCCCCAAGAAGCACTTGCCTCAATGATGATGCGATTGGAATAACAGAGACTTGGTGGGATAACTCACATGACTATATCCATCCATGACAGTACTTCAAACTGTTCAGGAAGGACAGGCAGGGCAGAAAAGGTGGGGGAGTTGCGTTGAGAGGAGTATGACTGCTCAGAGCTCTGGTATGAAACTGCAGAAAAACCTGAGAGTCTCTGGATAAAGTTGAGAAGTGTGAGCAACAAGGGTGATGTCGTGGTTGGAGTCTGCTATAGACCACCAGACCAGGGGGATGAGGTGGACGAGGCTTTCTTCTGGCAACTAGCAGAAGTTGCTAGATCGCAGGCCCTGGTTCTCATGGGAGACTTTAATCACCCTGATATCTGCTGGGAGAACAATACAGCGGTGCACAGACAATCCAGGAAGTTTTTGGAAAGTGTAGGGGACAATTCCTGGTGCAAGTGCTGGAGGAACCAACTAGGGGCAGAGCTTTTCTTGACCTGCTGCTCACAAACAGGGAAGAATTAGTAGGGGAAGCAAAAGTGGATGGGAACCTGGGAGGCAGTGACCATGAGATGGTCGAGTTCAGGATCCTGACACAAGGAAGAAAGGAGAGCAGTAGAATATGGACCCTGGACTTCAGAGAAGCAAGTAGTATAAGGGCCCTACCATCAATCAAACCCAAGCCCCGCCCCTTGACCCCTTGGTCCCTCCCACATGTCACCGGAAGTCCCACCCCATGGGGGTATTACTTCCGGGGTCAAGGTGCCACCTGACCGGAAGCAAGGTGTGTCATGTGACCCCCTCTAAGAACTCCCCCCACCACCCTCTACCAATCAGGAGGGGTTTCGTCCCGATAGGACCGCCCCGAGAGGAGATTTTGACCAATCAGGGGGACTTCCCGGGCGGGGTGACCCGTCCGGAACTGGGTCGTGTGACCCCTCTAAGAACTCCCCCCACTACCCTCTACCAATCAGGAGGGGTTTTGTGCCAAAAGGACTGCCCCGAGAGGAGATTTTGACCAATCAGGGTTACTTCCGGAGCGGGGGTGACCCCTCCGGAAGTGGGTCGTGTGACCCCACTAAGAACTCCTCCCAAGGCCCTCCGCCAATCAGAGTGCAGCACCATTACCCCATAAGTCCCAGCGCCAGACAGAGGAGGCGGCCATCTCTTACCAAGGACACGTGTTTTCGAAATCGCGGAAAGGCTGCTGAGAGGAAACATGGACTCCTTCATCACCCCCGTGAGAACTTCGGACTTTGTTTTAGGCCCAACCACCTTTGACCTTGTGTGGAGCAGGCGTTACATCAGCGACAGTTCCAAGGAGGACCCTTTGACCCAGCCATTGATGGATACGTCGGAACCCGACCCCGAAACCCTCGTGAGACAGCCTGATGAACGTGACGGCCTCTCTTTGTCCACCCCTCAGAGGTGGAAGGCGATCGCGGCTCGGGGGAGGCACCGGCGGACAAAGCAAACGGAAAAGACGGCGCTCAGGTAAAATGAATGATTAAGAAGCGACGGTCAAGGAGGGGTGGGAAATGGGGTAGGAACCGGGGGTTGTGTAAATTAAAAAAAACAAGCAGTGGGGGTGCTTACACGGTTTCTTTTCTGAAAAAATCTCTCAACAGGTCGATGATGCCTTTTTAGAGGCCTTTAAGAACTTACACATTAGAAGCCCTGTGGGAGTAAACATATCGTGCGTCAGCTGCTTTTGCTCATGTCTGAGACACAGATCTCAAGCCGAAAAGGACAAAATGGAAGAATGAACCATCTGAGACTCCCTTATGGTAGGGGTCATGGCATCCATTTTTACAGGTGGCTGTAAAAGGTCATGTTAAACCAGGCGATTAATAAAACTTATTTAAATGTGTCGATATGAATGTGTCCCCTTTCATACTCGTGGTAGTAAAAGACGGTACCAGTAACAGTCATGTCTACACAGACGGCACTGTTAAAGAAAATATATTACGCCCCCGGGGAAGTTGGGAGCTTTGGCGGGGTCAACCCTCTTTTTCAAGCGGCCAGAAAGCATAGTAAAACTTTAAACAGAAGACAGGTAACAGCATGGCTTTCAGACCAGGATGCTTACACTTTACACAAACCGGCTCGAATAAGTTTTAAAAAAACAAGACCATTGTTTCAGAGGTAGATGCGCAGTGGCAGGCAGATTTGGTGGATATGCACCGGTTCTCCAAACACAACAGCAGTTTTAAGTACATCTTAACAGTGATAGACATTCTATCCAAATATGCCTGAGCCTTAGGCCTAAAAGACAAGACGAGTGGTGAGGTATCCAAGGCCTTTAAAGCTATTTTCAGTGAAGGTCGCGTGCCTCAAAAATTACAAACCGATCGGGGGAAAGAATTTTTAAACAAACCTTTAAGTGGATTGTTAAAGCGGCATGGAGTTCACCGTTTTGTTACCAATAATGAAGTCAAAGCAGGGGTTGTGGAGCAATTTAACAGAACTTTAAAAACTAGGATGTGGAGATATTTTACAGCCCATAACACCTTTCGCTACATTGACGTCTTACCTGACTTTATAAAGAGTTACAACCAGAGCTTTCACAGAACTATACGTACCAGACCCGTTGATGTTAACCCTTCAAATTCTCTGAAGGTATGGAAAACGGTTTACGGAGATGGTTTTAAAATAAAACTGGTTGTTGCCCCTTTTAGAAAAGGTGACCACGTGAGACTATCTAAAACCAAAGGCGCTTTTGAAAAAGGTTATGAACAGATGTTTACCGATGAGATATTCATAGTGGATGAAGCCTTTTCCAGGGGCCAGAGACCTGTATACCACTTAAAAGATTACGAGGGTGAGGCAGTTACTGGATCTTTTTACCCTGAAGAATTACAAAAAGTAAACCCCAAACGAGACAGGATTTACAGGATTGAAAAAGTTCTAGCAGAGAAAAGAAAAGGGAGAAAAAAGCAGCTACTGGTGAAATGGTTGGGGTGGCCTGATAAGTTTAACAGTTGGGTGGAAGCTTCTCAACTCTGTGACATCTAGACACGAACAAACAAACAAACAAACAAACAAAAAGATTCCTTCTGCAAGGACAGAGAGAGAGAGAGAGAAAAAAATGAGTGACGGCGGGTTTTACATTACTTTGCCCAGCAATGCCAGCTCTGCAGTTTTTCCCCAAAACACCATCTCGAACTTTACAATACGGCTAATTAAGCCCTTGGATCTCCCGGGTGCCTGGGAGGTGGGGTTAGTGGAAATACAATACCCGCACAGCTGGAATACTATCAACGAAGACACCCCTTTCGAAATCACCTTTGGAGCTACAACGTGGAATTTCATCCTACGACGAGGTTATTACTCGACCATACCCGAATTACTGGAGCATATGAACAGCAACGTGGCTCGTCATCCCGGACCGCCTGAGGTGGTCATGAACTACGACCCTGTGGGTAGAAAAGTGAGACTTAAATCTACCGATTTTATGTACGTGTTTTCTACTGGTGGGGAGCTAGCTAACATTCTGGGTTTGGGCCACAAACGCAACGTCCAAAAATTCCCCTTCTCGGCAGACATCACAGGAGGTTTTAACTCCTTGTATGTATACACGGATATCGTAGCACACCAGTTTGTGGGGGACTTTTCTGTTCCCCTGTTACGCTGCGTCCCTGTCCGAGGAAGGAACAACGAGTTTGTTACCATCACCTACGACAAACCTCATTACGTCCCTGTCAGTAAACACCACATCGACACCATCACCATTGAAATAAAGACAGATCAGAACAGACATGTCTCATTTCGCTTCGGCAAGGTGATCGTCAAGCTGCATCTGCGGCCGCGGAGAGAGCGAGGTTTCTAAAAAAGCAAAACCCTATTATGGCGATCCCAAAAAATTATGGCGACCCCACCATCTACAGGAACTATTACAAAGCCCAGGCTGGATACGCCCTTCCTGGATATCATGGGGCCCCCGTGATGTACGGGGCGGGTGTGGGTGGAATATTTCGTAGCCTCTTTCGAAAAGCCGTACCGCTTTTGAGGAGGGGGCTAGAGATTATTAAACCCCACGTAAAAACCGCCGCTCAAAACATAGCTAAAGATGTAGTAGGTCATGTCTCCCGTGCTGTTCTGGAGAAGGTGGGGAATACAGCTTCACAGGAAGGATCGGGGCTGATGTACATTAAAAGGAGGAAGAGAAAGAGAAATACGTCATACCCGCGACGCACAGGTCCCCTGAAACCCTTTAAAAGAAGGGCTTTGACTCGCAGGGCCGGCCATAAGCGAAAGTCCAAGAGGAAACCTGGGCGAAAGAGGAGACGCGCTCTGCCTGGTAAAAGAGACATATTTTAATCAACATGGCTTTTGTTCACTGCGGGTCTGAAGAGTGCACCAAATCCAAACTAGACTTGTTTCAAATAGCCCCTATGCAGACCAGCATCGAGAAAAGCATCTACATTGAGGTGCCGCCTCTATCGGCCATTACGGAGTCTGCCCCCATTGACTTTTTTATAGCAGGGAATGGCATAGATTATATGGATTTAAACAACACGCTGCTGTACCTGTGTTGCAAGATTGTAAAAGGAGACGGAACTGAACTCGCCGTGGACGCCGAAGTGGGTCTGGTGAATTACCCCGTGGCCTCTATTTTCAGTCAGTTGGATGTCACGCTGGGAGACCGCCTCATAAGCCAAAGCAACAACTGCTACCCTTACAGGGCCTTTATAGAATCGGTGCTCAATTACAGCGACGACACCCTCGCCACGCAATTTTCCGCCAGCCTGTTTTACAAAGACACTGCTGGACAACATGAAGAAACAGAGTTGGATGGAGGGAATCTAGGGTTTGTGAGGCGTGCAATGCTGACGGCCGGGAGCAGAACGGTAGAGCTGCTGGGCCATTTACATAGCGACCTGTTTTTTCAAGAAAAACTTTTGTTAAACGGAGTGGATGTGAAAATTAAACTGACGCGCAGTAAAGACGCTTTCTGTTTAATGGACAGTGCGGCTGAAGGCTTTAAACTGCGCATTGTATCAGCGTCCCTTTTTGTGAAGAAAGTACGGGTGGCCCCAGGAGTCTGTCTGGGGCACGCGGAGGCCCTGCTTACCGCTAATGCTAAATACCCCGTGGACCGTGTGGGAATGAAAGTGTTTAGCATCCCCGCGGGCAGCAGGGTTAGTAACCAGGAGAACCTGTTCTTGGGGCAGTTACCCAAAATGCTTGTCCTAGGGTTTGTGGATAACGATGCCTTTAGCGGAAGTTACGCTAAAAATCCCTTTCATTTTAAACATTACGATATTAATTTTGTGGCCTTGTATGTGGATGGTGAACAGATACCGACCAAGCCTCTGCAACCGGACTTCGAGGCAGGAAGCTGCGTGAGACAATACATGAATTTGGTACAAACAGCTGGTAAACACATGAAAGATCGTTCTCTGTTAATCGACTGTGAGGAGTTTGCACAGGGTTACACCTTGTTTGCCTTTGACCGGTCTCCTGACCAGGAATGCGCTGATCACTATTCCCTGATTAAAACCGGGAACCTGAGAGCAGAAATACGTTTTGGGAAGGCTTTAACGGTTACCGTCAATATGATTGTGTATGGGGTTTTTGACAATGTCATAGAAATAAATCAGAGGAGAAACGTTCTGTTTGACTACATGTGAACATGGACACCGTGCAGCTCTCACGTGTCTTATCAACGGACCCTTACACGAAAAAGAATTTCTTAGATGTGTTCCCTTGCGATTGGCTCCCAGGAGGCAAGCTGTCTCAGAGACCCCTAGGCTTGGTGGTGAACATGCATCCACACAACCAACCGGGTGAACACTGGCTCGCCTTGTATCTGGCGGAGCGTAACCGTGGAGAGTTTTTTGACTCATATGGGCACCCCCCGAACAGTGTGTTGTTTCCTAAAAGCATTATGAAATTTTTAAACAAAAATGCCACAGACATGGTGTTTCACAATAGACAATTATAAGACCCCCGCTCCGTCACCTGCGGCTATCACTGCGTGTTTTTCTTACATCATCGTAGCAAGGGTTTATCTTTTGATCGGATTTTAAATTTGTATTCTAACGACTTAGTGCAAAACGACCAGATGGTGATGAATTTTGTAAAAAGTAAATTTAAATTCTTGGGCATGCCTAGCCTTGCTCAAACCATGTTTCAACAAGCCCAGACATGTGTATCTTGCGATGATTTTCATAGCCATGTTACCCAATAAAGCACCCCAGGTGAGGGGTTTAAAGACAAATGATGTTTGGTGGGTTTTTTTTTTTTTTTTTTTTTTTAAACCAATTGAGGAAAAAGTACACCGATTTTTTTTTTTTAATTATAGAAATGTTTTATTTAAAGCAAAACGTTACCAGTTTTTTTTTTTTTTTTTTTTTAATTTAGAATGTGAAAAATGTTACACACTGAGCCATTCGGCTCTTTTAGCCAATTTTCGTTTTTTAGACGGCAAAAAAGGGGTCACGGTTTCTCGATCCACCCCGGTGTCAGCAATCGAGGCCTTGAGGTGTTCCAAAAGATTTCTGTTGGCCGCATTGCCCATGACGGAAGATGGTACGTTCAGTTCCGCCATGGCATTCATAAACACATCCCATCCTTTAGGTACATGTCTGCTAGGAACAGAGCGAGTCTGGGTGACGGCCCTGACTAGTCGAGCATGTTAGAACCATTAACCACAGAGCCTTTGTACACAAAAGACCCTTTATCGTTCCATGAAGAGAGATTTTTATCCTGGCCCAGCTTATTTAGCAATACTATTGCATTTTTCTTATAACGCTTATTTACGTTATCCAACACCTCCTGAGCAACAGAGTCTGAGTTCTTTGGTGTTTCTGGGGGTTTGGCAGTCACACTTTGTTCCTGTTCTGGTAGAAATAGACTTATTTTTCCTTTATCCGCATCGCTCTGCTTCACGTACATTAGGTACCTTTGAAGCATGGCGCTGTAAAGTTTAGCCTTTTCATATTCAGCCAAGTCAGTTCTTTGAAGAACAGACTTCATTTCAGCATCCAGTAAGCGAGTTGCGGTTGTTCTGATATTTTCCTCTGCCGGATGGGGAGCCCTTAATTGCTCCAACTGGTGGCTTGGTACCAGGAACATTTTTTCTGCATACTCCATTATCGATTAGTTAAAAGCCCCGTTATCAGAGGGATAGCAAAACTTAACAGAGGTCCGATAAACCCCCCAGACTACTTTACCAGATGCTTTTTTCTTTTAAGTGAAACCCTTTTATTACACAAAGTTTTTATAAGCGTGCGTTTCTTTTTCAGCACACGCACTTGATTCTCTGTTAAGGTACGTTTCCTTTTAAGGTATTGAGCGCTATTTCTGAGATGGCCGCTACTAGATCGTCAGAGGCCGAACACAGTATAGCCCTCCTTTGCTGTGGGGACGATTTGCTAAGTAATTTTAAAAGGCCCAAGTTTCTCTTCACGCAGCTAGACATGTTTTCGGTCAGCAGCCCCGGCTGTTAAAAAGGGGCCTGCCGATAAGTCATCTCTTTTTATACCCGGCTGTTGTTCTTTTCAAAGTATAAACCGCCGGCCAGTCTGGAGGGAAAAGACCAGTTCTTAGTCTATAAGCTTCTGGTGTGGAAGCATTTAAATCCACCACCAGGTAGCCATAAGGTCTTTTGGTAGCATCCTCAAAAGCTTCTAGAAAGAATTGAGCTTTGCCGGAGTACATTTGCTGAGCGAGCGTAGCAATTTGTAATTTATCCCTGGGGTTTTTGACCAGAACCATGTACTTTGTGTTTAGGTTAATCGTGCGACTCTTTTTTCCCCTGACAAAATACATTTTGAACTATATACATAATGCTCAGGTTTCTGTGATGCACGTACTTGGTAAAGGCTTTCTCGATTTCATCGCTTTCACAAGCCGAGTTCATCAGATCGTCTATGATAATCATATTTACTTTATTAGTAGGAAACAAACTGTCATCGTCAAAAGCCTCAGGCAGACCCTCCACAAAATTGATAAAGGGATATTTACAAAGCAGTTCTTTATACAGAGGTTGCCAACAACTGTAACACCACACGATATTCTCAGGCATAACAGACAGTGTGTGTTTGGCATTATCCAACACGTTTTTTATAAAGTAACTTTTCCCGCAGTTGCTAGGCCCCGCGAGAATTGCAGAAAAGGGGTGTTTCCACCTCGTATCCATTTTTTTTTCAAAAGCCGTAGGGCAGGGTTTTAAAACCTTCTCCTAGGACCCTCTTGTTGTAAACCACTTTTTGTGTCTTTTTAAGGGTTTTTGTCTCTATTTGCCACTGGTTTTTGTTTCTTACGATAGAGGGCTGCTGCACCTCTATCTTTTTTGAGGTGTTTTCTTGCAGACCCGTGCAATAGTCCAAGACTAGATCTTTCAAACTGTCGAAGTTGATCTTTTCGCAGTTTGCTACGTTTAGGGTAATACCTTGGACTTTCATACAGGCCTTTCCACCCGACAGCTTATACCCATAGGTTTTCGGGCCTGCTGACACAAACTCGGTGATGTGTTGATCTGGCAGGATCTCGCTCGTGAGGTCCCCTAAATAATCCCCCAGAGGGGGATTCCAGTCACCCTCCCTTTTCACAAATATCACCGAGTCAGTGTCGTGGTACAGGCACCGCTCTTGCAAACCGTCTAGGAGGCTGTATAATTCTAAGCGGGCATAAGCGGTGGTGAAACAGGGTATGAAAACATTGGTATTGCCAGAGACAGAGTACCGTTCTTTTGCGTGCTTCCACGACACGCACGCTGTTTCATCATCGATAAACTCGCAGGATGAAACCTCATAATTGGGGGAGAACAGGTACAGCAAGAGATCGTCAGGGTCTCTCACGATGCTGGTATTGGGTAGGTTGGATCTTTGGCCGAATTTACCCCACAGAGAATTTAAAAACAGTTTAGCGATTTGGCGTTTAGCAGGGTTTGATCTGATCTCGTGTTGGCGTAAATGCACGCCTTCTTTCTGGTAGAAATCGCTAACGTACTTATTTTGTTTTTCCTCGTCTGTGCACCAACTGGGATACCCTGAAGCCTCTTGTTTCTGACGGAGGTGTAATTTTATGTACTCTGAAAAGAGTTTATCAGATTTTTCATTAAAATGCCAGATTTCATAGATTTTAGCCACCGCGTACCCCTTCGCTATGGCCGCGTTCAATTCCACCATGCACCAAGTCCCCAGGATGGCCCGCTCCTCGTCAGTATGGGTGCATGTCTCCCGCTGCTCGGTTTCCGCACAGGTTCGGCATATCGGGAACATAAGCTTGCCACCCACTCTGACAGGTAACAATGGGAAAAAGAGGCCTCGTGGGGGGTACACTAACTTTTGCAATTCCCAAATAATTTGCAAGGGGCCCAAATTTGTCATAGACTATATCGGGGTGTCCGATAGGGTATTCTTTGGTTTTGTTTACGAAAGGGTACAGGCTGGTAAAATCATAATAGTGGATTTCTTCCCCGGGGTTAGGCTTGTAATATAGGCGGATAGCGTTTGTCCTCCCCCCAAAAAGAGCATCCCTAGGCACAAGAGGCTGGGGTAACTGGGCTCGGTTTAAAAAGTCTGCAAGCTCCCTGTCTGTTTCTTTCATCACCTCCCACTCGTGCTCCCAAAGAGTCCTCACTACAAAACCAAGTCGTTTCAGATAGTCGGTCTTGAGCTGCGTCTTGTAATAAAGAAACCCAAAAGATGTCCCCGTCATAGGATTTTGTGCTTTTTCACAATAACAGGTGACACAGCCATGGAAAAAACACCCGTTAAACTCAAAGGCTGTGCGTACCCCATCAACATCGGCATAACCGTCTAAAAAGTAGGGGCCTACCTGTAGTTCCCCACCCTGTAAAGCGTGCCGTATTTGTATATTTTCTTTGTGAGAGATATACAACAGCCAATGAATAGATGGGGTCGAATATCTCTTTTTCTGCCTGTGATAGTTGTCTGGAGGGAGAAGAGCTACCGTGTTAGGCTCCAAAAACATAAACCTGTACATAGCCATGCAGACAGATGCCAGTGTTATGTACCGGAATGGATCTATACACAGTTTTATCTCAGTGAATTTACCAGGTTCTTTCTCTACTACATCTCCCTTCTCCGTCATTTTCATAATCTCTTTTCTGTATAGGATACAGGCCTGTCTCAAAATTTTTACATCCTGCTGACAGTAATACGCGAGCTCTTTCTGCAAGTCAAATGCCTCAGAGCTGTGGTCCAGTCGAGAAACTCTGCTTTTTCTCTGGGCATCATGCTTTCTACACCATAGTGCTCCATACCGGGCATAGGCCCCACATAATGTTGATTTTCTAACGTGTTAAAAAAGTGTGGAAAATACCCTTTGCACCCTTCAAACCCCATCGCCTGCGGTAGCTTGCTAAGCTTCATGGGCAAGAAGTTTAAAGAGTCTATAAAACGAATGCCCAGGGCCTTAACTTCCACGCACATTAGTTTACTACCCTGAGTGATCAGTTCTAGGCCCATCTTTTCCTTGAGTAACTGTCTAACAATAAAGTATGCATCATAACCTTTAGAATTGTGTGCTAGGAACATGTAGTCCCGAAACTCTTTGCCAATAAAGGTCTTCACAAACACATAAAGACACTCATCGCCCTTAAATTCCCAGGATTTTTCTGGCTTTAGGGACATAGCAAAAATGTAATTGGGAGTGTGCACCCCGGTCTCCTGCGTGCATTCGAAATCATAAAAAAATATACTTTTCTGAAGATTTGGGCTTTCTAAGGCTGTCCATAAAACAGAGGTGACTGTCTACATCACCAGCGATAAAACCCTGACACTGCTTACACCGTCTCCCTTTACACCTATGCCGCTTGTCCACGTAAAACTGACACTTCTCACACAAAGTTTTAGACAGGCATTCAACTTGGTTTTTTGATGCACAGTCGATATGTCTGTCTAAACACTCTTTGGACCGACAATACAGTCTACAGCTAGGACACCGCTGCTGCACGCCCACGCTGTCTGAGCACGTTACGCTCAAGCAGAGGCGGCAATGATACCTGCAAGAGTGGTCGTGGCTGTACACCATGTGGCAAAACTCACAATAATTTTTCTCTCCGAACAACTTTTTTACATCCAGAACCCCATAGTAATGCTCATCGTGCAACAGGATAAAATAAGTCTTGGGGTACACTGTGCCCCCCGTTTAAAAAAAGCCCCAGCCGCCTTTCGCCGTATACAGCACCACCTGTATGTTAACTCCTAAATGTTGTTCAAACTTTGCTACGTCGCTGAGCATAACCTTTTTTTGATCTGACCACCCCAGTTTCTCATGTAACTTTCTCGCCTCCGCTAACAATTCCGCGTCCGTAGGTTTACGATCAGACATGACGGCCAAGAGCCCACCCGCAAAAACACAAATTGGTACCGGTGTAAGTCAGGTCTACTAAACACTGTCTCTTTTTATGAATAATTTGACTATTAAGGATAGTATTTAAAACTCTACGAGCGCCCCCACCCCTGTTTTTTACAACTGTCACAACAAGGCGCAACGTCCCATCGAGATGCAACTCTCTATTGCTCTGTAGCAGTTTTGAGGTCTGATTTAAGAAATCCTCAGCAAACAGCTCATCCCTAGTTCTTTTGACCGAAAACAAAGAGTTAGTTAAATTACGGCTCTCTAAACGTAACTGAACATAATCATCAGGGCCTACCCTACCATTAATGTCATCGAGCACTAACCGTATTCCCCGGTGTATGGCTTCAACAACCTGCTGAGCTGAATTTATTTGCTCAAGATTAACAAAACGAAATTCCTCACAATACACCGACCCCCCAAATCTGGATACTTCACGTTGCCAACTTCTCACTCTCTCCATATACACCTAGGCATTTTCGGGGTTACTTGGGGGTTCCTCTACGGGATCATTAGTGGCATCTTCTACATCAGATACTATTTGAGAGTCAGACTCTGAGGCGCCTCCATGAGGGTCATTGGGAGTAGAACGGGACCCGTCTAGAGAGCCCTCTGGGGAATTTGCTAAACCAGAGTCTGATTCCGCCTCCCCATTTTCAGACAAGCCAGTTTGAGAGCCTCCAGTAGGGGGCATCTCTTTGTTTTTTTTTTTTTTCCTCATTGCCTCTTTAGCCCTTTTTAAAATTTTTACAACAACCCGGGCCTGGAACTTTTTGGCAGCCATCTGTTTATCCCCCAAGCGCTGACCCCCCTTTTGTTTACACATGAGCTGATGTGTACCCTGGAGGGTGCCCCTTTTACCCAGGCCCCTTTTCACGACTAGTCATGCCTGCTCAGAGCCACCCTTTCCAGCCCTTATGTTTTTCAGCATGGCTCTGAACCAAGCATCATATTTTTCCCATTTCTTTCTAGAATCCTGTTCTTTTAGACTACCCGAGGATACATCCTCCACCACTTTTCTGAGGGAAGCCTCAAGCCCTTCCCAACTACTAGAATATGGGGGAGCTGGGACAAGCTTATGGTTTTGGGAGAATGGTTTGTCAGTTCTTGGTTTTTTATTCACAACCCCTAGAGCGCATGCTCCGGGTTTGTGAATGTGGGCATTTTCGCTCAGTTTCCTCAGGGCTTGGTGTGGTGGTGGCCACTGAGGAACTGGAGTTGTGGTGGCATGGTTGTTTTTTTCCAGAGTCTTTTGTTTCGTCCTTGGGTTTGACGTATATGAGGTTTGGACTGCCCGGATGTTTCAGCTGCAATCTTGTGCTGTTTTGCGTTGTTAAAGGTCTCAAAGCAGATTCCTGGTTCGTTGGCAGTTCTGGAGGAGATGTCCTTGTATCTCTGACTACAGCATTGTCAGAAAAGTTGCCCAGGCCTATGACGGGGAAAAAACAACATTTTACAAAAACTGAACTTTACCACCTCTCTCACCCACACCTATGTATTTACTTAAAATACAAAACCTCATAGAACAACCAAACCAATAAGCAAAATATATTTACAGGGCTTCATCCATCCATCAGTCACTGATGCTGGTGAATTTTCCTTTTCAGCGGTCTCTTTCCTTTTTCTTTTCAGCTTGTTTTCCCTCTGGTCTAAGGATCTCTCATGTTTTGACTGTACTGTGGAGCAAACAACAACATTATTATAAAACACATGAAACCGTCTTGTAAACATACATATCACACACACACACACACACACACCAGCAGCTTTATAAAACACACCAAACCAAATTTTCAGCCATATACTTTATAAAAACCCACATGCATTTAAAAGCTTGTTGCAAAAAAAAAAAAAAAAAAAAAAAAAAAAAAAAAGTTACCTTTCACTATGGGATAAAGTGTTGCAGGCACATGCTTGTTCTGTTCCCCCCCTCATGTGTGCTTGAGCCTGCAGGTTCAAGAACAAGCAAAAATGTTAGTTAGTATTACCACCAAATCCCTATACAGCCTGTGTAATACTTTTTTTTTTTTTTTTTATTAAATTCAACAGTATTAAGCACAACTATAGTTAAAATGGTTTTTTACCTTGGCCTGGTGGTGAAATGCAGTTTAAAGTTACTGGTTCCATGCTAAACAGATCACACTGCAATAAACATAGGCACCATTATTTACTAAGACAGCATGGGCAAAGAGTGGCCTTATATAATATATAGTTTCAGAGTTAAAGACAGCAAGTCTTACCTCTTTTTGCAGTCCAGCAGCTATCCAAGAAAGTTTTCTGTTGAAAAGGACAAACTGCAGCATACCTGAGGTTTTTATACCCTCTTAGCCCATTGTTTCAAACAAAACTTCAACCTAGTTGCTAACAGGTTAATTTAATCACCCCTCCCATAGCATTCCCTTTTGTGATCTGGGATAGTGAAACCATTTTGTCTGGGTGTGTGTGGTTAAAACCCCATTCAGTTCAACAGACTAAGGATAGCTCAGTGGTTTAAGCATTGGCCTGCTAAGCCTAGCATTGTGAGTTCAAGCCTTGAGAGGGCTACTTAGGGCTCTGGGGCAATATCAATATTTGGCCCTGCTAGTAAAGGTAGCTCTATGAGATAAGTATATCTCCATATTAACTCTATTGTACTCAGACACATTTCTGAACTAGCCTTGGTTGTTTTATTGAAAGCACATTTTTAGGATTTTTTCCCCTCCCCCACCACAACATACATTTCAGCTTTTTGCTATACACGCAAAAACACAACAGCTAATTCTCACAAACAATTTATTTTTTTTTATTTGAAAATAAAACCAAGATGCTTCATTAAAACTTTTTAGCTCACTTAAAGGCCAAAGACCTTCTAACAAAACACAGATAGTCACAAACCCCCCTTTTTAAAAAATTTACAGCTACCAAGTTTTATATCGCATGTTTGTCCCCTCACCATTCTCTAACTTAATCCTTTTAGATTTCTTACAAATAGTTTTTTTCTTAAGCAGGGTTCTGTAACTCTTTGTGCGGACTAGACGGTCAATATAATGCTCTAAGCAGGCATCTTCCAGTTTGGTCATTTTCCTTAGAACACGGTCAGGGTCTGCACTGAATTGCACAGCATTTATCAAGGTCACCCCTTGCGCTAAATGTTCTTGGGTTAGGCACAGACATTGCATACCATAACCTATGGCAACAACAGTGTTTAATAAGCTTTCCAAACACAGCTCAGCACACAGGCCCCGGAGCTTGCAGTTTATATCCACTGAAGTCCAAGTCACACAGTCATGGTGCCTTTGGCCTGGTGCATCTATGACACAGCCCTCACAATCTTCAAAAAGCTTTTCCCTAAGGCAGTGTTTAAGGATAGCATAAACAGCAACACGTACAATAGTCCGCATGAATTTTTTACGCTCGCGACGTGGCACTGGCTCAGTTAGTTCTATGCCAAGCCACGTCCTAAACTCCTCATAGCCATCATCCTCAGAGTCCTCTTCAACAACTTGTATTGGCGTTGAGCAAAAACATGGTGGGGCCAGTTCATCTTCGCTGCTTGATGCATCGCTGTCCGGGTCCTCTAGAAAGGCATCGTCGAGCTGTTGAGAAATTTTCAGAAAAGAAAACGTGTAAGCACCCCTCACTGCTTGTTTTTTAATTTACGCAGTCCCCGGTTCCTACCCCATTACCCACCCCTCCTCGACCGCTGCTTCTTAATCATTCATTTACCTGAGCGCCGTCTTTTCCGTTTGCCTTGTCCGCCGGTGACTCCCCCGAGCCGCAATCGCCTTCCACCTCTGAGGGGGTGGACAAAGAGAGACCTCCATGCTCATCGGGGTGTCTCACGAGGGTTTCAGGGTCGGGTTCCGGCGTATCCAGCAACGGCTGGGCCAAAGGGCTCCCCTCGGTCGCTCCCTCCTCCTCCTCGGAACTGTCGCTGATGTAGCGCTTTCTCTGCGGATGGTCAAAGACCCTCGGGGCTAAAACAAAGTCCGAAGTTCTCACGGGGGTGGTGAAGAAGTCCATGTTTCCTCTCAGCAGCCTTTCCGCGCTTTCGAAAACACGTGTCCTTGGTAAGAGATGGCCGCCTCCTCTGTCTGGCGCTGGGACTTATGGGGTAATGGTGCTGCACTCTGATTGGCGGAGGGCCTTGGGAGGAGTTCTTAGTGGGGTCACACGACCCACTTCCGGAGGGGTCACCCCCGCTCCGGAAGTAACCCTGATTGGTCAAAATCTCCTCTCGGGGCAGTCCTTTTGGCACAAAACCCCTCCTGATTGGTAGAGGGTAGTGGGGGGAGTTCTTAGAGGGGTCACACGACCCAGTTCCGGACGGGTCACCCCGCCCGGGAAGTCCCCCTGATTGGTCAAAATCTCCTCTCGGGGCGGTCCTATCGGGACGAAACCCCTCCTGATTGGTAGAGGGTGGTGGGGGGAGTTCTTAGAGGGGGTCACATGACACACCTTGCTTCCGGTCAGGTGGCACCTTGACCCCGGAAGTAATACCCCCATGGGGTGGGACTTCCGGTGACATGTGGGAGGGACCAAGGGGTCAAGGGGCGGGGCTTAAGGGGTCAAGGGGCGGGGTTAGGGTTTGATTGATGGCTGGGCCCTTATACTACTAAAGCAGACTTTGACTCCCGCAGGGAATAGATGGGCAGGATCCCCTGGGAGAATAACATGAAGGGCAAAGGGGTCCAGGACAGCTGGCTGTATTTTAAAGAATCCTTATTGCGGTTGCAGGAACAAACCATCCCGATGTGTAGAAAGAATAGTAAATATGGCAGGCGACCAGCTTGGCTAAACAGTGAAATCCCTGCTGATCTTAAACGCAAAAAAGAAGCTTACAAGAAGTGGAAGATTGGACAAATGACCAGGGAGGAGTATAAAAATATTGCTCGGGCATGCAGGAGTGAAATCAGGAAGGCCAAATCACACTCGGAGTTGCAGCTAGCAAGAGATGTTAAGAGTAACAAGAAGGGTTTCTTCAGCTATGTTAGCAACAAGAAGAAAGTCAAGGAAAGTGTGGGCCCCTTACTGAATGAGGGAGGGAACCTAGTGACAGAGGATGTGGAAAAAGCTAATGTACTCAATGCTTTTTTTGCCTCTGTCTTCACGAACAAGGTCAGCTCCCAGACTACTGCACTGAGCAGCACAGTATGGGGAGAAGGTGACCAGCCCTCTGTGGAGAAAAAAGTGGTTCGGGACTATTTAGAAAAAGTGGACGTGCACAAGTCCATGGGGCCGGATACGCTGCATCCGAGGGTGCTAAAGGAGTTGGCGGATGAGATTGCAGAGCCATTAGCCATTATTTTTGAAAACTCATGGCGATCGGGGGAGGTCCTAGATGACTGGAAAAAGGCTAATGTAGTGCCCATCTTTAAAAAAGGGAAGAAGGAGGATCCGGGGAACTACAGGCCAGTCAGCCTCACCTCAGTCCCTGGAAAAATCATGGAGCATGTCCTCAAGGAATCAATTATGAAACACTTAGAGGAGAGGAAAGTGATCAGGAACAGTCAGCATGGATTCACCAAGGGCAAGTCATGCCTGACTAACCTAATTGCCTTCTATGATGAGATAACTGGCTCTGTGGATGAGGGGAAAGCAGTGGATGTGTTATTCCTTGACTTTAGCAAAGCTTTTGATACGGTCTCCCACAGTATTCTTGCCGCCAAGTTAAAGAAGTATGGGCTGGATGAATGGACTATAAGGTGGATAGAAAGCTGGCTAGATCGTCGGGCTCAACGGTTAGTGATCAATGGCTCCATGTCTAGTTGGCAGCCGGTTTCAAGCGGAGTGCCCCAAGGGTCGGTTCTGGGGCCGGTTTTGTTTAATATCTTTATTAATGATCTGGAGGATGGTGTGGACTGCACTCTCAGCAAGTTTGCAGATGACACTAAACTGGAAGGCGTGGTAGATACGCTGGAGGGTAGGGATCAGATACAGAGGGACCTAGACAAATTAGAGGATTGGGCCAAAAAAAACCTGATGAGGTTCAACAAGGACAAGTGCAGAGTCCTGCACTTAGGACGGAAGAATCCCATGCACTGCTACAGACTAGGGACCGAATGGCTGGGTAGCAGTTCTGCAGAAAAGGACCTAGGGGTCGCAGTGGACGAGAAGCTGGATACGAGTCAACAGTGTGCTCTTGTTGCCAAGAAGGCTAACGGCATTTTGGGCTGTATAAGTAGGGGCATTGCCAGCAGATCGAGGAACGTGATCGTTCCCCGTTATTCGACATTGGTGAGGCCTCATCTGGAATACTGTGTCCAGTTTTGGGCCCCACACTACAAAAAGGATGTGGAAAAATTGGAAAGAGTCCAGCAGAGGGCAACAAAAATGATTAGGGGTCTGGAGCACATGACTTATGAGGAGAGGCTGAGGGAACTGGGATTGTTTAGTCTCCAGAAGAGAAGAATGAGGGGGGATTTGATAGCTGCTTTCAACTACCTGAGGGGGGGTTCCAAAGAGGATGGAGCTCGGCTGTTCTCAGTGGTCGCAGATGACAGAACAAGGAGCAATGGTCTCAAGTTGCAGTGGGGGAGGTCTAGGTTGGATATTAGGAAAAACTTTTTCACTAGGAGGGTGGTGAAGCACTGGAATGCGTTACCTAGGGAGGTGGTGGAGTCTCCTTCTTTGGAGGTTTTTAAGGCCCGGCTTGACAAAGCCCTGGCTGGGATGATTTAGTTGGGGATTGGTCCTGCTTTGAGCAGGGGGTTGGACTAGATGATCTCCTGAGGTCCCTTCCAACCCTGATATTCTATGAGTCTATGAACATTACACTGTGGGTCAGAGCTATTTTAACTCTCATCTTCTTCCAGCATGGCCAAGCACATGGAAGTCTAATTCACACCACCTTACAGATCCTCTCTGAATATGACCCATGACCTCTATCTGGCATATAAACTGTGTATTCATATAGGGAAATGTAAACAGGTATCAGGCTTAACCATATATGATCACAGTCACATTTCCCTTCCTAAAGCTAAACGCTCTGCTGAAGAACAGGCTTTGCAGGACCTTTCAGAAGGCACAATACAGAATGGAGCCTAGTGAGAATATATTAAAATCCCAAAAGTGTGTGTTCCTCATACAAGAAAATCAAAGATATGCCTGTTACACAGAGCAGAACAAATGGGCCCAGTATACCCAAGGTATTGCTACTATGCTTGTGAGCCAGAAAGCACCTTGAACAGAGAGAGGAAACATATAAAAATGAACTAAGGCTAGAAAGTCCAGCAGTATTACTACAGCTCTGGTAGTCTGCCTGCTTTCCTCAAGGAACTTTGATATATGAAGCTTATTGTTAAACAGCTCAGGTAGGCAGCCTGTCACCATGGTCTGATTTGCAATTTACACCTTTGAAAAAGCAATATTCTTTTATATTTTTTTTTTGTTCCTTTTAATCGACGTTTCTCATTCCAGTTCCTGGCTGTCACTTTGCTGCCAGAATTTAAATTTTGGTCAGAAGTGTTAAAAGTAACCTGGGCTCATAATGAATCTCCACAGAAAATCCCTACATTATATCAAACAATTTTACATAGATTTGTTCTCAAATTAGAAGTGGGCAGGGTGGCTAAACTATCCAGGGCGGGACTGTGAATGACTTCTGAATACTGACAAGTCCAACTGTAGACAATCAGGGTTCTGCTGACAGCGGGCTTGAACCTTGGACCTTCTGCATTAAAAGCATAAGTATCTGCTGTGAGAGCTGAAAGACTTACTCTTCTTGTAGGGAGCTATAGCAGACTCAAACTTCCGTATATCAGGCTCTAGAATGGATCATGCAATGCCTTGAGCTGTGGGTTTTATAGTTACCCTTTATTTACTTTAGTAAAATCAGTTATTACAAAGTCATCTTTCTTAATTTGGAAAAAATGCTGCTTCAATTATTATGTCAATGAAACACCCATGTCATGTTACAGTGTTCAGGTTTAGCATAAGGATACAGGAAAGAGATTGTTCCCGTTGATGAGGTGGCAGAGTACGCTAGCCCTTTTCTAAAGAGTCATCCATTTTAAAGCCAGAGGGATTGTTGCATTCATCTACTTTGACCTCCTGTACAATGAAGGACATAGAATTTCACTCAGCAGTTCCTGAAAAAAACAACAACAACAAAAACACACCACACAACACACACACCAGTATCTTGTGGTTGATTTTAGAAAGATCTCAAATTGTGGTTTATAAAGACTTTGTGTGATGGAGAATCCACCACATACAAGTAAACGTGAATCTGGTGCTTACAGCCTAGATTCAACGGAGATACATAGTACTGGAATACTGAGATCAGGATTAAGATGCATTTGTAGAGCTGTGTGTGCATGCTAAAATGAACTAATAAAGATGTAAGGGAAGCCCTTAGAAAATTCTATCACTTTCATGAGTATTAGATTCAGAAGCAAACAACAAATGTCTAAACTATGAGGGGGATCATTTCTTGTTTGGGGAATGTGTATTGGTAGTGCCACTCTAACTCCAATACTAGGGCCCCAGCTCATGGAGTCATGTGATTACACATCAGAATCTAAGTTTCCATTAAAAAAGTCTTTAGCCACCAAGGGTGAACAGAAAAGCTCAGAAATATGACCCAGGTGTAACTGGTGCAGTGACAGCTACCTGAGACTGCAGAGGGCCCAAAACAATAGCTGAGAGGTGTGAACAGCTCCATATGTACAACAGTGGAGAACCCAGCCAACATCACCCCAACAGAGAAGTGTGTGTGGCAGGAGAAAAAGAGTGCAGCAGGCCTGAACCACCCACCCAAGCAGACACATCCAGAGAATGGATGCAGGGCCGGCTTTGGCTTTTTTGCCGCCCCAGGCAAAAAAGCCTCCGGGGGGAGGGCGGCGAGCTCCCGGGGGGAGGGCGGCCAGGGGGAGGGTGCCGGGGGGGAGGGCGGCCGGAGCCCCGGGGGGAGGGCGGCGAGCCCCGGGGGGAGGGCGGCTCTCCCCCCGGCAGCCAGGGGGAGGACGCCGGGGGGGGGGGGGAGGGCGGCGAGCCCCGGCGGGGGCTCGGCTCTCCCCACGGCGGCCAGAGCACCGGGGGCAGGGCGGCGAGAGGGCGGCGAGCCCCGGCTGGGGCTCAGCTCTCCCCCCGGTGGCCAGAGCGCAGGGGGCAGGGCGGCGAGCCCGGCTGTGGCCCCGCTCTCCCCGGCGGCCGGAGCACCGCGCCGCCCCCCTCTAGGTGCCGCCCCAAGCACAAGCTTGGTGGGCTGGTGCCTGGAGCCGGCCCTGCATGGATGGTAAGCACTACAGTCTCTCCATATCCGCTACCTCTGTCTCGTGGGGGTGGGGAAGAGAAATAGGGAACACCTGCTGCTACTTCTAGGGAGAAAGGGCCTGTGACCCAAGCATGTGTTAATGCCAACTGGCCAAATATATTTAAGTGTTGTGATATTAAGCAAAGTACTGATCCTGAATCATACAAGCTGGTGTGTACACTGTTCCTTTGGGGACAGCAGACCTGGTATTTCTGTGAGAGGATAAGGGGCTGGACCCTACAGGGGAACATTTCAAAGGGACTCAGGGACTGGGTGCACCTATTATTAACCTGCAAGGCAAAGTAAGGGCTAGCATTGCCCAGAGGGGAGTGTTTGAGTGGCTAACAGGCTGGTGGTGTTAGGGAGTTGAGACACAGCCAAGCACAAGCAAGACTCCCTCACACTGGAGGCAGGGGGGACAGGGTGAGGAAGAAGACTGCGCTGGTTAAAAATCCAACATGGTTTAGAGAAGAAGTGAATGTAGCTGTGAAAAATAAAAACAAAAAATAAAAAAAATGTACAAGTGGAAGAAAGGAAGTTGACAGTAGTGAATATAAATCAGAAGTTAGGAATTGTAGAAAATTGATAAGGGAAGCTAAGGGACACAAGGCGAAATCTATGGCTAGCGGAGTTGAGGATAATAAGGAGGTTTTAAAAATATATTAGGAACAAACAGAATCCTGACAATGGTACTGGTGCATGATGAGGTGGAAATGGTAGATCAATAATAATGCAGAAAAGGCAGAAGTGTTCAATGAATTTTTCTGTTCTCTATGGGGAAAACAACCAGATGATGCAGTCTTATCCTATGGTGATAATACTCTTTCAATTCCACTAGTATCTCTGGAGGATGTTTGATAGAAGCTATTAAGTTAGACATTTTTTAAAAAAAAGCAGGGCCAGATAACTTGCATCCAAGAGTTTTAAAAGAGCTGGCTGAACCACTAATGTTGATGTTCAATAAGTTTTGGAGCACTGGGAAAGTTCCAGAAGACTGGATGAAAGCTAATGTGTCAATTTTTAAAAAGGGTAAGTGGAGTGACCCAAGTAATTATAGATCTGGTAGCATGACATTATCTTGCCAATGGGATACCTGCTGCCACTTCTAGGGCAATGGGCAAGATAATGGAGCAGTTGATACAGGACTCAACTAATAGTAAACTAAAGGAGGTTAATGTAATTAATGCAAATCAACATGGGATTATGGAAAATGGATCCTGTCAAACTAACTTGATTTTTTAAATGATATTACAAGTTTGGTTGATAAAGATAATAGTGTTAATGGAAAATACTTGGACTTCTGTAAGGTATTTGACTTGGTATCACACAATATTTTGATAAAAAAACTAGAATGATATAAAACAAACATGAGGTGGGTGAGGTAATATCTTTTATTGGACCAAATTCTGTTGGTCAGAGAAACAAGCTTTCAAGTACTGTGTAAGCTCAAAAGCTTGTCTCTTTCACCAACAGAAGTTGATCAATAAAAAACTTTTACCTCACTACCTTGTCTCTCTAATATCTTGGGACCAATATGGCTACAGCAACACTACATACATAAAATTAACATGGCACACATTAAACAGATTAAAAACCAGCTAACTGTAAATATCATGGAGTGGGTCTGCTTCCAGTGGGGTTCTGCAGGGATCAGTTCTAGGCTCTAGGCTACTTAACATTTTATCAATAACCTGGAAGAAAACATAAAACCATCACTGATAAAGTTTGCAAATGGCACAAACGTTGTGGGACTGGTAAAAACTGAAGAGGATGGGTCACTGATTCAGAGCAATCTAGACTGCTTGGTAAATTGGATGCAAGCAAACTATGCATTTTAATACAACTAAAAGTAAATGTATGCATCTGGGAACAAAGACTGTAGGCCATACTGACATGATGGGGGACTCTATCATGTGAAGCAGTAACTCAAAAAAGATTTTGGGATCTTGTTCGATAATCAGCTGAACAAGAGCTCCCTGTGATGTTATTGCCAAAAAAGCTAATGCAGACCTGGGATGGATAAACAGGGGAGAGCGGTTATATTGCCTCTGTATTTGGCATTGGTGCACAGGCCGGTGACAGCAATTCCAGGCCCCAAGGCTGGAGCTGGGCCCCACATGGCTGCTAGCCCAGCGTGGCATCACCACATGGGGGCGGAGCTGGACCATGTGTGGCAGCTGGTGCACACATGCACAAGCCGCGGATACGGTCTGCCTGATATTTGGATGGTGCTGCACCCGCGCTGGCTGGTGCCCAGCGAGCTGCTGCTAGCTGCACTGATGGGCCCGCTTTTCCGGCACGGCCAGGGCTTCCATGTGCCCGCCCAGCTGCCTTCGCCGCCGCCGGTACCACCCAGCGTGCGCCTAGGAGCCCTGTGGCCTGCCCAGGTGATTTAAAAGGGCCTGGGGCTCGGTGCCGCGGCTGCGGCCAGGCGCCCTTGGGCCCTTTTAAATCGCCAAGGCCCCTGGACAATTGCCCTCTTTGCCCCCCCCGTCGGCAGGCCTGCTGGTGCAACTGCTGCTGGAATACTGAGTCCATTTCTGGTGCCCACAGTTCTGGTGATAAATTGGAGAGAGTTCAGAGAAGAGTCACAAGAATGATTAAAGGATTAGATAACATGCCGTATAATGATAAGCTAAATAGACTAAGCTCATTGAGTCTAACAAAGGGAAGATTAAAGGGTGACTTGATTACGGTCTTTAAGTATCTATATGGGAAATAAATATTTAATAATGGTCTTTTCACTGTAGCAGAGAAACGTATAACACAAACCAATGGCTGGAAGGCTAGACAAATTCAGACTGGAAATAAGGCACAATTTTGCAAAGGTGAGAGTAATTAACCATTGGAACAGTTTACAAAGGTCACGGTGGATTCTCCATCACTGAATTTTTAGATCAAGATTGGCTGTTTTTCTAATATATCTGCTTAGGAATTATCTTGAGGAAGTTCTATGGCCTGTGCTATACAGGAGATCAGACTAGGTGATCAGTGTTCCCTTCTGGCCATACAATCTGTGACTCTAATCTGATAAATAGTCTACACTGCAGAGGGAAGTTGATTACATTCTAAGAAACCCTTCCTACTATACAGTCATAAAAATATACTTCCTGAATCATGAGAGAAGACTGTGCCATGTGTATTTTGTTGTATAATTGCCACTCTACCAGAGGTGAAAGTAAGCCGGTATGCCCAGGTTTGCCATACCGGGGCGGCCCGGCTTCCCCAGGTGGCAATTAAAGGGCCTGGGGGTCCCAGCAGCAGCTGGAGCACCAGGCCCTTTAAATTGCTGCCAGAGCCCCGCTGCTGGAACCCAGGGGTAGTGGCAGCGGGGCTCCAAGGGCTATTTAAAGGGCCGGGGCTCCCGCTGTCTCTACTGCCCTGGGCCCTTTGAATAGCCGCTGGAGCCCCGCCACCGCTACCCAGAGATCCGGGGGCTATTTAAAGGGCCGGGGCGGTAGAAGCAGGGGAGTCCTGGGCCCTTTAAATAGACCCCAGAGCCCTGGGGTAGCAGTGGCAGCCGGGGGCTTCGGCTGTCGCTGCTACCCAGCGGGGGAGGGGGAGGGCACTTACCGGTACAGGGCAGGCCCGGGCTGGCTCTGACCCCTTCCCAGCCCTGTACTGGTAAGTCCCTATTTCTACTTTCACCCCTGCACTCTACCCCCATCCCATCATTATCATTGTAGGAATTTTTCAAATAAATGTTTGGTTTATAAATCTTACATCTGGAGTAAAGTGGTTGTGAGTCTGTTGAACTCGTGCAGAGGCAGGCATCTTACTTTACAGGTTTTGCATTACATAGTTCAGAAGGGTATTTTGGGCATTGGAAGCTACCTGATGGTATTTCAGTGCCTCATGACACAAAAGATCTTTGATCTGTGTTCTATCAATTGCAGAGGAGGTGTCAATTTTTAAAAGAATGTTGCCTAAGTTGAAACTGTAAAATTTGAGGTGTGCACCTGGTGTGCAAAAAAACCACACCTTTCTGTGTTTCAAGTGGTATCTTGAGAAAATGAGAAAAAATGGGTAATTGGACATACAAGCAGACTATTAACAGAATGTTTGTAGTTACCTATTTTGTATGCACTGTACTGAATGTAGCTGGACAAAAGCAGGAAATAGAAGCTAGAAGACAAATAGGCATATTTGGATTATTCAGTATAGTATAGTATAGGTAAGCTCCCACCTCTAGGATTTGGTCCTTCAATTCAAACTGCAGCGGCGCATGCTTTTAGCTTTGGAGGTGCTTGGTTCAATACCAACCAACATGGCAGCTGTCACACAATCACATGCCTCAATAAGTAATAAGTAACCTCTCTCCTTCCTCAACCCATCTGCCTTCTGCCAACTGTCACTCTCACTTACACTACCACATCTAACGTCTAGACTATAAACTGTTTGGGGCAGACTTCTCATCACTCTATGCAGGGCCTAGCACACTTCTGGGTGCTGATGAACCATCACCACAGGGCTTTTAGAAATCACCTTCCTCTACTTGTGGGTATAGGGAAAAGTGAGGAAACAAACCTTTTGTTAGGGATGAGAAGGTGCAATTTCAATTTGAATTTATCCCCTACCTTCCACTTTTCTCCCTCAGAAGCAGTTGGTATTGGGCACTGTCAGAGACAGAGTCTTGGACTAGATGGACCTTGGGTCTGATCCAGTATGGATATTCCTAAATGATCAGTGGACCTAGGGTTATATACAAAACAAAAGACCATCTATGTTATTTTAGGGGGCATTTCAGTCAAGATAGCAAGGATCCCACTGACAAAAGTTTAAAATAGAAACAGTGGTTTCAGGCCTATGCATCCTTTATTTTAAACTTAAGGTCCCTCTGCAACATAAACCCACACACGTCCTGCCAGCCACAGATCCAGCCCTCACTCCCCATCCACTATCCTGTCCAATTCTGTGGCAAATATCTAATTCCTTGACTGTTCTCCCCAGTTCCTGCTTGGAAAAGTGTGCTTTGGTTCCCTCTCCTGGCTTCCTGATCCATGCAAGTGTTTTTTTTGGGGGGGGCATCAATAAAGGCTATAGAGGGTAAGATAGGTTGCTACCAGTGCCTGGGAAAGTTTGCAGGGATGGCTGGAGCGAAGGAGTAACACATGCACAGAGATGGAGGACCCAGTGAGAGAGGTGGAGGGCGCTGTGTGTGTTATGTTGCACAGAGCTCTACAAACCTGGTCCCAACTACAGGACTTGGTCCCTCTGCTCAAGCTGTAGCAGCTCATGCTTTTTACTCTGCTAAGAGGCCATTTACAAAGTAAAAGCATAATTAAATGAACATAACATTTACCATAAATGCTAACATGTCTACTTAATTTTTTTAATTCTGCAATCATAAAAATGCATCCATCATTAGTGGTATTGTGCATTTTGAACTTACATCCCTTTTGTTTTAACAGGGTACATGATCTCTTGATACCATAAATACAAAGAAAATATAGTTGTTTCATCCCTGCTAGTATCTTTTACCCTCCTTCTTTCCAATGCAGCAACAACATCTCTCTCCACACAGGCAGCCCTTTATTACTTTAAAGAAATTACTTGTATGAGGTGCAACTATTCACAGTTGTGACATATGTGCTTTTTTCTTGTCATGTGCATAATCTGTCATGTGAATGTCATGTCTACTATAAAAGCAGCAAAGAGTCCTGTGGCACCTTATAGACTAACAGATGTATTGGAGCATGAGCTTTCGTGGGTGAATACCCACTTCGTCGGATACAGTCATGCATCCGACAGAGTGGGTATTCACCCACGAAAGCTCATGCTTCAATACGTCTATTAGTCTATAAGGTGCCACAGGACTCTTTGCTGCTTTTACAGATCCAGACTAACACGGCTACCCCTCTGATACATGTCTACTGTAGTAGGCCAAGGCAACTAGAAGTTAACAGTGGCAGGAGACCTTGTAGAAATGGAGAAGATAGCTCATGTTATCACTGAACATTTCTTTACATATGTATTACTAGACCACTGGGAGGCCTCATGTGACATTTTAAAATATTAGTCATGTTTTACATTTTGTTATACCCAGCTCATATTTCCACTGTTTCCAATTGCTATTAATACAGAGCCAAATCCTGAAGTCCACACGCAGACAAAAAAAACCCTGCTGAAGTCAATGGGAGCTTTGCTTAGATAGGGACTGTAGACAGGAAGATGATTGATGTGGGTGCGAACACAGCTACACAGATCTGCTGACTTAGTGTGCAAAAGCAGTTTGAGACAGGTCCAGGTGGCAAAGACCAACATGAGCATACAAAGATCTGTGCATTTATCACATGAGACTTACAAGCCTACCACTTGAACCAATAGAATTAGTAACATCCTAAGTTATTTGGCCTATACAGCAGCCAGCAAGATTACCATTCATGGACTTTGAAATGAAGAACACTTTACCCTGTTTATGCTTCATGCATGATTAAGTGCCAAGAAAGCAAGCCGTATTGGTGTGACAATCTGTCAAAAAGAGGAACCCTTGCACACTGATAAAGATAACTTGCGAACACTGCTTCAGAGTTGAGCTGCTTGTGCTGTTCATATAGCATTAATCACACAAAACTATGTTAAAAGAACATTAAGGTTGCAAATTCAGCACGCAAAAATTAGGAAATGCCAGAATTAAGGTTGCCTATGCAACCTTAATTCATCCCCCTTGTGTGTATGCATTAATGATACAGTCATTAATTACATGA
The DNA here is from genome assembly GCF_028017835.1 of Emys orbicularis. Taxonomy (NCBI): domain Eukaryota; kingdom Metazoa; phylum Chordata; order Testudines; family Emydidae; genus Emys; species Emys orbicularis. The sequence continues at coordinate 79,852,531 of NC_088684.1, read as the reverse complement.
TCACATACTATTTTTCCACAGGATCTCTTCCTCATTCAGTGCACAGGCTGGATGATGCTCACTAAATGAGCAACTACTCAATATTTTGTTTTCTCCGCATCAGTCAATGTGTGGCCCCATGACTTATTTACTGCACACTTTTCAAACCTTGTTCTGAAGAAAGAATTATTTATTTGCTCCTGAGCTTTTCTATGGCACTCGTTACTATGGTACCCAAGTGCTTTACTAACAATAATTAATTTATTTTCACAAAACCTCTGAGGTGATTAGGTATTACTATGCCCATTCTACAGATGGAGTAACTGAGTTTAAAAGCATCCATTAATTTTGGGTACCCGGTCTGAGATGCCATGGGCTTGGTTTTTCAGAATATTTATTAGCATTACATAATATTTTGTATGCCCATTGGCTTCAGTTGCAGACGTGAGTGCTCAGCCCTGGGGTCTTAAATTGGCACCCAAAAATAGAAAATACAATTAGTGACTATCAGTGAACAGCTGGTTTCAGTGCCTTGCCAAGAATATCTGCTATATGAGGAGTCCACCCTCTCTCTTACTGAAATCCTCTGCCCCATTCACTACACACCTTATGGTTAGAACACTAACCTTAGACATGTGAGACCCACATTCATATCCCTGCTCTGGAATGAGCCTGAAATGGACTACACACCTTCCAACTTCTGAAACATCCTACAGAATTTAGGCTGGTTCTTATTTTATGCAAACCACTTCATCCATCCCTAATAAATCCCCATCTCGATATCAGCACAGTTCTGTACTCTATTTAGAAATATTTTCAGTAGCCAAACTAATCTATGTCCATCAATGAAGCAACATTTGCATATCTGAAGTAGCTAGGAATGTATTGAGGAAGCCAGGCAAAAGTAAGCATGTGAGGGCAAAATTAAATTAGGACTGTGAAGATGTAAGCCTCTTCTGGCTATAGGCTAGAAACCATTGCAGCACATTTTTATGTTCAAGATTTATTTTAAGACCACCCTGTGGGGAATCCTGTCTTGTAAAAGGTCTGAATTAATCCAAAGCTTTCTAATTGCCAACATCATGGCTGCTCTAACATATCCACTCATTTCTTAACCGAGTAGCTGTGAAGTTATGGGGCAGACAGAAATGAAAGAAACCCGGATACACTCGATATTCTGACTACCAATGGCGGAGGATGAAAAGGTATTCCACACTTTACTAGCAGCATGCTAAATTAATTGAATTCTAGTGGCAAGTAGCAAATAAGCAAATTATGAACTAAAAATGGATTATCAAGGGCTCTGCTATTACGGATTGCCATATCGCCAAAGCTTTATAAAGAGAAATATTATCAGTTTCAACCCATTTGAAATATTTGTTAGAAATGATTGTGCCCATAATTTTGTTTTAAGGCCCAATTTTGCCATCAGAATACAAGGTGTAGCTCAGTATACTCAAATAATCTTTCCCACAAGAAATTAACATGCACTTAAATGCAACCACTGAGAGAGACAGTAATAAAACAAGACCTGCAATTGAACATATTGTGGGACAAATATAATATGGAAATAGATCTGGTTGGAAAAACTCCAACAAAACAATTTTGTCAGAATGTACTGATTTGGCAAGAGTGGCAACATTTCATGAAGACTGTTTGATTCTGACACAGTTCCTCCATTGCTTGCCTGCACAGCTCCTCACCAACCCACTAAGTGCACTGCCTGGGGCTGGGAACTCAGGCAGATTCTGCAGCTCCAGGACAGCCTCCCTTCCATCCTTTGTGGCTCTAATTAGTCCACTTGGTAGGCTGCTGAAGAGCCAGGGCTCCATTGCCTTTCAAGGAGAATTTCAAAAATTTTGGTTTTCATTCCAAAACTGAACGAAACTGAATTTTGAAAGATTGAAATCCTCGGGCCAGGTCTACACTACAGAGTTAGGTCAACGTAAGGCAGCTTACGTCAAACTAATATGTCAGTGTACATACTACAGCCTTGCTGCCGCCGATGTAAGTGCCCTACTACATTGACAGAATAACTCCACCTCCATGAGAGGTGTAGGGCTTATGTCAGTGTAGTTAAGGCATACAGACACTGTTACTTACATTGACAAGAATGACAGCTAAGAGCCAATTTCATGGCCTGCGGCCCGGGCTTGCTGCTCCCAGCCGGGCTCCCCGCGCCCAGGGCTTGCCGCTCCCTGCTGGGCTGCTGCCCGGGCTCTGAGCCCCCCCACACTGATCCTCTCAAGTCAGTGGAAGTGCTCCTGGTATGGATGCGCACCACCGACAGAAGGAGGGCAGTGTGGACATGAACTACTGCAGTAATTACTGTGTAAATTTTAGGTTTGTCATGTAGATGTGGCCTCAGTGAAATGGAATTACCATTCCTCTACACCAGTGCTCTCCAAACTTTTTTGATCGCGTACCCCATCAGTAAAAAATTTTTGAGCACGCACCCCCTGCTCCCAGCTGAACTGCTGAGGGAGGGGGAAGAAAAAAAAAAAAAAAAAAAAAGGCGCTGCTCCGGCGGCGCTCCTCCTGCCACGCACACCAAAGGATCCTCCTGCGCACCCCACTTTGGAGACCACTGCTCTACAAGGTCTATGTGGGAAGCTGAAAAAATGAATGTTACCTAAAAGACAACCATTATTATATATACATATTCCCAGGCACAAGCTGTATTAAACGGAGCTAAGGTTGAGATTATAAGCAGTAATTTAGGGTAAAATACAGTAGATTCAAAGTTAAGTTAAACTTAGCAGAAGTCTCAGCACATTAAATGCAGAAATGCACATTTAGGACACCCAACCACCTCATATGAAAGCTCTATAGGTTTCCACCTGGGGGCATAAAAGTGTGGGGTGTAATCTCTCCAACATTGCCTTCTCAAGACCCCATTTAATCGCCTTTCTTTCGCAGGTGAACATTGTTAAGTGAATGAGGCTGTGTGAGAGAATGGCAGACTTGGAAAGAATTTGCAGTGACCAGCTGGAGACCTCCGAGGAGTGTTATTCAGCTAGAGTAGAAAGGCTTTGGGGGGAGGAGTGGGGGGAAGAGAGAGAGTCTGGGAGCTAGTACAGAGAATTGCATTGACCTACAGCAATTAAAGAAAGTTGTGGGTTCTGGTGATGGATCCCCCAAGCAGGGCCAGTGCAACCACTAGGCGGACTAGGCGGCCGCCTAGGGCGCTAAGTGGTTGGGAGCGCCAAAAAGCGGTGCCCCAAACACTTTTTTTTAAAACAGCGGAGCACAAGGCTGCCGCTGCTCCCCACCTCCCGGCTCCAGAGGGGCTGCCATGGCATGGCCAGTCCTTCCCCCAGGGGGAGCAGCTGGCGGCCGAGCGGGGAAGGGGAGGGTTTAGCGCTAGCAGCTGCGCCTTCTTTCCCGCGCCGCGGGCCGAGCCGGGCTCCCTGCCGCCCCCGGGGCTCTCAGCGGCGGTGGCAGCAGGTTCGGGCGTGGGGGGGCTGGCTGCCTGTGCCGCTGCTGAGAGCCCCGGGGGCGGCGGAGAGCCCGGCTCGGCCCACGGCGCAGGGAAGAAGGCGCAGCTGCGCTCTGCTCTTCGGGCAGAGAAGCTGGGTGTCTACTCCGCCTGCAAGGTACCTAGCCGGGCCGCAGGAAGCCGCACGGGCCGGCGGAGCGTCAGGGGGTGGGCAGGTCCAGTGCCTGGCCTGGGGAATGGTGTATGTGGGAGCAACCCGGGCACCCCTCCCCCAGCCAGCGCCACCCCCTCCAACACCCACCGACCAGCTACCTTCTCCCCTGTGCACCCCCCACCCCAACAACCCACCCTGTCCTGCCACTTTTGCCTCTGGGCAACCTCCACCCAGCAACACCTCCACCTCCCCCCAGCCAGCCACGGTCACCTTCACCCCTGCATCAACCTCGGGACCCCCCCCACCTGCCATCTCTCTTCTGCCCACTCCTCCCTTGTGTGAACTCCTCCATGCTACCTTCACCCCCCTGCAACAACCCCGGGCACAGACACCCCCCCGCCTGCCAGCCCCTTGCAACAACCCCCTCCTGCCCACTTCTCCCTTGTGCAAACCCCTCCCTGCCACCTTCACCCCCTGCAACGAGCCCCTTTTGCCTCTGTGCAATCTCTTCCCTGTCACTACACCCCCACCCCCTCCACCTCTACCCCCTGCAACAATCCCATGCACCCCCTCTCTGCCACCTTCACCCCCTGGAAGAGCCCCCATATGACCCCCCTCTTTGCAGCCCCCCCCCCGTGCTTCCTGCACTTTGTGAACATCTGGGCCCCTGGGGGGAACTTGGCCGTAGGAAGGTGGGGGGCTGGACATCAGAGGGGGGCACAAGGTGGAAGTTTCGCCTAGGGCGCAAAATATCCTTGCACCAGCCCTGCCCCCAAGTATCAGGACACAAACCTGATGCCGAGAGACGTAAGAATTCCATGAGGGGACACTAGCACAGTTTCTAGAGAGCCTAGTTATAGATGTTTAGGTGGAAATTCAGAAACATTATTCTTTCAAATCAGTCTATGCTCCTGCCTCACTTATTACTGCAAATTCTGGTTTTGGTACATGATGTTCCTTCCAAGAAGCAGGCTGATTAGAAAGGTAACAGCATCTGTTGATATAGATATCAGAGTACATCAGCAATAATAAAAAGAGAAAAATCCATGTTTTGGGTAGGATTTTCAAAAGCATACAGCATTAGCCCAACTCCACTCCCATGAAGTCAATGGGTGTTTTACCATTGGCTTCAGCAGGAACAGAGTTAGGGTGGGGTTTTCAGAAGTGTTCCACACTGGCCTACGAATTTCATATTATTAGGCCCCAATCCTGCTGTCAGTAGAGCTCTGTGGGGATGCAGAATTCCATACATGCAAAGTAACTTTGAGGATGGGGGACTCTGAATGAACAAAATCAGATGTAACTAATATTGGCACACATGAGAGGCTTTTGAAAACCTGACTAACACTGTTGGTACTCTCAAGTGCATGTCCCTTTTTAAGTTCATTTTCATCTCTTGAATATTTGTATGGCCTCAACATCACCACTGCCTCACAATGTTTAGTACTTATTCCTTGTGAGGTAGGGTAGTACTATCATCCCCATTTTACAGATGAGAAACTGAGGCACAGAAAAGCTAGTGACTTGCACAAGGTCACACAGGAAGTCTGGGACAGAGCAGGGACTTCACAGGTATCCCAAGCCCTAGCCTATTGACCTAAGGAATGGACAATCCTTTCAATTCCATCTTGCTTTGCTCTAACCTTTTTCCAGTTATATACAATAAAATTGGAAAATATGAAATATTCATCTGTGCTGACTGGGGAAACTCCAGGACACAATGCAGTGGGGAAAAATATTGCTAATAAGTGCATTGTGCCACTGCAGATTTACCTTTTGTAAAAAACAAAACAAAACAAAACAAAAAACAAAAACAAAAACAAAAATACACACCCTGCCACAACCCTTCCTAGCTCATCCTAGGAAATTAAAAAAGGCTGATTATATTTTGCCTTTGCATGAGGTGGGAAGAAATGAGAATAGGAATATAAAAAGCCATCTTCAAATCTGAATCATTTACCCAAATCTCAAAGAGAAGAAAAACTTGTTTCTATACTGACTGCTGGCTACTTAAAAGGAAAATTCAGCTAAAAACCTCCCCCAATACTGCTGTGACTGGGAGTGTAGAGTAAATATAGCAACTATTGCATTCTGCAGGAGTCACTGCAAGGTCACCTTTCACACAGAAAACTTAAAACCTTTTACTCACCCTGATGAATTCACAGAGATATATGGAAGAGTTCAGGGTCCACTGGAGTTTTCAGAATAAGAAGGGGGGAGGGAAGATTCTCCCGCTTTGAAAATGGCAGGTGGAGTTTGAGAAATGAAGAATACTGAAGGGTGACAAAAGGAGGCCAAGTTTGTCTTCATTTCCCTCTCTTTCTGGCTCTGCAAGTGGCCTGTGACTTTGTGGGTGTGTGAAGTCTTTGCTCCCTCACTTACTGAGCATAAAGGAGCAGCCTGATTTTATTCTCTGGCAGACATACCAAAATGCTGACAAGCACAGTGTATTATTTACTTACACTGTCTATATATCATTGCCCTACTCTGTTATCAAAGAAAATTATTGTGACTGGGGGAAAGGTGAAAAATAGTACAGAACAGAATTATAGGCCTCTATACACGATATTTTATTTTCAAATTTACAAGCAGCAAAACATTGAGACAAAGAAGGCTCAGCTCCCGTAAGTCACTATAGAACCATAGGAAGCATTTTTGGCTCTCTCCTGTAAGTACAGTTGTGCTCTTCATGTTTCCCTCCAGAATCCTTAACCTTGTGTCAGAAGCTTCAATACATAAATATAAATGTCATTCTAAAGCTACTATACTGCTAGAGTCAGGGAGGACTGTAATTAGTTTAAAGCTGAACACTTCACACTTTTATAACATCTTGCATCCAAAGATCTCAAAGCAGATTAAAAATGTTAATTATTTAAACACAATATGTCTTTGAAGTACATGTTAGAGGGAAACAGAAACAGACAGTTAAGTGACTTTCCCAAGTTTGCATAGCAAGTCAGTGGCACAGGCACCAATAGAACCTTGGCATCCTGATGCCCAGGTCCCCTGCACTAGCCACAACCCCTCCCCAACCTTAAATCACTCTGCATAAAACATTTCTGTCAACTCTTAATTATTAAGTGCAGGGGGTTAAGATATGCAGATGGTTACTGCATGAGGCCTTTCAGCTAAATTCTAAGAAGAAGAAAAACATGGTCTTGTGTGTAACAATCTTGGGGTTCATTCAATAACAAGCTAGTGAATGAGAAAGGAATAAAACATTAATTAAAACAAACTGGAGAGCATCTCTGGTGAACTGCTGCACACAGCCACGCGGTGTTCCCAAACTCCCCCTCCAAGGCACATCTCCAGATTCCCACACTCAACACGGTCCCTTATGAAGGAGCATCTCCAAATCACAATCTTTCATAAACATATCTCTACATTGTGGTTAAGCAATTGAACTGGGCCCCTGAAGATATGGGTTCAGTCCTCAGCTCAATCACAAATTTCCTGTGTGTTCTTGGGCAAGTCACTTAAGCTCCCTGTGACTCAGTTTACTGTCTGGATAAGGAGGTTAATAAAAGTTCCTTAACTCACAGGGATGTTGCAAGAATCAGGTCTCAGATTTTTACTGTTCACATGTAGGCTTGGAAGGATTAGATTTATCAGCAAATATCAGTGAATGTCCATTTCAGCACGCACACACACAAAGAGATATTTCCATCAATAATAAAAGAAATGTACAGATAGACCAAGTAAGAAAAATGCTTCTTAAGGACTTAGTTTGATTTAAAGATATTTACTTTGTATATTTTGACAGTTTATGTTTTAATGGTTATAAAGTTTTAACCATTTGAATCTCAACATCTAGTCATTAAATAGTTATTGTCTGAACCCTTCCCCCATAACTGTGCACAATGGATAATTTTAGTTGATAAAAATAAAAAGGTGCTTAAAAATAAAACATTGATATCATCCATGAAAATTATTTTAAAAACACACCCTGAATTTTGCCAACACTACTTACAGGGTGCTATGATACTGCAAGGATGAAGTATAACCGAGGGCTTGTCTTCACTACCATGCTATCGAGGTAGTGCGGCTGGTGAAGACACACTATGTTGACAGGTGACTGCTCTCCTGTCGATATAATTACTCCACCGCAATGAGAGGCGGAAGCTATGTCGGTGGGAGAGTGTCTCCCACCGACATAGCGCAGTGTAGACACCGCTTTAAGTCAATGTAACTTACATCGCTCAGGGGTGTGATTTTGTCATCCCCCTGAGCAATGTAAGTTACATCGACTTACGCGGTAGTGTAGACAAGCCCTTAGACAGAAATATCTGCTGAGGGAGCCTGGTATCCAGACAATATGTGGAGATCATGTATCTTTTTCAGCAAATCAGTAAAGTTACTTAATTAATGACAAGGGGGGCAGGAGCTTGCTGAGACTGGCAAAAAAAATATCTGTAGTTTTCTGGACTCCAGGTAGCCTCACAGTCAGGTTCACGTTGTGAACTATTGGCTCTTGTGACAAAGTTCCTCCTCTATCTTGGTGGGTCCTGCGCTTATTGGCAGATTTTCTTGCCTCAAGAGATTCACCATGTGGGTTGGGGAACAGCCCAGAGACCTTCCCCTCTGGAAGAACCCACAGTCCAGGTCAATTGGGAGGTTTGGGGGGAACCCGGGCCCACCCTCTACTCCAGGTTCTAGCCCAGGGCCCTGTGGACTGCAGCTGTCTATAGTGCCTCCTGTAACAGCTGCATGACAGCTACAACTCCCTAGGCTACTTCCCCATGGCCTCCTCCAAACACCTTCCTTATTCTCACCACAGGACCTTCCTCCTGGTGTCTGATAACGCTTGTGCTCCTCAGTCCTCCAGCAGCACACCCTCTCACTCTTAGCTCCTTGCACTTCTTGCTCCCAAGCTCCTCACACTCACACCACAAACTGAAGTGAGCTCCTTTTTAAAACCCAGGTGCCCTGATTAGCCTGCCTTAATTGATTCTAGCAGCTTCTTCTTAATTGGCTCCAGGTGTCCTAATTAGCCTGCCTGCCTTAACTGGTTCTAGCAGGTTCCTGATTACTCTAGTGCAGCCCCTGCTCTGGTCACTCAGGTCACCCTCGCGTCCCGCCCCGATACGAAGTGGCGGGACCTTCTGCCACCTCTGGAGGGTGAGGAGCCCCGGTGGGCCAGCCTTTATTCTGCTCTGATCCCGAAGCCCACCGGGGACATCAGTTGGTGGCTCCTTCATGGAGCCATGAGCACGGGCGTGTACTTGGCGCGGTTTACCCCTATCCCAGACACCTGCCCCTTTTGCGGCGTGAGGGAGACCCTGGCGCATGTTTACCTGGAGTGCGCCAGGCTGCAGCCCATATTCCAGCTCCTCACGGATATTTTGTTAAGATTTTGGTTGCACTTTTCTCCTCACCTTTTTATTTATGCACTCCCTATCCGTCGCCCCACAAAGTCGCGGGACCTCCTGGTCAACCTCCTTCTGGCCCTAGCGAAACTGGCCATCTATAAAACCAGAGTGAGGAGGTTGGCCGATGGAGTTTCCTGTGACTGTGGGGCGTATTTCAGGTCCTCCGTTCTTTCACGTATCCGGGCAGAGTTCCTCTGGGCGGCGTCCACTGGCTCCCTTGACGCCTTCGAGGAGCAGTGGGCGCTGTCCGGGGTTCTCTGCTCGGTGTCCCCGTCTGGTTCGCTTCGTTTGACCCTTTGACCTCACTCCTGTCCCTGTTTTTTTATTAGTTGTCCCCCGTAATTTTTTGGTCTCCAGGTCCTGTGGACCCCCCCTGAGGCTGGGGGGGATCCTTTAGCAGTGGGCGGGCGAAGCCTGCCTGGATCCCAATAGGTCTGGTCACTCAGGGAACAGAAAACTACTCATCCAGTGACCAGTACATTTGCCCTCTACCAGACTCCTGTACCCCACTGGTCTGGGTCTGTCACACTCTGTTTGGTGCTAATGACTCCGAGCATCACAGTGGCATTGCTTTAAGCATCAGCTTTGAAGGGTCTCCTAGAAAAGTGATCCCCCTGATAGTCCAAGAGCTTCAGCAAGTTGAGTACTGAAAACAGTTCAGCCCCAGCAGCTGATACAACAATAGTTATTCTGACTTGAGTAATTTACGTTGATAACAATGTCTGGGTTCGTTTCTCAGAAGCCCCCTTTCCTGCTTTATATTTTTTCTATAAAAAGTATTATCCTCTTCACATATAAACCATCTGCAAAATAAATATTTCTTTAGGGAATCTCTGTGATTTTACTATATCATTTAACCTATAATTTACATTACATTTTTGAAAGAAACATACACACATGTACAGTTATTCAGTGTCACTTCATATTTCAGCATCCCCAATGGTACAGCATGTTCCATTTCTACACTGTTCCACTACAGAGTTAACCTGTGTTTGGAAAATAAATATTTGCCATATGTGCCACATTAATCACAACTCTGCTGCTAGAAAATTTATGAAATCAAAAACCTTGTCCTAGGGTTTGCAGCTGTTCCCAATGAAATCAAGGTTAAGACTATGAGCAAGGTCAGACCCAAATCTTCCTGTCCCCACTCCCTGCCTAACAGGGCCGGCTCCAGGCACCAGCTTGTCAAGCAGGTGCTTGGGGCGGCCGCTCCGGAGAGGGGCGGCACGTCCAGGTATTCGGCGGCAATTCGGCGGACGGTCCCTCACTCAGCCTCGGAGCGAAGGACCTCCCGCCGAATTGCTGCCACAGATCGCAATCGCGGCTTTTTTTTTTTTTTTTTTTGGCTGCTTGGGGCGGCCAAAACCCTGGAGCCAGCCCTGCTGCCTAAGAAACCAGGCCAGGTGCAGAAGATTTTCATGGCTGCTGGTGGGGAGCAATGCTCTTTGTAAGGCTTCTGAGTGGCAGCCTTAAGACTGTAGTATCCCCTGAAGCTGCTATTCTCCCATTGTCTGGCAAGGCAGTGCCTCAAAGGTCTTTTGAGCTGCTGGATCCACCAGTATACTCCCACTTTTCCTTAGCCTCTCTTTGACCTGCTATCAAAATGCTGCTGTTCAGGGTTCACAGAGGAAGCCTGTACAGAGCAGATTCTACTGCACGCACAGTGTGCAGACGTTCTGCACATGTTCTGTTCTCTTTCCAACCAGTGGAACTGCACCGGTTCTATTGGTTCGGCAGCCTTCCAAAGCCTCAGAGGAGACCACAGTAGTTTGCTCAGAATGCAAACACACACGGTGTGAGCCTTAAGTCTTAATTTATGAGGCTTTGCCAGTATAAAAGCTTCAACAAAGTAATCTCAGCACAGATTTTTCTTCTTGAACCCAGGAAGAGTGAGCAGAGTGCTGCTGCTGAGTAGACATGTCTGTTCTTCTGTGAAAGATTGTTGAATGGAGGGGGGGGGAGCCATGATTGCATGAAAATCTCATTATAGTAATTGCGGCTGCAGAATCAGGGAATTCATGGGGCCCTGGCTATAATATTCAGCTCAGAACATTTCTGAAAAGAAAAAAATATAGAGGTCTTACCGAGAAAGAGAGAACTACTTTTTCTTTCCTTTTCTTTACCTTCCTACTAAGCTGATGAAAGAGATAGTAAAACCTTCCAGCCAATAATTTTCTATGCCCCCCCTTCACAAAATCCTTTAAAATTCATTAACTGGGGTAAATTTAAGGAAGTAGGCCCAGAAGGTAAATTAACCATAGAGGCCCAGTGAGAGTACTTAAGTGGTGGGTATGATGAAAGGAGAGATCAAGAGATTTTTTTTTTCCTTTTAAAATAAGCCCCTGCTTATTCCCAACCCACCCTCTGAATATCTCTCTCCTCCAACATACACACCTTTCACATCATTCTCTCCCCTTCTTCCTCCCAGCGTTCTCTCACTCCGTGTGTCACACGCAGACCACTCCGTCTCCCTCCCCTACACACAGATAGCCCCCAAACATGATTCAGTCATACAGCTACCAGCACCACCATCATAAAGCTCTTTACTTCCCCTTAGGCCCTGGTAAGTGAGACTGCCATAAACATACAGTTAAGGGTTAATTCCTCTTTTACCTGTAAAGGGTTAAGAAGCTCACATAACCTAGCTGACACCTGACCAGAAGGACCAATAAGGGGACAAGATACTTTAAAATCTGGAAAGGGGGGGGGGAGTCTTTTGTCTGTGCTGTGTGTGCTTTTGCTGGAAACAGAGAAAGAAGGAACCATCCAAGTCCTATAGGGTAGTGAGTATTTAGAGAAGGAATGTGTTCGATTACTTTTATTTTCTTGTTTGTGGGCTCTTTTGCAAATAAGAGGGAAGATAAATGTGGGTTCTTTGTGTAACTTTAAAGTTTTGCCCAGAGGGAAACCCTCTGTGTTTTAAATTGATTGTCTGTGAGACTATCTTTCATCCTAATCTTAGAGGTACTCCTTTCACCTTTTTTCTTTAATTAAAATTCTTCTTTTAAGAACCTGATTGATTTTTCATTGTTTTAAGATCCAAGGGTTTTGGATCTGTGTTCACCAGGACTAACTGGTGAGGGGGATTCTCAAGCCTACCCAGGAAAAGGGGTGTAGGGGCTTGGGGGAGGAATCATTCTCAAGTCTGCCCAGGAAAGGGGGTTAGGGACTTAAGAGATATTTGGGGGAAGGCAGAGTTCTAAGTGGCTCTCCCTAAATATTTGGTTAATGCTTGGTGGTGGCAGCGTACTGTTAACCTAGGCTGGTAAAAATAAGCTTAGGGGGTGTTTCATGCAGGTCCCCACATCTGTACCCTAAAGTTCAGAGTGGGGAGGGACAGAGACAGTGGGGGGGGGGGGGAAATCACCCAGACCTAGTGGGACTTCTGGGAGACTTTTCAGCTCCACCCTCCCAGGCCTGATGCAGAGGGACTGCAAAAGACTCATCATCAGCTCCTGAGTCTGTAAGAGTAGGGCCCAGGAGACTCTGCCTTCTTATGGCCTTAGCAGGGTCTGGAGAGTCATCACCCCAACCTTGTATGGGGGCATGGTGGGTGGTCTTCACCTTCCTTTCTGGGCCTCATTGAGGGTCAAAACAAGCCAGTAAGGGGGAGGAGGAGCTATGGAGTTAGCTGGGAGGGGCTTTTTCTTTACACCAATGGCTGTGGGGTTGGAGCAGTCAGAAAATGGCAACCTGTTAGACCAGTTCCTTGTTACTAATAAGAGACACCCCCCCTTGCAGTGTGTGCTGGAGTGGGGAGGGAATGGTATTTCTTTCTCCTCTGCCTTATCTTGGAGTAGCTACCAGCAATGGCAAAACATACTTGCTCACTTTACAAAGAAGTGTAATCAGAGCCAACAGAAAGCCATGCCCAGGGGATTGGCCTTCATCTCCCTAATAGGGCAAACCAAAACGCTGGATGCAGGAACCCCTGAACTTTGAGAAAAGTCAGATGTGAACTTTATGCCTCAGGCCCGTCTCTTAACTTAATATGGCTTTTGGAAACCGGCCAGGTTTAGTTCATGAGGGGAAATCACAGACTAACCCTGAAATTCAGTTTGCAGAGGCTGGTCAGGCACAAATATCCTGAAATTCCAAGAGGGATCCCAACACCCCCACATACATACATGCCCAACCTACCACTTTAGTAACTAGAACTCTTCTTTTCTCTTCCCCCATCCCTTACCTTTAATGTTGAAAATGAAGCCTGATGGCCTTCTCCCCCTCCCACTGTTTCAGAGGACAAATTCCACAGTGAAGGGTCCCGTAGGAAAAGCTAGATAAGTGAACTTCTGGGTATGCACTCCTCTTATCAGGCTCTTTGGAGAGGTGCCTTGTATAAGCTGCTGCCTGCCATGAAACCTGAAACATTGGAGGGTATCAGGTTGTCTCCTACCACCACCACCACACTGCAAGATCAGGGAAACAGGCTTGTTCTCAGTGACAGCTGTCAGCACTATTGAGCTATAGGACACAGCTGGCACATAATCCTTTGGGAATAGTGAAGGTGTTGCTGTTGTCCTGGAACTGTAGCCTTTTGCATCAGTGAGTCTGGACCCAAACTACTGAGACATGGAAGGTTAAATCCTATTTACCTTCAACACAAATGCTTTTGGCCCAAGGGTCTCAGAGCCCCAACCAGAGGCCAGATTTAAAGTGATAGGTGATAACTTGTGATATATGTTTTTAAAAATTAAAAAAGGCAGTTGTATATTTTATCAATGGCTTAGTATGGGGATGAATAATTTCTAAAAGGATAAGTAATACTGTTACACTAATATTGTTAGATCCAGTGAATTTCTAGTGACATGCACAAGCAATTGGGTTAAGGGCAACAGCCTCAGCTCAGAATTTCCTGTTGGGTCTATTTGTTCACTTCATTTGTACTTAACAGGTTCTTCCCTATCTGCTTCTGTTTGATTTTCAAGTTTTCTCCTCTAGCTTTTAGCATAACCCTCCCCCACACAAGTGACCTTTTCAATAATGAAGGTGCTGTCAGTTCACTTGAGCTTTTATTCAACCCCGCCTTCAAAGTAATGGGCAGAGGATCAAAACTGTGAGAAAGAAGAATAGCAAATGCTAACTTTACTTTGTTTTTCTTACAGGCTTTAAGGAGAATTAAGAGGTGTGCTTTGTTATTGGTTCAGTGCTCAGGAATTCTCAGTATCATGTCACCATTCATTTTTTTTCTGATTTTGATCATTTAAACAATCTTTTCATTTCCCCCCTCTTTGTTATTAAATTAAATATATGGAGATATAGCTATCTCATAGAACTGGAAGGGACCCTGAAATTATCTTATATCTTATCTTAAATTATATTATCTGACATGCAATAGTCTTGAGTTACAGAAAGCTTTCCACTGCCTGTAAATATGTAGTTGATGCCTGTTTAAATGGCAGTTTCACAACCTTTGGTGCTATGCTGTATAATCCAAAAGACACTTGCCAGACCAGAAAGTTCAAGACAATGTCTGCTCATGCTATTTAGCTTCTCAATTTTAAATAGCGATAAAGCTTGAGAAAGTTTGAGAGAAGTACAATATCAAATTAAATACACTCTATTTACTCGAGAGCACACAATTGGTTAGATACCAGAGTGATAGTCAGACATAGGTATTTCAACCTATCTCAAGTTAGTCAGATAAGGTGAGAGAGTTGGGAAGTATGACGCCTTTGTTCATGTTAGCCAAAAGTGTTTTTTTTTTTTTTTTTTTTAAATAGAATCAAAGTTAAGTTCTTAAATAAGTCGCCAAATTTTCAGACGTGCTGAGCACACAAAAGCTCCCATGGACTTTAATGGGAAATGTCTGCTATTCCGTGTTTTTTAAATCCTTAGCTCTTATTGCTAAAGGTTACATATAGCAGATGGCATTCTCTGGCCCATTTGTAGTTGCATAGTTTAGACACAACAAAACATGCATGTTGGCAGGGGTTAGACTAGATGACCCTTGTGGTCCCTTCTAACCCTACGGTTCCATGATTTGACCTGCAAAAATGAACAATTCAGAAAATCTGTCCCTCTACCTTTTTGCTACAATAAAATGTTAAATATACCGAAACAGCAGCATGATCCACACATCCAGATACCTGATACACACATCCAGATCCACAACAGACTGAAGTAGAAAGCACTACTGTAAAATATAGTGTGTGGGGAGGGGTGTTGGGGTGTGTGTGCATATATGCATATATGCACACACACTCAAATCAGGAAGAGGAGAGGATTTACAGATTATTTATCAAATTACTATACCTCTGATATTTCCCCAGGTTCATAGCAGGAATCAAAACAGTTTTACCCAGACCACAAACTCTCAAGAGGGAAAAAAAGTATAGGTATCAACCATCTCCGTGTTTGGGTACTCATCAGTAATGGGGCTCTTTCAAGAAACTTTGGGTGACATCCTGCCCTCAAAGAAATCAATGGCAAAACTCCCATTGATGTCTAGGGGGCAGAACTTCACCTTCAGCTATTTAGTATTTGATAAATAGTCTCAACATTTGCCCTGCTTTTCTTTTATAGCAGTTATACTACAACCAGTGGGTTCCCTCCACCCCCAAGCAGGAACCCAGCTTCGATTGTACTGTTTTGACCATATGGATATATGCGTTACTTCCAGTAATCCTGATATACTGGTATCCAACACCTCATCTTTAAAAAACATCTTTAAAAAAACCCACAAAACTTTAAAATGTTTGTTGTCCTTACAACTTTACACATACACACACAATCATAAAAACAGAAGAATGAAGCCTCTATGAAGCTAGAGCAGGAATTTCATCGTAATTCCATTCCATTCCTACAGCCCAATTATAAGATTCACAATGTTCTGCATTTTGTTTCAATAATCTGCATTATAAACCCCCCAAACTGTAGTCTCTACTATATCTGTTTGTTTACTGGGAAAATACCCATTGTATTGGTTTATCTGTAGATTTTGTTAAGTGGTCTGATACATTGCTGTATCAGTTTTTGCCACTCTCTGGGATTACTTTGATCCAATCCTTATTGCTATAGTAATAATACCTAGCTCTTCTATTGTACTTTTCATTAACAGAGATCAGTATCAATAGCCCCATTTTTCAGATACAACAACTGAGATACAAGGAGGTCAAGTGACTTGCCAAAGCTTAGTGACAAGTAGCAGAGCCAAGAATAGAACCCAGGTATCCTGCATGCCAGGCCAGCGCTCTTTCCACTAGGATACACTGCCTCCCATAGAAATTCTGGATTACACAATAATTCAAAAAATCAGCATGAGTGAGCAATAGTTATTTGATTATTTTAACAAATAATGCCCTAATAGCTCTGCGTATATTAACATGATGAAAGGGGGAAGAAATTGACAATATACTTAGTTTAACGGGACATGTATATACCTGACATTATGACATAATCCTGAAATTCAGAAACAGGAAATATCAATCATTTAACCTACACAGTTAAAGGAAGAACAGCAAGAGACTTGGTTTTTAATGACATTTTCCACATATCTTTTTTTGATTTATCAAGAAAGAGGATACCAAGGAAAACACAGGGTACATCGTGCAGGTCCCAGTAGGATTTTTTTGGGTGAACTGACTGGCAGTTCTTCAGGGCATTGAGATGTAATGTGAGAATAGTCATTGCATTATATAGAAATGCTAGAAAAATAGAAGAACAGCAGCAGACAAGGTCATGCCATTCTGTCCTATCTTGTAACTCTACTGTTGTGCAGGAGACTACCCTACAAATAAGATGTGGCATCTCAGGAAAACTTTTCTGTAGAGCATGCTCCCTGATGTGGCTAAAAAAAGAAAAGCCCCCGTTGCTATATGTATTCTTCCTGAATGATGGAACTTTGATTCAAATGGTGATAAGAGATGCAACAGATTAGCCAAGCACCTGTTTCTAGATGCCTATCCTGTTTTCCCGAGGCCATTAAGAGGCTAAGAAGATAGTTCTAGCTACCAGTAGACAAAGAAGAAAGTGATTATTTTTGAGAGAGATATTCACCTGGTGCCATACATAAAACTAGAACATTAAGACCAGTGACAAGAAAATAAAAGTCAATTCATTATGGGCCAGATCCACCCAGACTGGTGCAAGAAAATCTAATTTGCATCATCCTGCACTAGCTAATCCTTTTGAACCACGTGGGCGGTAATTCTACCTACGCTGCCTCAGGGTTTTCAGCAGAATAGGTCAGCTTTTTTTCCACCAAAGTTAAGTGTAGGGACTAATCCTGCATTCCTTGCACGCCCAGAATGCCTCTGATCTCTAGTAAAACCAATGGCAATTCTGGCTGCATAAGCAAGGCGGGATCACACCTAATCATGTGCTTTCCTGAACAAAGAGGAATTCACTGAAATCAGTTACATTTTAGTGGGTTTTGGAGTGTATACATCATTGCTTCTGAATTTGGCCCTGTAGCTAAGTTTAAAAACACATTGGATAAAAGTGCTGGTGTCAGAAGGGAGTCCACTCCCTAACAATAAGTAGCAGGACAATTGGCTAGGCATATTAGGAGGAGTTTATCTGAACACTCAGATATCAGCTGTTGGCCACTGCTGGAGAGAGGATATTGGACAACACAAAACATTGGTCTGGTTCAGTGTGGCAGATCCTATAATTCCTAACAGAAGTTTAACTTGACTCTTTTTTAGCTATGGGATTTAATTAGCCACACAAACTCAATTACTATGGTCTCAAAATTTGGATGGATTTTCATATAATTGAAATTAAATGGAAGAGACCATTTAGGAATAGGATGGCTTGCCTATCCTTAGGTCCTGCCAATACCATATTGTTTTGAATGGGATGTTATTAAGCCCTGGCACCAATCAGGCTGAGTCACTAGAGTGCAAGCTTTCACCCCTTCCATCTAAAATATTATTCCACTGTTTAATTGATCTCACTGTTTGGGAATCTTTTTGATATCCAGCCTCAGCTTTCCTTTGTTCTATTTCATTCCTTTCTTCCTAATTATGTGAAGTGGCTTGATATGTTTCATCTCCCATCTTAGTTCTTGTGCCCTTCAAATACTCTAAAGTGATTGGAAGCCATATTTAAACAGTTGTTCAAAAGAAATATTCTTGACTTTATAGTGGTGTGCAAAGCTCAAGTCCAGATAATCTCTACATTTTAGAGATTTATTTTGCCGTCATGTCTCTCCATCCCACTTTTCCACATTCTGTTCGCATTAATTCAGACCATCTTCCTTTAATTATCCCAACTTTCCTTGGTCCTAAATTCATCTGATCAGAACCCCAGGTTTGCTCATCTTCCTTTCTACAAATACCAACTGTTCTGATTGTTCCTCCAAGCCTTAACCAGGTGGCTCCCATCCCCTATCTAGGGTATCTCTTGTTAATCACCATAATGAGGATGTTTTTGAGTTCCACCCACCTTACTTTAGCTGGTATTCTGCCAGATCTATGATGGGGCCCAGGTCTCAAGAAATCTGGTAGTTTTGCCAAGTATCTCATTCCTTGGGTCTGAGGTACTCGTAATTCACTGCATGCCTCTGAGCCTGGGAAAAGCCCAGAGTGCAGAAGATATGAAGACAGCAGCAAACAATGCAGACAGCTGGACAGGAGGAGTTCCCTCCATTGAATTTGAGATGTCAAAGGAAAGGCATTGCTGTTAGGTGTAGATTGTGTATTGGGTAGTGGACAGGTGACTTATCCGAGCTTTTCAAATGTTTGGATTTGGATCAGGTTGGTGTTATAGCTGAGTGTCACTTTGTCATTTAAAAAAAAAATCTCTTGTAAATGTGTTCTGTATTGTCAGTTGGTTAAAGTGGTTAGTATTAAAATTAAGACATGAATATATGTATTATAAAACAGAGTAGAAGATTTATACCTGTCATTTAAATTACACAGATCAACAGCAAAGATCTAATTCATATTATAGACTAAGAGCTCCTAAGGTCTTCTAAAAATTAAAGTCAGTCTTGAACCACACACACACTTAAGCATTAGAAACCAATTTTTTTAAAGGGTTTGAACTAAAGGCCAAACCAGTGGGCTTTGGGATTAATCATTTAAATGAACACAACTGTTAAAAAAGTGATCAAACTATTTCCCCCACAAAACTGTTTAAAATAAAAAACTTGCTCATGGGCTGAAATCTTATCCAATAAGGCAAATTTTAAACCCAAAGTGAAGTTTTGCATGTGAGATAGAAACTCTGATATTCTGAGGTTTAACACACATGCTGACAGGCCTCATGACGTTGAGAAGAGCAGTGATGCAATATGTTCTCTGGGTGCCATCATATGATGTCAGTTAGCAAAGCAAAGCTTCCAGAGACCGACTAGTTCTTTTTAAAAAATGTATGTTTGTTTTCTTCTGAAAGGGAGGCAATTTGTGTTGGTTATGTTGTCAGTTGACAACGGGTTGCGAGAATGTGCAATCAAGCTTCTAAGCAGTGTTTTCTTTTGTTTTCTATTCTTGGTTGGATGCCCCTTTTAACCTTATCAAAGCAGTTAAATTTCTTCAACCTATCAAGCTGAGCCATGTCAGCATCTTAAGACAGCCGTTGCCGACATGGCTGAGCAAAGCTGAATTGATCTTACAACCCCCAGGACATTCTGCACAGCACGAATGCTCTACACTACCACCACATGCTTGATTTAAAGTTCAGACCTTTCTAGCTCATTGTTGACGAGACAAAATGTCCTGTGCCACTAACATTATTTGAAAATCTTTGTTGCCATAATTGTTATTACAGTAACTTCAGATATTAGGGGGAGGGGAGCAGAAGGGAAAGGGGGAGACAGATGCCTTGTTACATTCTGCTGATTACATCAAAACCTGCCTAGCTGACAAGGCAACAATTATACAATGGTTATATTAGTCACAGGAGCACTACAGACTTTGGTTCACAAGTCTATTAATGTATCAACTTGGTCTCCATTTGTACACGTGCAGCTTGGCGTGTGCTGGTCTTCCACACACACAAGTTACAGTTTATGCATACAAGTGACTCAATTTATGTATGCATAACCCATGGTTAACCCTTCTGCCAGGTGGAGTCGGCAGCAACAAGGGCTGGATTCAATATCTAGGAGTTTCCTTTTAACGATACAAAATAGAACCACCTTCAGCCCCCAATCAGCAATCTGGGAAAATTAAACACCAACTCTAGGCACCTCTGAGAGGCAATACTTCCCCTATCTCAAGCACTAAGTCTGTGTATAGCAAAGAAAACTTATTAAAAGAGAAAAGGAACCCAGCATTAATTTTGGGAAACACCATAATCGTGATTTGAAAGCATAGAGCCATGAACAAACACCCACCCAGAGTACACTAGGCAGCGTCCTTTGCCTCAACTTCTCATTGAGTGAGAAAGTTTGACAAACAAGTGTTCCTTTAACACACCACTGCCTTCTCCCTCCACTGTACTCCTCTCACAGTTGCTACCTTGGTCAGTGAAGACTGAGGCTACGTCCTCACTACGGGGGGGGGGGGGGGTCGATTTAAGTTACGCAAATTCAGCTACGCGAAAAGTTGTAAATACACAATGGAAGCCGTGGTTTTGAAAATCTATTGCAGGATTTTTCAGAAGTTCTCAGTACCTATACTTGGGTCGAATTATCAAAAAAGCTCAGTACTAGATGTTGAATACTTTTGATTTGTACTAAATCATAGAATCATAGAACTGGAAGGGACCTTGAGAGGTCATCTAGTCCAGTCCCCTGCACTCAAGGCAGAACTAAGTATTATCATTAAGTAAATGAACCATCTCATTCACAATACACATTCAGACCTTCTCCTTCATACTCTACAGCAGGGGTCGGCAACGTTTAGCACACGGCTCGCCAGGGTAAGCACCCTGGCGGGCCGGGCCAGTTTATTTACCTGCTGACGTGGCAGGTTTGGCCGATCGCAGCCCCCACTGGCCGCGGTTTGCCATCCTGGGCCAATGGGGGTGGCAGGAAGCCGTGGCCAGCACATCCCGCGCTGCTTCTTGCCACTCCCATTGGCCCGGGACGGCAAACCGCGGCAAGTGGGGGGCCGTGATCGGCCAAACCTGCCGCGTCAGCAGGTAAATAAACTGGCCTGGCCCGCCAGGGTGCTTACCATGGCAAGCCGCGTGCCAAACGTTGCCGACCCCTGCTCTACAACTTAAAAGTTAGAATACCTTGGAACTGGACAAAGTTTTCAGAGGCCTTCTCTTTTGTGCTCACTCAAAATTTGCATTCATTCCTCCTTTTGTCCACATTAGGTTAGAACCATTTACAGAGTGGCCACTTGAATATAACGTATGATTACACTGCTCTACAGCCAAAATGCTTCTGAAATAAATGTAGTCAAACTTTACTAATTCTGGGTCACTGAGAACGAAAATGATGCTTAAAATTGTTGATTGGCTCTAGTTTTCAAGACATGCTATTGGGTCAGTATATACGACCCTTGACTTGGGAATGGCGGAGGATAAGTGAGTTATAAAGGGAAGGGATCTCAATTTAAACCAGAAATGACTAAAATACATCTTTGACTGGATCTATGAATAAATCTATGACTGGGTTTGGACAGTACTTGCTTTTTAGGCAAAACAATGAATGATGCAATCTGAAGCTGGTATTGCGTCATACGTGATATGAATTGCATCGTGTTATTCCTAGAAGTCATGGATGATGCAATCATAATGAAGCTTACATCACTCTGCTGAACAAATTGCCCTATATCAGCTCTAGAAATCATACAGTGTCGTGCTCTCTTATTTGTCAGTGTTTGATTTTGCAAAGGGACACATTTCCCTTTAGCCAAAGTGAGCAGAGATGCCTCGTACTTGTGTGAACAGTGCAGAGAACTTCTGCTATGTTTGTGTGAAATGACTTTTGCATCACAAAAGCGCAGTATAACCACTATGGTTAAGAAAGCCTATCACCTTTATTTTGGCTGCAAAATTGGAGATCAGGACAAGAGGTGGGCCCCACACATATGCTGCAACACTTGTGCAACAAATCTGCACCAGTGGTTGAACAGGAAAAGGAAATCTATGCCTTTTGCAGTGCCAATGATTTGGAGAGAGCCAACAGATCATACCAGCAATTGTTACTTCTGCATGGTGCCTCCAGTTGGGAAAGGTGTGTCAAAGAAGAAAAAGTGGACTGTGCATTATCCCAACATTCCATCAGCTATACGCCCAGTACCCCACGGAGAAGGACTGCCGGTTCCTGATGCACCAGAATCATTCTCACTTGAGTCAGACGAGGAAGAGGAAGAGGATGAAACTTCTGGTCCTGAACCATCAATGTCACAGGACCCACATTTTCTCCCATCCTCCTCCTCTGAACCACACCTCAGAACACAAGGTGAACTGAATGACCTTGTCAGGGATTTGGAACTACCCAAGAGTAAGGCAGAGCTGTTGGGCTCCAGACTACAGCAGTGGAATCTCCTGGCAGGTGATGTTAGGGTTTCCATGTTCCGTGACCGTCAAAAGGATCTTGTCCCATTCTTCTTCATGGAAGGTGATCTTGTAGCCTGCAACAACATCGATGGTGTGATGGCAGCCCTCAACATCGTTCACGATCCAGATGAGTGGAGACTGTTCATTGATTCATCGAAGACGAGTCTTAAAGCTGTTTTACTGCATAATGCCAATGTTTTGCCATCAATTCCAGTTGGTCATGCAGTCCAAATGAAGGAAACCTATGACAACATGAAACAACTTTTGAGGTGCATAAACTATGACCAACATCAGTGGCAGCTTTGTGGCGATTTGAAGGTTGTTGCTCTCTTGCTTGGTCTGCAGACTGGATACACAAAGTACTGCTGTTTTCTCTGCAAATGGGATAGTCGTGCAAGAGATTCCCACTACATCAAGAAAGATTGGCCACTCTGACAGTCATTGGAGCCTGGGAGGAAAAGTGTTCAGCATCCACCACTTGTTGATTCAAGGAAGATTTTGTTACCACCCTTACACATCAAGCTGGGTCTGATGAAGAACTTTGTCAAGGCCATTGACAAAACACAAGCAGCTTTCAAGTACCTGCGTGGCAAGGAAAAGACGGCATGGAAAGCCTTCCAGTTAGTGGCAATAAATTTTCTCGGAAACAACAAGGCAGACAACTACAGGTTGTTGGTGGAAAACCTCCTCAAGGCATACAAAAGCCTTGGTTGCAACATGTCACTAAAGTTACATTTTTTGCACTCTCATCTAGATTTTTTTCCACCGAACCGCGGAGCAGTGAGCGACGAGCACGGCGAGCGATTTCACCAGGACATTGCAACAATGGAGAAACGCTATCAGGGCAAATGGAGCCCATCAGTGCTTGCAGACTATTGCTGGACAGTGACAAGAGATGCTCCATTTAATGAATACAAGAGACAAGCCAAGAAGCGCCGAGTAGACACTGAATAGGACTAAACTATGTACAGAATAGTTTTTTGCCTTTTGTTTCATAATAAATTTTATTTATATAACCCTTTTGCTGATTTTTAAAGTGTTACATAAACAGGACAGGTGAAATATTATCATGTAAAGCAACCATAAATACATGAAAAGACCTAGGTTTACAATTTATGATTAAAACTCTATCTACACAATATACATAGACATAAAATGTAAAAACTTAAATATCTTAGAAACAGTAGCCAATCAGTTGTTTTAATTGTCATATCTGAATTCAGCCCATCAAAATACATAATAAATAGCACATTTTATCTCTGAAGCAGACGACTTCTCAAAAATTGTAGACCAGTTTATTGGTGAATTAATTGGAATGCAGTTACCTGACAGGCAAATCTGAATATTCAAATATAACTTTTGCACCAGGAAACAAGTACATGTACAGACAATCAAGGCCTTTGAATGCAGTAAGGTTTACTTTTTTTGCATCTCAAAGTTAAGGGTCAGACCTTCATCATACAAGCACTGTGCACCTGGAGCGGGACTTGTTTCCATTGTATAAGTATCTTCTCAGGGAGAAAATTCTGGGTACTAAAGGGATTTTCAATCTATTAGAGAAAAGCATAACAAGAACCAATGGCTGGAAGCTGAAGCCAGACACATTCAAATAGGAAATAAGGCACAATTTTTTAACAGTGAGGACAATTTACCATTGGAACAGACTACTGGGGAAGTGGTGAATTCTCTGTCTCTTGATGCCTTCAAATGAGGACAGGATGCCTTTCTGGAAGATATGCTTTAGCCAAACACATTATGTTTTTAGTCAAACACATACTGGGTTAGCAGGATAAAACGTAGCAGTCTGTAATATACAAGAGGATAGACTAGATCTAATGGTCCCTTCTGGCCTTAAGCTTTATGAATCTATGAACCTGAGGAAAAGGGGATAGGAAAGGCAGCTTTACATTGCCCAGTCCACGGGAGAGCTCCCAGTTCCATTTAGAGCAGACTCACTGTACAATCTCAGGGCTGCTCCAAGTTGCACCACTTCTGGGGCTGTAAACGGTGTGAGTAGTGGAGCACAGCATGCTTCAGCCATGTCCCCAATATACCATCTCACCCACTGCCCGGGGGAAGAGGAGCACATGTGGAGAAAGAGGTGGTCATGAGATTCTGCCATGCCAGAGAAATCCCTTGTTGCCTACTTAGGGTGATTTTAAGTCAGCTTTGCATCACTATAGTAATGCAAAGGGGACTTAGTGGGGTTGAAAATCTGGTCCTAGGTCTATAAAATCCTGTGATTACTACTTTTAACAAGTGTTTCTCTTTGAATCACCACTCACAAAATGTCTATTTACTCTATTTCAAAAGGAACAATCCAGAATCCTTGTCCATCAGTAGATATTTGTATGAATTGCCCACACAGTTCTAAAACACAAGGGAAGAAGGTACTCAGAGCCTGGACTGGGTTTAGTGCTAGTGGACTCAAAGGAGATAGCCAATTTGGAAAAGAATCTGAATACCCCATGACCCATAGGAAACAGAAAGTAAAATCCTATAGGGCCAGTAGCCAGCTTTGAAATGAGTAGGCAGTGAAGAAAACTCCTGTCTTCTACACAATATGGAAAAATAATTATTTACAGATAAAGAATTAAAATGGGTTTTGGGTTTGCTTCTCAAGTGATGATGCTGTTGCCATGGTGAGGGGTACTGTATAACCTAGATGAGTAGAAGTGAAAGAACAACTGTATGAGATAATTATTACACTGTCCTGATTTTATTCTCCAGAAAGTAGGCACATGATTTTGAATTATTCATTCATCTATCAAATCATAACTCATTGAAGCAACTCATTGATTCTGGAACTTGATTTCTGAAGCATTCTGGACCTCACCTATTTTAGGTAAGGGGAGGATTTTTATTTAAATTGGTTTTCTTGCTCAAATTTGTGTTTAATGATTTATACATTTCCAGGCTGCAGTTTATTCAGACCCCAAATCACTTTTTAAATATTTTAGGGAACATTCAAAAAGACATTTGAGTAGAATTCTATTAGCTTGTGCAGATGCAATTGGTTGGAAAGTAATTTTATTTATATCCACACCGTGATGCATAGATTCTTGCATAATCACAGTCATTTTATTGGAAAGTTTTTTATTAAATAAAAAGGACACTGAAATGCTAAGATTACATGTTGTCCCTCTTTAATTAGTCAATCAGAGTAAGAAGCCAATCAAAAGGAATGATGGTTTGTAAAATACTTTTATCTCTGTGTGCAAAGATAATGATTTCCTCAGTAGCTGCTTGTTGAGGAGCTCAGATTAGAGGCAACAACATTACAGACACTAGCCCTCCTTTGTTTGCTGAACCCAATGCTGAGCAATAAAATAACCCACAACCTAAAACCGTTGCCAATATGCTCTGTGCCAAGCTTTTCCCTAATGATGCAGAAGTGAATCAAAACCACTAGAAAGTACACACACAAACCAAGCAAGCAACAGGGGTCATAAAATAAAGATTTGTTCATCTGTGATTGCAGAAACAAAGTTTTTGTACGTGCATCTGTCAGGAAAGAGTGCCATTCCTTATGGAAGGCAAATGGAAGGGAGGTAAGATGGATGTCACTATAATACTTTTTGCCTTTTTAAAATCCAGAGGGCCCTCCTGCACCCTGGAGGATCATCACATATAGTGACAGAGATTCTAGAGCCAATAGAACTTGGGGAAGCAGCAGTACTGTTGGATGCTCCACCATCCATAGCCCTTTCACAGTATGGATGGTCTACATGGATCGGAGGGTGGGGGGTGACCTCCAAGACAGAAAGAGATGAAGCAGGAGTCAGGACTACTGACACTAAATATGCTCCCTTGTCACTCTGATCCTTCTAAGCAGAAGTCTGCCTCAGACTGAACATTCATCCTGGTAGCATTACTTGGAGCATGGGGGCAGGATGCAGGTACATGGAAAAGTCACTGACTGGGAAGGTGCATGGAAAGCAGGTTCTTGGTCCTACCAACCAGGAGATCCACTAGAAGGTATTAGCTGCCTGTACAGGTGCACTCTAGATGAACTTCTCCATTACTTAGGCAACTGGTTGGGCATGGCAGAAAGATGTCACAATTGTTCATCTTTTTACACTCAGGCTGTTGGCTTGAACTTATAAAAATAGTATATTTCCAAAGATTCATTTTTACTCATAGAAAGCCTACAGAATTCTAACCTGGTCTGGGCTTTTACAAACCAATCAAACCCAACACTTCAGTGATTGTCTAATTGACAGGATGAACAGATAGGTCAGTCTTGCCTGAGACACCTGGACACCTTTGTAATGCACCACTCAGAAAAATTATAAGGATTGATTCATGACAGGCTATGGATTTTGTTTCATCTATATAATGCTTTCAATCTTCTTTATGCTGTTCAATATACAACTCATTGATAATAGGGTTATGTATATAGAACAGTTTAAAAAAAAGTGTGTTATGCCACTCTCTTTGAAGGGGTTAACTGGTCATGGGTCATTTTAGATATCTTATAGGTTTTTACTGTTTTCCTAGTGGATGCGTTTTGAAAGTTTTATTATATATTTTTTAGTTTGCTGCTATGGGTGAAGAGATCAAAGGAGGACACTGTATAGTAGCCCCTGTGTCCTGAAGTGAAATTATGATTCAGTTATTAGCTCTGCTACTCAGTAGCATACATGAACTAATGCAGCATCTATCCACTTTGCCTTATCTATTGTGACAAGCCTCCAGGGGGCTGATCCATGTGAAATTCATTTCACAACTCATTCATTGAGTGCCTGGGATTTGAAAATACCTTTCTGCTCTTCTAGGTTTCAATAAGCCAGCCTGCACAGGCTCATTGCCTTCAAAAAGAAAGTAAACTTCTGCAGAGAGGGTTCTTCACATTTTGTCAGATACCACAGGAGATGTAGTCAGCATCATTTCAGGAGATATGCATGTGCATATTCAGGACAAGGCTGATTTAGATGATGATCAGAGGTTCCAGGGCAACAGAACTATTTATTTTACACTAGATACCATGTATCTCATCACATAAAAAGAATATACACAGACATCTGTAGGCCTGGAACATAGATGAAGAGTCCCACCTTGCAGCCTCCCATTGACTATGAAACTACCATGCCACCATTAGAGTGCTTGTCCATGTGATGTTAGCATACCTTAACTTACTTCAGTGGGCGTTCTGCTTGAGAAAGGACTGTACGATCAGGCCCAGCATTTGTTCTAGACAGTATTTCTCATATTTGGCGAACATCCAAGCACACTGTGGAGTAATGAGGGGTGGTTCAATATCTCTGGAACAGCCATTGTGGACCAAATTATGCCCTTTTGGTTGTCTATGCAAACCCACTAAAGTCAATGAGTAAAACCAGAACAAGATTTAGCTCTAGGTTTTCAGGGATAGGTCAAATGGAGACTTAGACAAGGATCTATTTCCTATGAGGAAAGTTAGGCATGTGGATAAGTCTTTTCAGGTTCAAGGCCATTAACAGGGGATATTGCTAGGACTGCATATTTTGCATAACAGAATAAAAAGGTAAACACATTCATAATTGCAAACCAATGATAGAGCTTCACAAACAATGGCAATGGTCAGAAGACAAGAATGAAGATTTAGGACTTGATCTCAACAGAGCACCATACAACCACTTGGGAAAAGACCTTAAGTTGCATAAATATCAGTGCTAAGCCCATTGCAGGATCAGGGTTGAGATATTATTGTTTTTTATTTGTTTTTTTAAAGAGCCTAATAGAGTGCTCTAGGCACACAGTAGGATTCCAATAATACCCACAGCTAGCCCCAGAAAAGGAAATGAAAACAGTTTGATGCTACATGTCCTTTGATAGCCTTGAATCAGAGCACATGTATGTGGGATAGAGGAAGGGGGAGATTGAATGGCCCCAAGTGGGTACTGTTAGCAACATCTGGGATGAGCAACAGGATATCCACCCAGCCAAAAAATATTCTAGTATGTCGTTGATATATGGGTTATTTGGAAACATAACACATTGGTTCTTCCAAGCCAACTATATACATTAACAATGATACCAATATAAATGCTACTATGACTATCCCTGTACTCCAACTTCCATTTCTACACTGTCTTCGGCCCTTTGTGTCTTTCCTGCTTCCTTTACAATGACAGCCCTACACTTCCAATATAGATATTTGGAGAGACTTTTCAGTTAAATACAATGCATTTAAAAATATGATGATGCCATATGATATTAAGAGGCAAAACAGTAACAGTGATGTACTTTTCTGAATGAGGATTTTTTTTTATTGCTGGTTTAAATAATGATTCCGTGTGCAAGTTAATCCTAAGGATGTGTCACCTTTAGAGCTGGCTGGATACCAGAATTTCTGTTCCATGTGAAATACTGACATTCTGTAAAAAATAAAGTGATGAAATTTCAGAGTTCCCTACAAAATGAAATGTTCCAATGGTCCCCAATTTTGATTAAAACATTAAATATATAATATATAAAGTGTTTTAATAAAATGAAATTAATCAAAGGACACTAATGAAACATTGACTTTTTCCCATTGAAAAACTTTCAAAACTGACATGTTCCTGGGAACTGTTTTGATTTTCACAAACCTGCTTTTTCAAGAAACAACAGTTCTAAAATGTTTTGACCTGCTCTAGTCACTACATTTATAGTTATTTACCCTTTAGTAAATAAGGGACCATTAATATTTGGGTTTTACCTGTTTATGCTCAAATTGGTGACCTTTCTATGTATCACCTACAATGTGCAGAGTTAGCAAACATTCAGATGAATAGTTACCTTGTTTTACCTTATGCTTCTTCAATTTTGCTATCAAAAACTGACTGCTGGCAGAAAACATTACTTCTGGTATTCAATCCCTCCAACAGCTCATGAATTACCAAATACATGAGACTGGTGGATTAAAACCCCAAGTAATAAAACCCTGGGACTCTCTTTCATACAATAGTTTCCCAACAAGTACCATTTCTTGCTTGAAACTGCCTTGGGTTTCCTCAATTCCTATAATAATTCTGTGCACTGCCTCTCCCTGCCTGATTCTCTAGTATTGGTTTCACTGCTCTACAGCCAAAATGCTTCTGAAATAAATATAGTCAAACTTTACTAATTCTGGGTCACTGAGAACGAACATTATGCTTAAAATTGTTGATTGGCTCTAGTTTTCAAGATATGCTATTGGGTCAGTATATACGACCCTTGACTTGGGAATGGCGGAGGATAAGTGAGTTATAAAGGGAAGGGATCTCAATTTAAACCAGAAATGACTAAAATACATCTTTGACTGGATCTATGAATAAATCTATGACTGGGTTTGGACAGTACTTGCTTTTTAGGCAAAACAATGAATGATGCAATCTGAAGCTGGTATTGCGTCATACATGATATGAATTGCATCATGTTATTCCTAGAAGTCATGGATGATGCAATCATAACGAAGCTTACATCACTCTGCTGAACAAATTGCCCTATATCAGCTCTAGAAATCATACAGCGTCGTACTCTCTTATTTGTCAGTGTTTGATTTTGCAAAGGGACACATTTCTGTTTAGCCAAAGTGAGCAGAGATGCCTCGTACTTGTGTGAACAGTGCAGATAACTTCTGCTATGTTTGTGGTGAAGTGACTTTTGCATCACAAAAGCGCAGTATAACCACTATGGTTAAGAAAGCCTATCACCTTTATTTTGGCTGCAAAATTGGAGATCAGGACAAGAGGTGGGCCCCACACATATGCTGCAACACTTGTGCAACAAATCTTCGCCATTGGTTGAACTGGAAAAGGAAATCTATGCCTTTTGCAGTGCTAATGATTTGGAGAGAGCCAACAGATCATACCAGCAATTGTTACTTCTGCATGGTGCCTCCAGTTGGGAAAGGTGTGTTAAAGAAGAAAAAGTGGACTGTGCATTATCCAAACATTCCATCAGCTATACGCCCAGTACCCCACGGAGAAGGACTGCCGGTTCCTGATGCACCAGAATCATTGTCACTTGAGTCAGACGAGGAAGAGGATGAAACTTCTGGTCCTGAACCATCAATGTCACAGGACCCACATTTTCTCCCATCCTCCTCCTCTGAACCACACCTCATAACACAAGGTGAACTGAATGACCTTGTCAGGGATTTGGAACTACCCAAGAGTAAGGCAGAGCTGTTGGGCTCCAGACTACAGCAGTGGAATCTCCTGGCAGGTGATGTTAGGGTTTCCATGTTCCGTGACCGTCAAAAGGATCTTGTCCCATTCTTCTTCATGGAAGGTGATCTTGTAGCCTGCAACAACATCGATGGTGTGATGGCAGCCCTCAACATCGTTCACGATCCAGATGAGTGGAGACTGTTCATTGATTCATCGAAGACGAGTCTTAAAGCTGTTTTACTGCATAATGGCAATGTTTTGCCATCAATTCCAGTTGGTCATGCAGTCCATATGAAGGAAACCTATGACAACATGAAACAACTTTTGAGGTGCATAAACTATGACCAACATCAGTGGCAGCTTTGTGGCGATTTGAAGGTTGTTGCTCTCTTGCTTGGTCTGCAGACTGGATACACAAAGTACTGCTGTTTTCTCTGCGAATGGGATAGTTGTGCAAGAGATTCCCACTACATCAAGAAAGATTGGCCACTCCGACAGTCATTGGAGCCTGGGAGGAAAAGTGTTCAGCATCCACCACTTGTTGAATCAAGGAAGATTTTGTTACCACCCTTACACATCAAGCTGGGTCTGATGAAGAACTTTGTCAAGGCCATTGACAAAACACAAGCAGCTTTCAAGTACCTCCGTGGAAAATTTCCAAGGTTAAGTGAAGCTAAGATAAAGGAAGGTGTCTTTGTTGGTCCTCAGATTCGTGAACTTCTTCGAGATGATGCATTTGACCATGCACTGCGTGGCAAGGAAAAGACGGCATGGAAAGCCTTCCAGTTAGTGGCAATAAATTTTCTCGGAAACAACAAGGCAGACAACTACAGGTTGTTGGTGGAAAACCTCAAGGCATACAAAAGCCTTGGTTGCAACATGTCACTAAAGATACATTTTTTGCACTCTCATCTAGATTTTTTTCCACCGAACCGCGGAGCAGTGAGCGACGAGCACGGCGAGCGATTTCACCAGGACATTGCAACAATGGAGAAACGCTATCAGGGCAAATGGAGCCCATCAATGCTTGCAGACTATTGCTGGACAGTGACAAGAGATGCTCCATTTAATGAATACAAGAGACAAGCCAAGAAGCGCCGAGTAGACACTGAATAGGACTAAACTATGTACACAATAGTTTTTTGCCTTTTGTTTCATAATAAATTTTATTTATATAACCCTTTTGCTGATTTTTAAAGTGTTACATAAAGAGGACAGGTGAAATATTATCATGTAAAGCAACCATAAACACATGAAAAGACCTAGGTTTACAATTTATGATTAAAACTCTACTATCTACACAATATACATAGACATAAAATGTAAAAACTTAAATATCTTAAACAGTAGCCAATCAGTTGTTTTAATTGTCATATTTGAATTCAGCACATCAAAATACATAATAAATAGCACATTTTATCTCTGAAGCAGACGACTTCTCAAAAATTGTAGACCAGTGTTTTCAGTCTACAGAAGGTCTAGAAAATGGCTATTTATTAGAACCTTTGTGCCTTCAATTATGAACTCTACCCTGCAGTGATTTTGTTTAACATTTTCTGTCTGTTGTAAACCAACCTACAGGTAAATCATAATATAGAGTAATTTTTCTGTGTTTCTGAGCTATGAATTAAACCATTAGCCTCCTTTTTTTTAAAAAAAAAGTTTCTCTCCCACTGCAGCCACATTTCTCTTGACAAAAATGGTACTGAAGTATCATGAAATTTTTTTAGATATACACACACACACCCTAAAACAGAAAACTTAAAACAAGTTAAAATTGCTATGTGACAACAATGGCTTTCCCCATCACATTATTTGCAAAACCCAAGCATTTAAAAGCAAGGGAATGAATAGTTAAGGAGATAATAAATTGTACAATGCCCACACAAAACACATACAATTCTTATGAAATATTTAGAAATGCATATTTCTTCACAAAACCACAATCAGAACTTTAACTGTGGGAAGATTTTAATGTATATTTATCAACTTGCTTTCAGAAGTTAAATATTTTCCTAGAAGTGGCATTGTTAAGTGGGAAGTATCAGTAGTTAGATTTTTCAACTGACAATATAATTTTTTAGTAAAGTGCTTAGACTAATGTTTGAATGTAGTTTAATAGGAATGTATATAGTATCAGCTTATGGTAAAGGCACGTATAGCTGTAGATTTGCATTTGACAGCGATAAACAGCAATGTGTACATCTGTTGTCGATTTATATTTTGAGATTACAGATGAAAGAATAGTATTTATTTTTGTTCCCAATTAAAGTGATATGTACTGCAGTACACTGTTTATGTGGGCAGTGTAAGATTTACGGTATCCTCCGCTATTTGGTGCTGTGCTTTTGGATCCTTGGCTTTCGTCAAAGATGTGATGTATCTATCAATCATTGACAATTATCCATCTTAATTATAGAAACTTTTATTTTTAGGGTTTTCCAGCTTTCTTTCCTAAAAAAACCAACCTCTTTTGAGGAGGAAATGAAAACATGCTAAAATATTTAAATAAATGAAATTCCCAGGTCACAAGATAATTAAAATTAAAAGTAAACGGCACTTGTCAAGCTAAAAGTGGCTTTGGTGAAGCCCTGCTAGAAAAAAAAAAAACCCTTGTTCTCCAGCAAGCTAATTTAGCCATGAGTATATGTGCAGCACATCCTCACTTCACTCTGAATGCTGGTAGAATGCCAAAACCAGGATAGCTACCAGGATATCTAAGTATCACATCCAAGATTTGGACTTCGGCTCCACAGCCAGTGTCTAACCAACTTAACTATAGTACCTCCTCTTTGCCAGTTCCTTCAGAGTTTGCTCATATGGCTTGCATTATATTCTTTTGATCATCTTTGTCACTCACCTCTGGTTCCTTTCCAGTTCCTCTACATCCTTTCTATACATTGGTAACCAAAACTGGACACAGTATTCCATCTGAGGCCTAACCAATGCCGAGTAGAGTGGTACTATCACCTTCCATGACTTGCATGCTGTGCCTCTGTTAATGCAATCCAAAATTGCATTTGCTGTTTTTGCAACGGCATCGCAGTGCTGACTCATGTTGAGGTTGTGATCCACTACAACTCCTAGATCCTTCTCAGCAGTGCTGCTGCCAAGCCAGTTTCCACCCATTCTGTGTTTGTGTATTTGGTTTTTCTTCCCTAAGTGTAGCACCTTACATTTGTCTTTTTGGATTTCATTTTGTTTTCTATAGCCTAGTTCTCCAATTTGTCAAGATTCCTTTGAATTTTAGCTCTATCCTTAGCTCCAAAGTGTTTGCAGTACCCTCAGCTTTGTGACATGTGCAAATTTGATCAGTATGCTCTCTATTCCTACATCCAGGTCATTAATAAAGATGTTAAATAACACTGGACCCAGAACAGATCCCAGTGGACCCCCCACTTCAGACCTTCTTTCAATCTGACATCATTCCATTAGTTATTCTTCGTTTGAGGCTGTTTAACCAATTATGTATCCACTTAATTGTAGTTCTACCAAACCCGCATTTCTCCAGCTTACTTATGAGAATGTCATGTGGTTCTGTGTCAAAAGCCTTATTAAAGTCTAGGTGTATTATGTCCACCGCATTCCCCCTATCCACCAAACTAGTTTCATTGTCAAAGAAGGAAATCAGGCTGGTTTGGTATGACTTATTCTTAGTAAATCTATGCTGGCTGCTAGTGATCACCCCTTCATCCTCCAGGTATGCAACAAATTGAATGTTTTATACATTGCTGTAGTAGCTTCCTAGGTATCAAGGTCAGGCTGACTGGTCTATAGTTCCCCAGCTCCTCCTTTTTCCTCTTTTTAAAGATGGGCACTACATTAGTCCTTCTCCAGTCTTCCAGGACCTCTCCTGTCATCCATCAGTTTGTAAATTTTATTACCAGTGGCTCTGAGATTTCTTTATCTAATTCCTTCAGCACCCTAGGGTGAATAGCATCAGGCCTTGCTGACTTGAATTCATTCAAATTAGTCAGAAGATCGCTGATGTGTTCTTTACTTATTCTGATCTGCATCCCTTCCCTTTTATTGTCTATTATAATTTGCTATTTGTCCGGTCAGGCTATATTTTGTGTGAAGACTGAAGCAAAGTAGACATTGAGCAGCTCTGCCTTCCTATATTCTGTTATCAGCTCACCTTCTCCATTGAGCAGTGGACCCATGCCATTCCTGATCTTTCTTTTTTGTCTGACATATTTGTAGAACCCCTTCTAGTCGTCTAACATTTCTTGCGAGCTTGTAACTCACTCTTTGCCTTGGCATTCCTGATTTTGTCCCTACATGCTCACATATTCCAAGGTATACTTCCTTAGTGACATGTCCCTCCTTCCATTTCCTGTATGTATCTCTCATCACTGAAGCTCTCTGTGCCTTAGTCATGGCATCTGAAAAGCATGGATTTGCCCTTATTCAGTGTACTGTAGCTCTCAAAGCACCTTTGTAATAATTAGGCCTACAAATTTACCCTGATTATGATTCGACTGTAAAAAGTGAGTGTAAAAAACTGACCACCCTTCCCTTTGTGGGTCCTTAAAGAAAGAGACAGAAAAACTGGTTATTGGAATGTGCTTCACCATAATCGCTGCTACCCTCATCATCTCCTGAGACCTTTGTCAACCCAATACTGAAAGATGTCCTGACCAGACTGGGCCAGAGAGAGGAACCCATTTGACATTGCCTCCTCTACTGGCTCCAGCTGAATCCCAACCACCACCTAGGATGAAAAGGGATTGAACTGTACAACAGCTTCAGCCCATCTCAACTAACTACTCTCCCTCCCCCCCCAAAGCAGTTATTGCCATTGCTATGAATTTCCTCTCATGCTGTCAAGCGGCCCTGCCCAATGCAGAAGGTGCCATTTATGTTTTTTCCTTAACCACTTAATTGACAGGTCATGTTTTGTAGTTTGTATAATGACAATTTCTTAACCAGTATACTGGTTCCTCCTCTTGGAAATTGCTCCTTGTAAGAGGCAATGCCAAAGTTTACCTGTGTTTCAGATGTTGTGGTGTAATGCCATTTCGGTGACCATGAGAATGCAAAGAGACTGTTTTCAAAGAGTAGCCATCTTAATCTCAAAAAGAACATAATCAAAAATCCCAGAAACATTCTAGCTTCCAATGAGACTTAAACCTGCAAGAGTTGAAAGCAAGGAGGAGTTTTCCATTTACTCACATTTACAAGGGTCATGAAAACCTGCTGTACACATTGGGGCTGTGACTGCACTCTCACTATTGAGAGACTACCCTGTTGCATAATAAAATAACACATCCTGCAGAGCAGAAACTGAGGCCTGGTCTACACTAACCCCCAAATTCGAACTAAGGTACGCAACTTCAGCTACGTGAATAACGTAGCTGAAGTCGACATACCTTAGTTCGAACTTACCGCGGTTCAGACGCGGTCCACACGCGGCAGGCAGGCTCCCCGTCGACTCCGCGGTACTCCTCTCGCCGAGCTGGAGTACCGCAGTCGACGGCGAGCGCTTCCGGGATCGATTTATCGCGTCCAGACCAGACGCGATAAATCGAACCCGGAACTTCGATTGCCAGCCGTCGAACTACCGCGGTAGTGTAGACCTGGCCTGACACTTCAGTCTCCACCCCAAAGCACTGGGACTATACCAGCCACCAGAGGGCAACATGCTCATATCTCTCCATAATGAGAAAAATCCTCATACTAGCTAGAAATTCACTCTGCAAAGACCATAAGAATGGCAGTTATCCTGCTCTTCTTCCTTACAGAAGCATAGAGTTCTGGAAAAGGGACTGGAATATTTTACTTATAGTGCAGATGGCTTAACAAAAAAGACTTGGACAAAAAGTAATAAAAAGCATACGCACAAGAGATAGTAACTCAGATTTCAGGGTTCGTCTACTTTCTCTGTCATCAGTCTTTCACCTTATCTGCTATTCCTGAAGCTGGTGTAAGCCTTTTATTGCTACCCTTGCTATCTCAAAATGCCCAGTTATGGGGGGAGGGGGGGGAGAGAACTGCTGACCGCCCATTTTCCAACCACTGCTGCTATGGTGCTTCAAGGCCAGCATTTAGACCAAGCAGCTCCAACCTGACAGTCCTGCAAAAGACACCTTCCCACAAATAAAAGGAAACTTAGTGGTCAGAAGAAAGTGGGGTTTTTTTGCAACATCATTTCTTTCAAACCTCTCACTGCCAGTTTGTATTTGGCTTTTTATTTAGAAGCCAGTGCAACTCAGACTCTCAGTTTATCAAAACTCCAGAGGAAAAAAAGCTCCATTTTGATCCTAAGAAATGGTAGGAGGGAAAACAGCACAATAAAGATAATGGATTTCAAGAAGGCAGACTTTAGCAAATTCAGGGAGTTGGTAGGTAAGTTCCCATGGGAAGCAAGTCTTTGGCCTGGTCCACACTAACCCCCCACTTCGAACTAAGGTACGCAAATTCAGCTACGTTAATAATGTAGCTGAATTCGAAGTACCTTAGTCCGAACTTACCGCGGGTCCACACGCGGTAGGCAGGCTCCCCCGTCGATGCCGCGTACTCCTCTCGCCGAGCTGGAGTACCGGCGTCGACGGCGAGCACTTCCGGGATCGATCCGGGATCGATTTATCGCGTCTAGACAAGATGCGATAAATCGATCCCAGAAGATCGATTGCTTACCTCCGGGTCCGGCGGTAAGTGTAGACCTACCCTAAGGGAAAAACAATTCAAGAGAGTTGGCAGTTTTTCAAAGAGACATTAAGGGCACAAAAGCAAACTATCCCACTGCGTAGGAAAGATAGGAAGTATGGAAAGAGATGACCCTGACTTAGCCAGGAATCTTCAATATGCTGAAACTCAAAAAAAAAAAAAAAAGAGTCCTACAAAAAGTGGAAAGTAGATCAAATTGCAAAGGATGAATATGAATAATACAAGTACATAGGAACAAAATTAGAAAGTCCAAAGCACAAAACGAGATTGAACTAGCTAAAGACATAAAGGGTAACAAGAAAACATTCTACAAATACTTTAGAAGCAAGAGGAAGACAAAGAACAGGGTAGGCCCATTACTCAGTTCGCAGGCTGTGAGTGTGGGGCAATAACAGAAAATGTGGAAATGGCAGAAGTGCTAAATGACTTTGTTTCAGTTTTCACCAAAAAGGTTAGTAGTGATTGGATGTCTAACATAGTGAATGCCAGTGAAAATGAGGTAGGATCAGAGGCTAAAATTGGGAAAGAACAAGTTAAAAATGACGTAGATAAGTTAGATGTCTTCAAGTCACCGGCGCCTGACGAAATACATCCCAGAAAACTCAAGGGGCTGACTGAGGAGATATGAGCCATTAGCCATTATCTTTGAAAAGTCATGGAAGATGGGAGAGATTCCATAGGACTGGAAAAGGGCAAATATAGTGCCCATCTATAAAAAGGTAAATAAGGACAACCTGGGGAATTGCAGACCAGTCAGCTTAACTTCAGTATCTGGAAAGATACTGGAGCAAATAATCATGCAATCAATTTGCAAACACCTAGAAGATAATGAGGTGATAAGCAACAGTCAGCATGGATTTGTCAAGAACAAATCATGTCAAACCAACATAATAGCTTTTTTTGACAGGGTAACAAGCCTTGTGGATGGGGGGGGGGGGGGGAGCGGGGAGAACCAGTAGATATGGTATATCTTGACTTTAGTAAGGCTTTTGATACTGTCTCGCATGACTTCATAAACAAACTAGGGAAATACAACCTAGATGGAGCTACCATAAGGTGGGTACGTAACTGGTTGGAAAACCATTCCCAGAGAGTAGTTATCAGTGGTTCACAGTCAAGCTGGAAGGGCATATTCAATGAGGTCCCACAAGGATCAGTTCTGGGTCTAGTTCTTCATCAGTGATATAGATAATAGCATAGAGAGTACACTTAAAAAGTCTGAGGATGATACCAAGCTGGGAGGGGTTGTAAATGCTTTGGAGGATAGGATTAAAATTCTAAATGATCAGGACGAACTGGAGAAATGGTCTGAAGTAAATAGAATGAAATATGAAATTCAATAAGGACAAATGCAAAGTACTCCACTTAGGAAGGAACAAGCAGTTGCATACATATAAAATGGGAAATAACTGCCTAGGAAGGAGTACTGCAGAAAGTGCACAGAATCTGGGGGTCATAGTGGATCACAAGCTAAACATAAGTCAACAGTGTAACACGGTTGCAAAAAAATCCAAACATCATTCTGGAATGTACTGTATTAGCAGGTGTGTCGTAAGCAAGACATAAGAAGTAATACCTCCTCTCTACTCTGTGCTGATTAGGTCTCAACTGGAGGCCACATTTCAGGAAAGATGTGGACAAACTGGAGACAGTCCAGAGAAGAGCAACAAAAATGGTTAAAGGTCTAGAAAACATAACCTATGACTGAAGATTGAAAAAAATTGGGTTTGTTTAGGGTTCCCAACTTTCTAATTCCAGAAAACTGAACACCTTTGCCCTACTCACTGCCCCACCCCTTCCTCAACGTCCTGACCCCCGCTCACTCCATCTCCCTCCCTTCATTGCTTGCTCTCCCCCACGCTTTCTTACGTGCTCATTTTCACTGCAAGGCCCAAACAGGCATATTTATTGTTTTGACAGATGTATTATGCTAAGTTTAGGTTTTATTTGTTACAGGATGCTAGAGCTGGCAGCAAAATAGTCAAAAAGGGTAATTTAAAAAAAAATGAAATTTCACAGTGATTCTTTTCCTCCCCTCTTCCCATTTTTCATAAACAACTCCATGTTTTTTGTTCACTAAAGTTATTGTAATTTTGTGTGTGGAATTGGGACCACACATTATCACAGCTGCAGTGGGTCCATTAAAGACCCACTCCTGATGCCCAAATACAAATCCACAGAGCACAACCACATATCCAGATATCTATATAAATAAATCTGTAGAAACTGACTCCCACACCTACATGCAGATACACACATGTATTCACGTGTACACATCTAGCATGCACTAACACATATACTTCTAAACCCCAACTAAGATCAGGGATCCAGGTTGGTGATGGAGGTGTGTGTGTGTGTGGGGGGGGGTTGGGACGGGGAGGGATGCAGTGAGGGGGATGGGTGTGCAGCCCCATTCCCAGCACTCGGAGATGGAGATACACATACCTCAAACTCCTGGGTGCTGGCGATGGGGTGACAGACTGTGGTTCACCGCCGGGCATGTGCCGCAGTGCGAGCCCAACCACATGAGGAGTGCAAGGAGAAGAGGGCTGGGAAGCAGCG
The DNA here is from genome assembly GCF_028017835.1 of Emys orbicularis. NCBI lineage: Eukaryota > Metazoa > Chordata > Testudines > Emydidae > Emys > Emys orbicularis. Next base: position 79,812,835 of record NC_088684.1, on the reverse strand, counting down.
GGAGAGGCGCTCACCATGCGACCCCTTAGCAGCCGCCTGCTGAGCGCTTGCGCTAGTTCCTCCCCTGCCCTGACCCAGCCAATGGGAGCTGCACCTACAGGCCGGGGGTGGAGCAGCATGCAGACCCCCATCCTAAGGCTAGGAGCCGGACATGCCATCTGTTTCCTGATTTGGGAGCTGCGCAGCACAGCAGCTAGCAGGGAGCCTGCCAGCCCTGCTGCGCGGCGTAGCAGTGCTGCCAACCGGACAGTCAACAGCCTGGTCAGCAGTGCTGACCGGAGTCATCAGGATTCCTTCTTGACCAGGTGTTCCAGTCAAAAAACAGACACCTAGTCACCCTAGGTTTTTTGGTTTGGAGAAGAGAAGACTGAGAGGGGACATGATAACAGTTTTCAAGTACATAAAAGGTTGTTACAAGGAGGAGGGAGAAAAATTGTTCTCCTTAATCTCTGAGGATAGGACAAGAAGCAATGGGCTTAAACTGCAGCAAGGACGGTTTAGGCTGGACATTAGGAAAAATTTCCTGTCAGGATAGTTAAGCACTGGAATAAATTGCCTAGGGAGGTTGTGGAATCTCCATCAGTGGAGATTTTTAAGAGCAGGTTAGACAAACACCTGTCAGGGATGATCTAGTCCTGCCATGAGTGCAGGGGACTGGACTATATGACCTCTTGAGGTTCCTTCCAGTCCTATGATTCTATGTACTGAGAAGCGATACCAACAACCACCTTAGTTCACTGTAAAATACCATGCAAGAGTACAGAATTGATTATTTAAGCTATGACATTGGCTTCTTAGGGGTAATGCCATAAATGGTCACTGGGTTTACATTCCCAGGTCACCACTAAAAGTAGCCATCTTTGTACTATACCAGCCCATATGTTAAAGAAACTGCTGTAGTTTATTTCGACCAGCACTGCTGAACATTACAGTCCTTTCCTTACTGTGGTAGGACACCATTCTCAGCATGAGTTTTGTGCAACGATCCAATTCCTGCATGAAGGATTGAAAGCAGATATATATGTCTGAGATCTTGTTTACCAGCAGGAAGAAATGGAGTGATCAGGATTATTTCAGTGTTTTAACATACGCCGTTATTCCCAAACAAAAGAAAAGAAGAAAGAAAAGGAAAGGCCTACTGTAATCTGAAGCAGAAGCCATGTTATGCTCTTTATTAAATCAAAGATACAGACAAGGATGTATTCATTCCTAGCTTCATAATACATGTGGGGATCACTTTACATAAAAGACACCGATGCTATCTAATATTTTTGCGTAACAGCATACTTTCTTGTTCACCACTGATTTTTTCCCCTTTGCTGTTGGAATTCCTCAAGGATCTATACTAGGGACTCTTGACCCGACTTCTGGGTCACTTGCATTAACATGAACTGGACCTGTGGGGACTCATCAAAACAGAAAAAAAAAAAAAAAATCAAGCCACTGTCCTTTTTATTCTCTGCTTCTTCTTCTTTTGGAGATTTCAATATATCCAGCCAGCATAGTGTGGCTCAGGAAACAATTAGCTAAGTCTACAAATTAGTTGTTGCAATTAAATTGCTTGTAATTGCCTAGTGTTGTGATATTTATACATACAGAAATTATTAGATGTATGAGATAAAAGCCTTTAGATAAAAGAGCACTTAACTTTCAAATGCATATATACATTTTCCATATCAACTAGGCTGAGAGCATAAGAGCTACATTTAGACCCAAAACAAAAGATATAAAAAGGTAAATTTGCATGTGCACCCATGAAACCATAAAACTCCTCAGACTGTGAGCTCCTCAGAGCCAAGATCCTCCTGTCTGTGTGAGTGAAGAATCTAGAACTTATAAGCACTACTCTAAATAATTTGATTTTCTTCATGTTTCTGTATGAAATTTTCTAGGTTTTACTTTTAAAAGAAAAGAAGATTTAAGAAATTTCAGGAGATTTCTCTCTGCACTCAGACACTTTACAAGCAGCACAGGGAATCAGAAATTCACATTATTCAATACCTGTCAAGGCCTGTATAGTCTTTCTCGAAGGCCTCTGGGATTCCATGCACTTCCTGGAGTCTGCAGGGAAACCTAAAGACTCTCTTTGGTCTATTGGAGCTATAGCACAGGCTCTATAAGATCAGCAGAGGCTCTATGCATGGTCTTTAAATGGCTCAACAGTTTGTTGAGTCTGTTCATACTTGTTCTTCACATTTTCTAAAAGCTCTTTTTTGAGGCCCTTAGGAGCTACCTTCTTCAGGCCTACAGGCATGTCTGAAAATGTGAACCATTTCATTCATGTGGAGCAGCTCTCCCAGATATTCTATAGTGTCCAGAAGATTCTCAAAGTTTATTAGGGTACACATCACAGACAGCTGCATTTTCGAAGGTGCTGAATGGTTTGACTTCAATGGCAGTTGGTGGTTGCAGGGTACCTCAAACACAAGCCAACACATTCTAGTTCTATAGGCAATTCCCAATTACATAACACCACCCCAAAGCCAACAAGGTTGTGCAACATATTAGTGACATCTTTATTTTCAGAATGCAGGTTATGTTGGTTGGGAAAGGAAGATCTATGTACAACTCCTCATATCCATATTCTCTGTGAAGAATATCCATACTCCAGTTGTCAAAATAGTTTGCAACTTTGGGATCCTCTTTAGCTTCTTGTTATATCTTGTACTCCGGCAGCTAAGGATGAGAATACACTCTTTCATCAATGCCTGGCCAGAAGGCTCCATCTTCTCTTACCAGGTTCTGATCTGGTAACAGTCATCCAAGCATCATGATATCTAAGCTTGATTATTGCAGTTCACTATACCCAAGAATCCAGCTACTGACCTCAGGTCTAAAAGAAGCAGCCGGATTACTCAGCAGCACAAGCCACCAACCCTGTGGGCTCTGTACTCTGTGTTGGTTTGGATCCCAATTCTCAAAGCCTTCCATGGGACTGGCCCAGATTATGTAATCAGCCATTTCCTAATTGCCTATGGCAGCTACATTTCATTGAAGCAGTGAAACTACTAATCAGAAAGGTGAGGTTCATGAGGGCCAAGGACAGAGCTTTCCCAGCGGCTGGCCTGTGAGAATAGATCTCACTTTTGGATTGCCTTCAGAACAGAATGAAAGACTCACTCACTTGATTTGCGGTATTATATAATTGCTGTGGGGAAAGCTATGTGGAAGGAGGAAGAGAATCTTAAAATACGTTAGATACTTTAAACACACGCACTTCTAAGGTGCACAAGTACCTTATAATGATTATGAGATCATCTAGAGACTCAAACCCATTAAAGGTAGAAGTGGCAACGGTGAATGCTAGCATCAACATCTCTGAAGATTACAGAAAAAGGCAGTCAGAAGACAGTTTGAATAATTGTACAGGATCAGTGGACAGATTAATTGATAGAAGGAAAAGGTGTAAGCAAGATAGCAATCTCTATATCACATGTTGCCATTGGGGAAGACTTGCCACTGATGTGCTCCCTCATGGCTGGGCACAGCAATGCAGCTCTTCCTGTCTAGTACCCCCCGCCGACAGTTGCTCTGGCCCTGTAGTGGTCCTCTTCTTCTCATGTCTCGGTCCTTGGCCAGGTCATTTATAGTCTCCCCTTCCAGAGTAATGGAAAGTCCAACCAACAAAAGTCTAACAAATAATTCCAAGACCTCATGTCAAGCCCTTCAGGCCCTGGCACTGGGCCCAGTGGACTTAAACCCTCTCTCCAGGCTCTGAGTTGTCCATATCCCCGCTATGTCAGGGGGCTTCCCAGTGGCTGGTAGGCAAACCCAGACCCTGCCTCTACAATGGGTTCCAGTCCAGAGACCCTGGGACAATCAGCCAAAATCTGCTGTGTCACAAACTTTGTTGCTTCCTTCCTGGATTCCTTTCTACCATTAGTCTTTCCTGAGGCCTTCTCCAGCCCCTTCCTGGGCTCATTGTAATGAACACCACCACCCCTGTCTTCCCCTCAGAGGTTTAGTTTCTGTCCTTGTATGAGGGACAGACTCAGGAAATTACACCAATCCTGTGTCTTCCAGGAATCTCCCCTTTCTAGTGCCAAGAGAATGACTGTAGAGTTCTTCCCTCTCTCCCTGCAACCCCTCAAACTCCAGTCCAAACACACTTTGGCTTTACCATCACTGCCTCTTGGGGCTTCACTACTCTGGCTTCCTCCTAGCTCAGGACAATCCACCTCTGGCCCCAGGTTTCATTGCCCTCCCAGGCTTCCTTTGCAGTTTACTCTGGTTCAGGCTTCCCTCAGCCATTAGCCCAGAAGAGGAAACTCTCAGCTACCACTCAGCTGGGTCTCCTTCCTTGCCTACCCTCTCACTGGCTTGTGCTCCTTCCTTTATGAAGACCCAACTTTTCCCCAGCTGTGTTTGATCATCAATTATGCCTAATCCACCCAGGTGCTACCCAGTGGCCTCACTGGACTCAGGGTCCTATTGCTCTGTCCTAGAAGGGGGAAGGCACCAGCAGGTGAAAATGATTTGAGGGAAAGGATGCTATTGGGTCCAGTATACAGCTGTGCAATAGTTTCCTTCTAACCCTGATACTTTGGCCAGAGTCACCAATTTTTGATATTCAGTTAATTTAGACTGTGCTTTGGGTTAATATTGGCCAATTTATGTTTTATAGGTTTAACTCAGGAAAAATCAGGAGCTTTCAGCAGAGTTTCACACTGAGTTTTGGGGAGTTTTGAACCAGAAACTCAAAGCAAAAAGACATGAGTGTGCAAAGTCACTTAAACTTAAATGAGACATTTGCACAAACAGAAACTACTGAGTTTCACACCACCCAAGGTGCTGATTTTTAGACCCCTCAAAATATTAAATCTTTTCCAGAAACACTAATGGACCCTTAACAATTTGCCAGAATTGTTAGAGCTGTAGTCTGTATTTTATATAATATAGTCCACACACGATACACAGAGAATGAAAGAGAAGAGCAGAAACTGTTTGGGACACTACTTTCAACACATTCTCCCAGACTGTTTTAACTTATTCCAAAGACCTTCAGATTCCATGCAATAGCAGTAATATTTGCATAATCATTGGCTAGGTGGCCTATACTGAAGGGTATTTCTGGCTTCTGCGGCTACTGGGTCCATATTTTTATTGCTGAGAAAATGTGCTTCAACCTATTTCAGAAACATCTAAGCCCATAGCAGAGCTATTTGCAGAGGCAGAGAGTGGGACCAAATTATACCAGTGAAAAAGAAATATGGAGGCATTGCTCACCTTTCTTCTACCACCTTGACTTATTCTTGATAACAGAAACATTGTGCAGAAAATCAGTGTCAATTTCAGGTATCCTGTCATGGCTAGAAAATCATTTGCATCACCTGAATCAGAAGGTTGCATCTCACTACAACTCTGTGTATTACATGCTTGAGCAATTTCTGGAACAACTGAAACCTATGCATGACTCACAAAACAAACATACGAATCAGCAAGAGGTCGATGTTTTGACGCACAATCTTTGCCACTCTTTGGAAATGCTCAGCGAACCAGGGAGAATGATAAAATCCTTAAAATTGAGCATTGCAGCGTACATTGCCATTTTTAATCTGCTAATAACCTTGCATTATTTTTGAGATCTCCCCTGATTTACAGCATGGCAGAGGTTGCTAAACATGGGGAGCACATGGAGAATTCTGTTTCCAAGCTGGGAGATGTGGTCACACAGTGACGGACTTGTGAATGTCTCAGATACATTCACTGATAGACTTGCTATGCAAACTTGCCAGCCACAATCACTTACAGGAGACTATGCCTGTTGGACTATCAGTTTCTTAAGCAATTTATTAATAAAAAAAAAACTACCACACACCTTTGGGTTAGTAGGGGCTTTGCTAGAAATGTGAAATATTTGATAGTGGAAAATATATGTTTGCAGTGTTGCTTAGTTCATGCTTCCAGAGAGAATGGAAACCACAGGAAGCAGGCAGAGATCACTAAAACTCCTTTGCACATAGATTAACTAGTAATTCACTTATTCATACATTTGGGAATATAGCTTCTCATATTAGCTTCAATGGCTTTCCTTCAGCTATAATATGGTTTATGCTACTGCTCTTGTGTTTTAATAAAAACCATGAGATTAGAAATCCTCCCCTGTGATTGCTGTCCCAGAGCTGAAATGTGAGATGTGAGAAAATAGAGCATGTACAATACCCAGAAACCAATGTGAATGCAGTTTTAAAAAATTAAGAGATTGGATGTAATGTGACATGGCTTCTCATGGGATATACTAATCCCACTCAGAAGAATTAGCCTACTCAACTCAATTGCCCCTTTGGGACTTGCAAATAATGCGAGTAATGCACATTTAGGTGATAAATTTTGCATGCGATCAGAAGCAGTGTCATTTATTCTGTGTGGTGTCTCAGCGTAAATTCTAATTATTAAGAAAATTCTAGTCACATTATTACAGTATTATACTGTCGGAATGGTAATAATATGGTAGGCAGCATCAGCACATTGGGGCAAGGACTATCTTTTTGTTTTACGTTTGTACAGCACCAAGCACGATGGGTCACAGTCTATGCCTGGGGCTTCTACATGCTATGGTAATACAAATAATAAATACCATCTAGCAGTTATTGCAAGCCCCTGGACACCAGGAAACATGGGCTCTAACCACTGCGATATGGGACATTCTAATGCCATGCTCCCTCAATCGCTCCTGTTGAAGCTGTTCCACTGTGGATTAAATAATAAAGGAGTGATTGGAGCTGGGCGGCCAGGAAGGGGACAGGACTTGGGGTTTCCAGATTGGCCTAGCCTGGGCATGAGCAGTCACACCACAAAGCCATACCTGTGTTACTAGGTCGTCGCTGGTGCTGAACTCGCCAGTGTTCTTAGTGCTGCAGTAAGCTGAGCTGCTCTAGGATTCTTTCCCAGGGAACTATGGGAGAACTCGTCTGCCCTGGGTACCTGTGGGGAATGGTGGAAAGGCACTGAAGGCCTATCTGCACTCAGGTGGTTTAGCCTTCATCCTCATTGCAAAGAGGGTGGATTAAAAGCCTAAATGCAAGCTTCACCTAGGCTTTTTACCTGTCCCCCAAGTTGGGCCAGCTAGCCCAGGTTGAAAGTGTTATGTTCATAACATAAAACACAGATAAATCAGATTAAAAAAACACGTTAAATACTCTTGCTGGAAGGTTGCCACATAACACTACTTGATTTCTGAGAATTCAGAACGATAACACACAGTAACCAAAAACATCAACAAAGCAGGCTGCTCCCTCAGGCACAGAGACAACTTACTCCCCCTTGTGCTAGGCCGGTTATTTCCAGACTGCCTGCTGCTAGATTGCACACTTCACCGCAGAGCCCCTTAGCCTGAAAGCAGGACGGGGGAAAAACAGCCCTGGGCATTTAAATGATAACTTACCATTTTAATACAGTTTTCAATACACCTCAGAAAGCCTCACTAAACTCAGGTCAACTATTTGTGTGTGTGTGGATGTGAGGGGGGTTAAGAGCAACTGCAGTGAAGACGTAGCCTCACTTGCTGCCACCAACTGCAGCTGCCACTGCTGGTCCCTGGCCCTGATCCAGCAGGGGGAGCGAGGAGAAGCCAGCAGCTGGCTGTTTGCTCAGCAGGAGCCTGAGAAGTGTCTAGTGGCTAAAATTTGTAACAGCAAGCAAAGGCCTGAGGTGGACAAGCCAAAGTCGTCATCTCTACAGCTGTGTCATTCAACAGTTCCACTAATGCTTGGGATATAGAGAGTCCCATCCTCTGTGCTTTCTGACTGCGGCCATACAGTTTACGGTTCAGATGCTTGACCAATGGCTAGGATTTAAAACATACATTCCATGGCAAGTTACTCTCAGAAATCTATGGGAGAGTGGTCCTTCCTGCTTTTCCCAAACTGGTGCTATCCTTTGATTTCTGCATCAGGAAAGTGATTGCAGCTGGGAATCTCAGCACCAGGTCTCAGCACCAGGCAATGAATATTTCTTGTGTTATGACATCAGTCCTCAGTCCCAATACACACCCCTTATTCCCCACTTGCACCTCAATCCACTGCAGATATAACTACTCCTGAAGGAAAAAAGCATTCCATCAGATTTCCTCTTGAAAGAGTTCAACTGCCAAGTAACCAACCACGTCCAGCACAAGTGGGTCCTGGAAAGAAGGAAAAACCACTTGCAGGTAGCTTCACTGTTCTTAAGGTGGGTCAGCTGCACACTTTGGGTTTGCATTACACGTAGGGTGACCATATTTCCCTTAACTGAAAACGGGACACTTGGGGCAGCCCAAGGCACCAGGAGTTGCCACTCCCCGCCCAGAACTTTCCTCCGCACCCTCAATTGAGCCAAGTAGCAGAGATGGAGAGGAGGGAAGAGGAATGGGCATTGTATGGGATCTGGGCAGCAACGCAGAGTGGGAGTGTGCAAGTGTGTGTAAGTACTTTTTGGCTCGGAGCCAGGAGGTGAAGCTATTGGACTTTAATCCAACTAGCAGTGCAATGCCTTTTGGGGGCTGGGATAGCAGAGGGGCAGGAAAGAGGCTCTGGGTAGTAGGAGGGATCAAGGAGACTCCAGATAGAAGCCCTGGGAAGGTTGGGGGAAGCCAAGAAGGTGACTGGAGACAGAGTGGGGTGGGAAAGAGACCAGTTGGGGCAATGGAGGGGCTGGAGAGGCCTCCGGGAATTGGCCCCGAAGGATGGAGGGGTGGGGAGGACACGAGGCCGGGGTGGGTGCTCCGGGGACAGCTCGAGGGCAGGGGGCACAAGGCCTGGGTGGGGACTTGGAAGGTTGGGGCATGCCGTGTTCTGTGTCCTGGCACAAGCAGATGTGGTGGAACCTAGTTGGGCATTTACCAGCTGGGTTGCTTGGTAGGGCCTGGGGCCCACAAGTTGCTGCTCCATGGCCCAGCTGGCCTTGCCATCTCCATGGAAACCAGACACTACACAAAGCGGAGCCCAAAGAAGATTCTGAATTAGGACTCCAACAGTGCTGATCTCTGATTGGGCCCCAAAGTGAGCCCGTGACACCCCATCGTTCCCTGATTGGAGGGGCAGGGCATAGCAGAGACACATCAGCCAGGCTCCCGCCGGGCTCCGAGCACAGCACCTGCGCAGCCTCTCAATAGGGCACAGGCTTTGGGCTGCCCGTGGTGGGGGGTGTAGAAACATCCCCCCTGAATGTTGCCACTCGGCCCCTGAACATTCCTCCTTGCCCCACAGTTTGAAAACTGGGCATTTGTCCCATTTGCTCTTGTCAATTGATGATCAGTTGGCAAGAGCAAATAGGACAGATGCCCCGTTCTGCCAGAAAAAGTCAGGACATCCCAGAGAGCTTAAAAAAGGGACTTTCCCAGCCAAAACAGGATGTATGGTCACCCTAATTACACTACACAATGTGATTGTAAAGGTTTTTAGTCTGAAAAACCTGTCACAAATGTGTCTGTCATGTTAGCAGCAGAGTCACAGATCAAGCTAAACATGAAGTATGCCCCAAGGATGAAATCCTGGCTATTCTCCTCCATCTGTGAAGCACTGGCTATGATCCCTAACAATCAGAAGCTTATACATATGTAATTCATCCTTCCCTGTACTACACTTCAGCAAGTCAGGTACTGTAACACTCGGTACAGCTCTTAAAACGTTAGGTCAGCATACAGGCTGGAATCCAGCACTGTAAGACATGAACTGATGACAGATTGAAGACATTTGGATTTGAAATAAGCCAAGAATCAAAGAATCAAAACAAAAATCAATGTATATGTCTTCATAACTTCTGCCAATGAAGCATCGCTAGAGCCTCACTGCTTGGCTGGAAACCCATTGCTGCCACCCAGTGGTGAAGTACCAGCACTTGCCACCTTGCTGCTCCTCTGTGGCCTATATTGTGAACAGACAAAATAGATTATTCAGGCAACACAGGATGTTTTAAAAGATGAGCTTTTGGGGATGATAGAAAAATTAGGTGGAGGCAGTGTATCTAGATATTCGTTTTAAACTGGATAAGTATTAGGTGGTTTTAACAATTAGGTGTCTCTTTTTGGCATTTCAGCTGTAAATAACACACCTAACACCCTCATCAGGAATTAGGGTGACCAGATGTCCCGATTTTATAGGGACAGTCCTGATATTTGGGGCTGTCTCTTATATAGGTGCCTATTACCCCTCATCCCCATCCCGATTTTTCACACTTGCTGTCTGGTCACCCTATCAGGAATGGTTTTTGCACCCACAGATGAGGCATCTGATGTCTGGATGAATGCTTCTGCCTGCTTAAATGTAAGCATTCCAAGACACAATAGCTTTAAGAAATATTGTGTATGGATGAAGAAGGGTAAATAGAATGCCTTCTGCAGTATTCTGTAATACATTCAAAGTACTCATTGTTTATTTACTTTTCTTTAGGATGCTGCTGTTGCCAGCTTACCTACGTACTATGAAATGTAAGGATTTTTTAAACAACACTTTCCTATGAAATGTAAGGATTTTTTAAACAACACTTAATCGGTTGTTTAAAAAATCCTTACATTTCATAGGAAAGTGGAAGGAAATACTATATCTATTTATAGGGATGTTGGGCAAATAAAAAAATACTCTAATGGTAAAAGAGACCACCACATTTTATTGACAACATCTCTTAATTTGTCATCTTGAGAAACTTTTTTATTTTTGAATACTATCAATATGCTACAGGTCCTATTTTCAAGTATGCCCTGAACACACACACACACACACACACACACACACACACACACACACACACACACAATACCAGTGGTTTTCAAACTTTTTTTCTGGGGACCCAGTTGAAGAAAATTGTTGATGCCAGCGATCCAGCAGAGCTGGGGATGAGGGGTTTGGGGTGTGGGAGGGGCTCAGGGCTGGGGCGTTGGGGTGGGGCGGTGAGGGCTGCAGGGTGGGGCCAGGAATGAGAGGTTCAGGGTGTGGGAGGGGGCTCTGGGCTGGGGCAGGGAGTTGGGGTGCGGGAGGAGGTCAGGGCTCTGGGCCGGGGGTGCAGGTTCTGGGGTGGGGCCAGGGATGAGGGGTTTGGGATGCAGAAAGGGGTTCTGGGTTTGGGAGGGGCTCAGGTCTGGGGCAGGGGATTGGGGCACGGGGTTGGGGTGTGGGCTTACCTCTGGCAGCTCCCTGTCAGTGGCGCAGCCGGGGTGCAGAGGCAGGCTTCCTGTCCTGGCACCGCTGACTGCACTGCGCCCCGGAAGCTGCCAGCAGCAGGTCCGGCTCCTAGGCGGAGGTGCGCAAGTGGCTCTGCATGGCTCTTGCCCGCAGGCACCGCCGGGAGTCAGCCAATGGGAGTACGGAGTCAGTTCTCGGGGTGGTGGCAGCGTGCTGAGCCCCATGGCCCCCCTGCCTAGAAGCCAGACCCGCTGCTGGCCACTTCCAGGGCACAGCGCGGTGTCGGAAGAGGTAGGCACTAACCTACCTTAGCTGGGCAGCACCGCCAACGGGATTTTTAATGTCCTGGTCGGCGGTGCTGACCACAGCCACTAGTGTCCCTGGGTGCTGAGCAAGGCGACCCAGTGCCTTACATTCCAAAAATAGTGCCCATCTATAAAAAGGGAAATAAGGAGAACCCAGGAAATTACAGACCAGTCAGCTTAACTTCTGTACCTGGAAAGATAATGGAGCAAATAATTAAGAAATCAATTTGCAAACACCTAGAAGATAATGAGGTGATAAGTAACAGTCAGTATGGATTTGTCAAGAACAAATCATGTCAAACCAACCTGATAGCTTTCTTTTACAGGGTAACAAGCCTTGTGGATAGGGGGGAAGCGGTAGATGTGGTATATCTTGACTTTAGTAAGGCTTTTGATACTGTCTCGCATGACCTTCTCATGAACAAACTAGAGAAATACAACCTAGATGGAACTACTATAAGGTTGGAAAATCATTCCCAGAGAGTAGTTATCAGTGGTTCACAGTCATGCTGGAAAGGCATAATGAGTGGGGTCCCGCAGGGATTGGTTCTGGGTCTGATTCTGTTCAATATCTTCATCAATGATTTAGATAATGGCATAGAGAGTACACTTATAAAGTTTGCGGATGATACCAAGCTGGGAGGGGTTGCAAGTGCTTTGAGGATAGGATTAAATTTCAAAATGATCTGGACAAACTGGAGAAATGGTCTGAAATAAACTGGATGAAATTCAATAAGGACAAATGCAAAGTACTCCACAGAGGAAGGAACAATCAGTTGCACACATACAAAATGGGAAATGACTGCCTAGGAAGGAGTACTGCAGAAAGGAATCTGGGGGTAATAGTGGATCACAAGCTAAATATGAATCAACAGTGTAACGCTGTTAAAAAACAAACAAACATCATTCTGGGATGTATTAGCAGGCATATTGTAAGCAAGACACGAGAAGTAATTCTTCCTCTCTACTCCATGCTGATTAGGCCTCAACTGGAGTATTGTGTCCAGTTCTGGGCACCATGTTTCAGGAAAGATGTGGACAAATTGGAGAAAGTCCAGAGAAGAGCAACAAAAATGATTAATAAAGGTCTAGAAAACATGACCTATGAGGGAAGATTGAAAAAATTGGGTTTGTTTAGTCTGGAGAAGAGAAGACAGAGGGGACATGATAACAGTTTTCAAGTACATAAAAGATTGTTATAAGGAGGAGGGAGAAAAATTGTTCTTCTTAACCTCTGAGGATAGGACAAGACGCAATGGGCTTAAATTGCAGCAAGGGAGGTTTAGGTTGGACATTAGGAAAAACTTCCTAACTCTCAGGGTGGTTAAGCACTGGAATAAATTGCCTAGGGAGGTTGTGGAATCTCCATCATTGGGGATTTTTAAGAGCAGGTTGGACAAACCCCTTTCAGGGATGGTATAGATAATACTTAGTCCTGCCTTGAGTGCAGGGGACTGGACTAGATGACCTCTCGAGGTCCCTTCCAGTTCTACGATTCTATGCCACGACCCAGTACTGGGTCACGACCCGAACTTTGAAAAACACGTCACTATATAGCGTTTATACAAACAGTGTTCACCATTATAAGGCAGTATTTACCCTCCACCTACAGCACAGTGGTATCTAAGGCACTTGGATACCATGGTGGGGGGTGTGGTAAAAGAACCATGATAGAACAAAAAGAAAACCACAGTAGTTATTTCTCTACACTTACAACAGGAAGAAACTGCAGTATGTTAGAGCCACTGGTTGGAAAGTATAGGCAAATGTATAATTTTTCAAAAAAAAATACCACATGTAAAATTGAATCTCTGTGAAAACTGAGCCTATAGTTTCATTTCATGCAGTTTCTTTAATGACATTGCTTTATTAAGCAAAATAGATAAGTTGTGTGTCACAGCTCAGGGAAGGACCTGCAGGCCAAGGAGTAGATTCTCTCTGAAAGGCACATGTTCACTGTGATTTTCTAGGTGATTAGTAGTGTTCAGACACCTAAATTACATTTCACTCCAAATTGACCATTTTATCCAAGATCATTAAAGCTTACATCCGCTGACTGACCATGCAGCTTCTGAATGTCAGCTTTTCAGCTAGAAGGCTTTTCTCAAGATAATTCACAGCACAATGTAACTTTAAAATGTTTTCCTGTTGGAAACGCATCATGGCTGAGAAACTGCTGCTTATCGGAACACCCTCATTATGGTCAGTTTTTACAGCAAGGTATTTTTCAGTGCCACAGATTGTTTTGAACATTGCTTTCTTCGTGCTGTTGAGCAGGAATGTAGGAGAGGAACAAGGGGAAGGATAGGTACATAATTACATTGGAGATATATAAAGGGGGTGATGATGTACTTATATAGTGGCTAGATGGTTTGTTTGCAGTCATGCCCGTAGTAAGGGATTGTACATTGCTGTGCTATGCCTGGGGCAACCCTGGAGGAAGATTAGGATTTACGGCAGGGTGGGCAAACTTTTTTGGCCCGAGGGCCACGCTGGGGTTGCAAAACTGTATGGAGGGCCGGGTAGGGAAGGCTGTGCCTCCCCAAACAGCCTGGCCCCCACCCCCTATCTGCCCCCTCCCACTTCCTGCCCCCTGACTGCCCCCCTCAGAATCCCCAACCCATCCAACCCCCTGCTCCTTGTCCCCTGACTGCCCCCTCTTGGGACCCCCCCGCCCCTAACCGCCCCCAGGACCCCACCCCCTATCCAACCTTCCCTGCTCCCAGTCCCCTGGCTGCTCTGACCCCTATCCACACCCCCATCCCCTGACAGGCCCCCTGGGACTCCCATGCTTATCCAGCCCCTCTCCCGTCCCCTGATCACCCCCAGAACCTCCGCCCCATCCAACCACCCCCTGCTCCCTGTCCCCTGACTTCCCCCCGGGACCCCCCACCCCTTACCCAATTCCCCGGCCGCCTTACCATGCAGCTTGGAGCAGCATGTCTGGCAGACGAGTTGCCCGGCCGGAGCCAGACACGCTGCCGCGCTGCTCAGCAAAAGCGTGCAACCCCGGCACCCAGAGTGCTGCCCGCGCGGTGGCGTAGCTGTGGGGGAGGGGCCAGGGGCTAGCCTCCCCGGCCAGAGCTCAAGGGCCGGGCAGGATGGTCCCATGGGCCGGATGTGGCCCGCGGGCCGTAGTTTGCCCACCTCTGAGTTACGGTCGCTGTGTTGCTCTGGGGAAGGCATAAGCTTCGATGAGCCTGTACCTGTTACAGTGTATGCTCCAATGTGCTGGCATAGCTAGGCCATGAGGCATGTTGGGGGAGGTGGAGTTACAGGCTCTCTGCACCGTTTCACTCACTTGTGCAAGTGTTTGTGTGCGGCACCTAGCAGCTGTGCGCCAGACTCCTTGATGCCAACTGGCAGAGGGCACAAGGGAGCATAAGGGTTCCAGGGATCCCTGGGGTCTGGTATCCACAGATTAGTTCACCAAAGAATGTCAGGTTAGGTCTCTATGAAAGTCTGTCTCACACTGGTCTTCATAATCACTGCAAAATGTACATATGGGTAATATGTAAGGAGTTCTGTATCTATGCTGAAAATTTTGCTCTTAAGGTCTGAGAGTTGGGGCAGTTGCCAGCAGTTTATAAACAAGTTTCTTTCAGGCAGAAGATGTTTATCTAATCAGTCTGTCTATGTTTAGATTAAGTATTGTATGGTTCACAGTCTGAGCAAAGTGCTAATCAAATGATTGCAAAGTCTCCAGGGGCGATCTGAGACAGGAAAATACAAGCAGCGGTGGTTATCCTTTTTGCAAGTGCAGACAATGGATTTTTTTGGATTGTAACTGTATGGACAGAGACAAACTGTGCATCCTTCCACTGAGGAGGCAAGAGAACAGCATGACTGGTCTCATGAATGGAAGATTACAGCCAAGCCTGGCTGTGATATGCTAGAAGGATTTTGGGTGAACGTTTGCTCTGTATGACATAACAAAGTCTTGGTAGATAAGTTTAGGCTCCAGTATGCATGTTACTATTTTATTTTGTGTGTCACCCTTTGGTTCCAATGTTTCTACTTATTATCTTTCAGATCTATGTTCTTTGTTAAATATACTTAGATTTGTTTGTAGAGAAAGCAAGTGTAAGTGCTGTGTGTTAAGTGGAGCTATGTTCTACAGTGTAACTGATCATCTGTGGTACTTCATAAATGAGATTTTCCTACTAGAGCAGGGATCGGCTTTGGCACACGGCCCATCCAGGAAATCCGCTGGCGGGCCGGGACAGTTTGTTTACCTGCCACGTCCGCAGGTTCGGCCGATCGCAGCTCCCACTGGCCGCGGTTCGCCATTCCAGGCCAATGGGGGCTGCAGGAAGCGGCGTGGGCCGAGGGATGTGCTGGCCGCTGCTTCCCACAGCACCCATTGGCCTGGAATGGCGAACCGTGGCCAGTGGGAGCTGCGATCGGCTGAACCTGCAGACGCTGCAGGTAAACAAACTGTCCCGGCCCGCCAGCGGATTTCCCTGATGGGCCACGTGCCAAAGGTTGCCGATCCCTGTACTAGAGTGAAGTCTGCTGGAAAAAGCACAGCCTACCCATTGCTATTGTTGTTTGCATTGATGTGTGGATTTCAAATCAAGAGCTTTAGCCAGCCAGCCCCACACAGCTCATGAACTTTACGGCTATTTGCATTGTAGGCTTGCTCCTCCAAAACGAGCAGCCTGAATGCACCAATTAAGCTTGCAGTGAAAAGCAAGCCTCAGATAAAGGAGTTAACAGGAGCACTACCAATCAAATACTGCTAAAGTGAAATGTGATTCAGGGTGAGAGAGAGAAAGAGACCATGTGCCAGTGTGTACCTGTACAGATGTAAATGAGTGGGTGGGTCGCAAGTCTGAAGCCAGGCTGACATGTTAAGAACAGTAATGAGGGAAGAAAGCACTTAGATTTTGTTTTTCTTAAAAACATTTCAAAGAACCTCAGAGGAAAAGAGGAGGCTGGATCAATGATCTTCTGCTCTTTCACGCTGATTGTCTTAATAATGATTAGCCTTTATGTCAGACTTTTATCCATCAATCTCAAAACACTTTACAAAAGGAAAGTAAGTATCACTACCCCCTTTTACAGACGGGGCAACTGATGCACAGGGAGGAGAAATGACCTGTCCGAGGTCACACAGGCTACAGGTGGTCGACATTTGAATTTTGAAATGCAGACATTTTGAAAATTTGGGTGGTGTGGAGATGGAGAAATCAGGAATTTTCTCTCCCCTCTCTCCTCCCACCCAGCTCTATAAGTGACAGAGCAAGGAACAGCCCCAGATCTCCTGACTCCAGTCCAGTGCCCTACCCCTTGAACCACACTTCCTGCTGAGTGTTTACTGGTACCATATGATCTTTTCCTCTTTAAAAAAAAAAAAAAAAAAAAAAGTAAAATTGTTACTCCATGCAGATTTAGAATAATCAAGAGCGGAAAAGAAACAGCTTATTCAAGTACCAGTTATCTAACTGTGAAGTTATGACTGATTTTTTACTGTAATAAAGATATAACAAATTAATTAATGATGGAGCAAATAAAGTGTTAACAGAGTTTGAGCACAAGCAGTAACATTCTTTTAAATATCCATTAACTATTGCTTCGTTGGTAATAAATTACAATGGGGCGTGTAAAATCCACCTGAATGCCAAATGAACTTCTTATGAGAGGTGCTAAAGCAAGAAATGCAAGATGAATTCATAATGATGAGACACAAATGCCTAACCATAAAATAATGATTCAGGAAACCAAGTGAAACTGGTTTTTACTACGTTTTCTTCATCGTCTATCTAAAGACTCATCTCAAAAACTGTGTAGGATAGAAATTAATGTATTGGGTAAAGCAGGTAAAAATCAGAGTGGCCACACCTCTGTATCCCATTTGGGTCGAGGCCACTGTAGAGAGGAGTTTATAGATCCTCCAAAATACAAGGGATAAACTTTATCAACATTAATGGGAGTCACAGTTGAGGGAAAAGGACACCTTTGGTTGGAACAGATGAATTAACTTATCTCCAAATTTATCTTAGAGAGGAAATAACAAGCATGAATGGAACCTGCTATGACTGGCCTCTGAAGACTCAGCGGCCAGACCCATAAGATTTTCTTATCTGACACATTGATGGAATGCTGTGCAAACACACACATATTAATGTAACATTTTCAGTTTACCAGTAGAGGCCGCTACACACTTCATAAAATTATCACATGTATATGACCAATTAGTGTATTAATTTAAAGGGAAGAGTCAGGTGGGGACCAGAAACTGGATCCTCATCAGTCCCAGGTTGTTGCTCTGTCACTTTAGCAAAAAATAAAGTGCTTTGGTAGCTTTGTTTTCTTTTGTGTGTTTTACTTGCTTTTTTCTAGTCTCTCCTCCAACTAAGGGCATATATTAGTTCGAGTTTACCTTCAAACTCATACAAACAATAAGACACGTTGACAATCTGGATGGCAAGTATAATTTTCGCCTCACTTTTTTTTTACAGTTTGAGTCACCGGATATTTTCTGCAGCCTTCCTCACCTAACAAAAGACACTGAGGTTATGGTATGGGTTGATAGGCCTTGGCTCAATGGCAGTGTAATGCATGTGCTTTCTTCTTCTTCTCTCTTCAGGCATCCCAATGGAAGAGAATCAAATTCTGCCCTCACAAATGACAGCAGAATATGACCCAATGTATTTGTTATGGTCAACATTAGAAAAAATGACACTTCTCAGGTGTGTTTGAGTTCTTACAGATCTCATGTACTGTAGTGTAACTTGACATTCATGTAAAGCAGTTTTCCAGTCTTATATCTGGGTTTGTAGTCATTTTCATGCCTTCATAGTCAAAAGGCTACTGCTGGGGTGTTTGGTGAATGTGTCCAGCCTGTACTTCTGTTTTAGGGGTATCTTTGCAGACATCCAGGAACAGCCACCTGTTCCAGCACCTAAAGTTTTCAGTGCTAACTGCGTTCAATGAATGTAGAAGTTTTAAAAGCAACAAAATAGCAATTTCAGGACTAGTTGACTCACGTTAAGCTCATTCCTCAATTTTGGAGGCTGTGGAGTCTATAGGCCAAACTGAACTTGTGCAGTTAGTTAACAGATACAGCCAAAAAGAAGGGATTCCTTCTTTTTTCTCTTGCAATCCCCCATCACTAGGCCATTATCTAAAGCCTGCCTAGATGCCAGCACACTGGCATATTTGAGATTTCTTGCTGATGAATACAGTACTGCTAACATACTCAGCTGTCCGTGTTCAAATAATTACATAAAAATGCAGATGTGCCCCAAAGTCAAATACAGAGGGAGACAGGGCCCGTTATTCATTAAATCCTTCTGGCAGAACTCCAATGGCATTGTGAGACTCTCTATAGTGTATTAAACGCTCTTTCAGGAGTTAGGTGTAAGTATCCTGTTATTTGAAATATACAGTATGACAGCATGCAAGTATTATTATACAGAACAACGAATATCTGGGATATTGAAATAGCTAGGCAGGAAGTTGAGAACTGAAGGGGAAAGGATTAACAATGAGTGATAAAGACGGTTGAATTTTCATTAATGCTGCTTCTGTGTGGAATTATTCTGAAGCTCAAACTAAAACCATTTTATACTGTGTATCCCTATAGTGAAAGAGGGATAATACAGCAGGTATTAAAATACTGAGGCACTGCACAAATCAAAGCCTGTATTCTGTTTTCTATAGACAAAGAGCAACTATAAGGCAAAAAAAAAAAAATCACAAAATGCATGCAACATTCCATGAAGAAAAAAAGTTGATTTTAACAGTTGCCTACTCTCTGCGTCATGGTCTACGTTTTTAAACCACTTTGGTTCTGCTACCTTTGTTAGATTGAGCTCCTTGAGTCTATCAATATAGGGCATGTTTTCTAATCCTTTAATCATTCTCGTGGATCTTCTCTGAACTCTCTCCAATTTATCAACATGCTTCTTGAATTGTGGGTACCAGAACTGGACACAGTATTCCAGCAGCACTTGTGCAAGAGCCAAATACAGAGGTGAAATAACCTCTCTACTCCTTGTGATTCCCCTATTTACGCATCCCAGGATCACAATAACTCTTCTAGCCACATCATCACACTGGGAGCTCATGTTCAGCTGACTATCCATCCTCCCAAGTGAAGTGCCAGTGAAGCTAGATCTTGTGGGAGTTGTAGGTCTATAATTTTTCTAAGTGATGGTGAGGGAACCCTGGGGCTTTATAAATCTGGCAAGAGAAAACATTCCCCAAACACCAAGTTACTGTACATATATTTGTCAGCATTTCTGATGAGTTCAGTCCCTAGGTTGAAGCAAAACGGCAAAGTTTAAGCTATGCCCACATCTCAGTATAACAGTCTCCATTTATTACAACCCCCCAGTGAATCGGGTCTGTATGCATATGAGTTTTGATGTAAATCCAAAGTATATACATTTTACTAGAGGCTTTGTAGATTTGACTCTTGAAAAAGTAATGGTTCCACATAAGACAATCATCTTCAACTTTTGTGCTTAGAAAAGCCCTAAAACCTAGCTAGCTTTAATGTTTTTCCAAGGTTTATTAACCTTGCTTCCTTAACAGCTGCTCTCCTTTCATTAGAAGTCTGAAAGGAAGCCATAACGGCCAGTATTTGGGGAATAAGCATCCTACACACTTCAGAACAATCTCTCTCAGTGAAGGATGATTGGCAAATGTCAGCAGTGTGAGGACATTTACATCTCACCGATGATGAATGCTGCAGATGTACAGTAAATAGGGCTACTGTGAAATGTAATGGCTGCTTTTAGATGCCTCAGTTCTTATTAGAAAAGGTCACCCATCGTCCTAGCTCACATGATTAATGTGAGCTCTGGTATCGTTATGGGATATATCTGCAAGTAGGATATTTCAGACTATACCAAGGTTTAATACTCAACGTGAATTTAGATTTGTTGTTGAATTACAAGCATTTTTCCAACAGGCTTGTGTAAGCTGTCCTGCTGTGAGGAGGCTTAAGTCTCAGGGCCTAAAGAACACTTGTAGCCCACTTTAGTATAATTTGCCCCAGCAGGCTTGCTGAAATTCATGCTTGCAACACCGTTTTAAATAAAGAAATTGCTAAATCCACGCAGCACTTCTTTATAAGCACTCTGTGAATTTAAAACAGGATTTATTATGTTCCAGTGTCTGGGCAGCTTAAAGCCATCCATGTAAATTGGGGGCACTAACATGTCCTCATTTCCCACTCTCTTTGTCAGAAAAAAGAAAGTTGGAAGACACAGCTCCCTGCATGTGGCTATCTTTCCTGGGATATCACAAACAATATGGGATAGATGCTTCTTAAAAGGAAAATGTGGTGGGGCACTCACTGCAGTGTGGGGCCTAAGGAGAGCTGCCCCACTACCCCTGCAGCCAAAGGAGGGGAGTTAAAGGGAGGAGACCAAGTCTAGTTCAGTACTGAGCAGGAGGGAGAGCAAAGCTCTGTTATCTCTTTGATGAGGGAAAGCTGGTTCCAGCCAAGAGCCTGAGGCAGCTTGCTACCTGGATAACTCATTTGATGGATGGGATGACTAGGCCCAGGGAGACTGACAAAAAGGGACTAGCTGCTTGGAGACAAGCCCAGAGCCAAAGGACAGGGTCCCACCAAAGAATCCAAGGACAATCCTGGTTTTGAAGTTGATAGTTTTCGTTTTTTGTTTTGGACTCTAATGCCCCAGAAGGGGTGGCATTCACACATGCCATAGCCTGAGGGCTAAGGCACTACCGCATTGGTTCTGTGCGGGGTGACAACCAACTGTCAGGGCCTTGCAGTGGAGTGAGTTGTGCCCTGATGGGCCTCAAGGGGGCACTACCTAGACAACCCAGTTACAGAAAGAGACCACTGCATTTGGACTAGGTTTCTGACAGATAGGCATAAACTAGTGGGCAGGGTCATGTTTATTTTGGGAACTCCAGCAACCTCTTATTCAATCACACGGTATGGCATAGTGCATTTTGTGATGCACCATCGATGTTAAATACAGCTCTGCCAGAATCTCAGTCTCCTTTACTCAAAAATTCCATAGTGGACAGCCACATGCACGTTCATCAAAACACAAGTCTTAGGTTCAGTTACAGCCAGAAAAATTCTAGAGGACCCTCAATTTAATTGAGCTGCAGAACATACCTTGTTAAGTTCCCCCAAACTATTTAGACACCTCTTAAATTTTCAATTTTTTAATACTCTGAGCAAGATAGATCCTGCCTTGTTCTACCCCAGTCTTTTTATTAGCTTATCTCCCTTCAAAGTCTTTAACAGGGAAAGACAGCCTAAAATAAGAAGTCTAAGCAACAGATGTAAATATGTAAAGCAGATGTTATGCTGCATTTGCAAGAGGCATGCACCAATAATATATCTACATCTCTAAAACAAATCAACCAACATCGTTCCTCTCACCCCCACTACCATCTGTGAGTAACTCTCTCAAGCTCCCAAGGTATTAAATGGTGTATGTAACTTTACAAGGCTTCTAAAAGACAGGAATTGTTCAGGCTATTATGAAATAAAGTGGGGGGAAAGATCAGACTAAGAAGTTTGGTCACCTTAGTGTTTGAGTGTAGTTTCATGAATCATAAGCTAAAGGCCTCAAACTTGACTTTGCTTCTGAATATTGAGCGCCTAGAACTCCGAGTGGCTGGAGGAGTGGCTCCCATTTATTGGCATACCTGTCCATACATGCAACACAGCACAAGCATTATACAAAAGACAAATGCCTCTCTGCAAGGGAAAGGTTTTACCCAATATTCTGCAAGGTATGAAAAATGTAATTGCCATTAGTAGAAGATTAGGTGCAATATGGATAGCATTTATTTACCACAATTTAAAAGATACCAAGAAGTTGTCAGAATCAAATCAATTCTCAGTTAAGTAAGGTGTATTAATAATTCCCAGTTGATGAAACTAATATGGATTTTATTTTAAACTGAGGGAGAATGAAATTATTTATCATCATTATCATCTCTATGGAGTTATTAGAGGAATTACTGATTATAGGTACAGGAAAAGTGAACAGACTTCAGATGTTTAGGCAATTGTCAAAATGAAGAAGTATGAACAGAATTGAATGCAGAATTAAGAAAAAATGGGTTGGGTAAGTTAACAGAAAAGGAGAGTTCCTTTCCTGCTAAGAACATGATTTAAGATCATTCTCGGGTACTATGAAAAATGAGCTAGGAGAAACAATCTCAAATCTGTACCCTGCAGTATTCAGTAGCAAATAATACACACCCAAAACAACAGTAAGGAAGTTATAGAAAGGATTACCACTTTCTTTCAAGTGACTGCTGGGGCAGTCTACAAAAGCTTTTATTTTTACTGCCTGCTCTACTTGGCTTCTGTACAAAGCCAAGTGTGTACAAGACAGTGTGGTGTGTACAAGGCAGTGCAGTATAGCAGGGCTTAAGGCCTCAGCCGAAATTTGGGCCCCATTGTTCTAGGTACTGTATAAACACATAGTAAATCCTGGCCCTAAAGGCCTACAATCTAAACAGACAAGATAGGCAAAGGATGAGAGGGGAAACTGGTATCTGTGTGTGATTGCATATGCTTTACAAAGCTCATCACTTGTTTTGTTGTAATATTGCAATAATTTGATGTGTTGATTTGCATACATCAGTGGGCACACAATCAACAGACCCTCAGTTGGTTAAGTCAGGGTAGTTCCACTGACATCAATGGAGCTATGCCAGATTACACCAGTGGAGGATCTGACTTTAGGTTTTTGAGTATCGTTTTCCTTTTTATATAAAAGGAATTCAAGTACCAGAGATAATTTCCCTGTGAATGTCTCCTTTGTGTCAAATGTCCCTCAAAACCAAACAGCCTGTATGTTATTGGTTGTTATGATTTTTCTTTGCGAGGCATCTTTCCAGTAATTTCACTTCCCAAATATGCTTAATTGTGAATGATGAACATTCTTTTAGTAGTGCAAGCAGTGCAACATGCTAGCTTGTGCAAGATGATAATGGTAAATGAAATCACTGTTTTTAGTCAATCACAATTTGACAGTGAAATTATATGTGCTTGTCATAGGTTGTCAAATTCATAATGCCCTGTTGTAGACACGGCTTTTGATAATTGTAGATGCTTAAAGAGAGTCCAATATTGACATTTTCTCTGGAACATTTTCATGGGGCTTGAGAGAACAACGTACAAATTGCTGCTAGAAAGGTTATATATGTATTGATTTAATATTTAGAGATAACTACAGAATCCTGTAGTCCTTGATTGCTAAAAGCTTCTTTAAAAGCTGTATATGTTGTTCTCGTGTAGCTGGGAGCCCTTTGTGAATCAAAATGCCTTTCCATTCATTTCTGATTTTAGTCTAATAGAACATTTGCTTGTTAAGAAACCCATGCTCAGTTTTATTCTGGAAAAAAATAGCTGGTTGTAGATTAGCTAGTGCTAGAGTTTCTCTTTTGGTTATTGTCTATTGTCTGCCCTCAGAAGATTAATTAGTACAATATTCTACAGTATCTAAAATCCTTTAACAACACTATGGTAAGCAGCCATTTTGCAGACCATTGTCTTGGGATTTTCAAAGCTGACTAGAGAATTCAGACACCTTAATTTCACAATCTCAGTGTTACTGTCTATAGTGCAGTGGTTCCCAAACTGGGGTTCGTGAACCCCTGGGGGTTCTCGGGAAAAAATTCCCTAATGGTGGACAGAGCTGTCCTTAGGGACCCCAGGCAGCACGGGACCAGCAGCACGGAGCCCCTGGACTTCCAAGAGCTAAGCAGATCAAAGCAAACATATCTATCACACTGAGGAGATTTAAACTTCAAGACTCCTTATAAGAAATGGAAAGGGAGATGGATATTTTTTGCTGTTTTTAAAATTAAATAGGCAGCTAATCTTGTTTTTAAAATTATTATGAAGAACAAGTTTAAGCTTTGTTGTAACGTGCGTTGTTTGCCTGGACTGCTCAAGACCTGAATGCTTGTGTAGGAAGAACTCTTTGAGTTGGCTTCTTAAATACCTTCATGCTGTTTCATATCTGATACTCCTTGATGAAACATAGGAGCCTTGTCTTATAACAGGCTTATTCAAAGTGATAAGCTATGAAAGTGAGATCTTGGAAGAATGTTGCCCTTTTCATAATGTAATAAAAATACTGTAATGATAAATAGTAATTTATAATAAATAGTGTGTAATAAGCATGTCATAAAAACAAATTTTATATTTCCAAGATCACTGCTTTTATAATTTATACTCAGGTAAAGGAGAAAATCCCTGGAAATATTCATTTTTAAGAGGGGGTTCGCGAGACTTGACATTTTAGTGAAAGGGGTTCACAGGTTGTTAAAGTTTGGGAACCACTGCTATAGTGTAAAAGGATGTGCTATGAAGTGGGGTAACCTTTAAATCTCAGCTACATCAATATTATCAGAATGAGGTAATAGATATCTTCCTGTTGCAAGAAAATCAGTCAGTCAAAATTTTTTAGGAGAAATGAGCATTGGATTATCCAAAACAGCAACTTACTTGTCAGCCATTTCAGTGAACTGATGACTAAGGAACTACACTCATTAGTGAGTGGTTTAACCTGGATGATTTCATTACAGTATTCTGAACCAGAAATGCATGATGAATTTACTGCAAGATCATTAAATCTCCAGGTTGAGGAGTAAATCTCCTAAACTTCTTGTGGAGATCCACCAGTTGGACCTGATCACTGCTCTTGAAGAGATCACACTTAGAGGAGATCCTCTATAAAGAAGGGGGCTTAGTTCCTCTGTGGCATTTCCCCCCCAAGCTCCAGATCTGAAGAGGGTGCTCTGCAGGTCTGAGGTTGGTAGGAGGGAAGAAAGCAGAGAATGAACTAATCAGGGAAGGGAAAGAGTGAGTGAGTGAGTGAGTGAGTGAGTGGGTGGCCAGGGGATACGGCCAGGAGATACATCCAGGTGGACATATGGGGGGAGGAATAGCTCAGTGGTTTGAGCATTGGCCTGCTAAACCCCAGCTTGTGAATTCAATCCTTGAGGGGGCCATTTAGGGATCTGGGGCAAAAATCTGTCTGGGGATTGGTCCTACTTTGAGCAGGGGGTTGGACTAGATGATCTCCTGAGGTCCCTTCCAACCTTGATATTCTATGATGTGCACATTTTTCATCCTCTGGGCCTGCAGAGCATACTCAGAAAAGCTAATACAGCCTGGGGCTGTATTATCATTTCCATGTAGGCCTCACGCCACAACTCCTCATACTGTATTATCTTTTTCTAGATAAACGCCACAGAAATGGGGATCCACAATAAGCATCTTTCCAGCCCTGGTTCTTGCCCACCGATTCCTCCCACAGCCCACACCCAGTCTCCACCTCTTTCCCACACCTAGACACCAGACTAGCACAGCATCATCCACAAAGTCTGGAAGTCAAATGGACAGATTTCACAAGGGGCATGGAGGGACTCTGCATCTGGAGAGAGCTCTTTTCATGCATGTATCTTGACAGGAAAATCCAGGCCAGCTAATGTACCTTAGTCCCTTCACTTATATGCCTTTTTAAAGGTTTCCCTACCTGCCCAGCGGCCATACTTTTTGTGGATGTTTTTTCATAACTTGAATTAACACATTTTGTCCAATGTGAATTATTGGTCAACAACTCACAGCATGTCTTATTAAAAATCCAGCTTAATTACTTTCTCCTTACACCTCCACAGAACATTACAAATGCTTGGTTCATTTGGACAGTATTATTAAATAATTACATTTATTTAAGACTATTGTTAAAGCTGGCACATATGCTAAACAAAATTAATTGGTTCTTTTTAGTAGGCTTACAAAAACCACATTTCAGTCTGTCCGGCTATTCATCTAAATCCATTTGATCAGTGTGGAATTTGAGAGCACTGTGGAGTTTATCAGAAATTTCTAAGCGCCATTTTCCCTTCTTTTCTTATTGCTCAGATTGCCGTTTTTATTGTATCCAAACTGTCTCACCTGATTTCCCACCAGGATTCAGGATTGATAATTGTATAAAGGAAATAATAAAAATAATTAACGATCCATTGATGTCTGCCAATTCTGAAAGGTCATTTTCCTGGGGCTTTCAAATGTTCCATAATCACTTGCCATTACTGACTGCTCTTGCCAAGCCTGCATGTTAACATAAGCCTACCACAGACTGTACAAATACATTCCAGGGTTCCAATTGTGCATTGGTACAGCCCATCACGGCGGATCTTCTGCTCAATTTACAATGTCCCCAGATGTTCCTTAGGATTCAGTGTTCACCGTGCTGCCCTTCACATCCCTGTAATCACTTACACAGAGTAAGAAACTCATTTTTTGCCTTCTGTTACACTTACACATATATCACTGCTATGTTAGCAGAACTCAGACGAATTGCAGGATTTTTGTTCTATTGTTTCACCGAGGTCACGTCTTAATGAGTTTAGAAAATGAATGACTAGAGAGTGTGAATTATTTAAATTCAGAAGAGTCTGGGTTATTCAGAGCCTTTTGCCTTTAGAAAGTTAATGGCCTCTTTTGCTTCAAGAAACAACAATGGAAGTGGACTAGATGCACAAAGACAGCTTTGTCATTTATAGTTTGCTCAGTGTTCAGTACTGAACCACTCCTGTGTGTGGTTCAGTGTCTTCAGGATAAGGAAGGCAGGTTTCATTCTTTCTGCCCTCCTCATACATCACAACTGCTGCTGACATTTCTGAAACCTCCATCTACTAGTATCAATGGCAACCATTGCTCTTTGAGTCAGATGAGCCCCATTCTGGATTAATAGTGACACTTCCATGTTTGGGACCCACTCAGTGAGTGCTATGACCAACAAGGCCCCTTTGAGGTTTGCCTGGAAAGCATCATTAAAGTAACTGAAGCGCGATCTTTGAAAAACAAGCATACGCAATCTGATCCAGTTTCTCAATATATGAGTGAACCTTGAATCTAGATAGACCTTTCGTACGTTGCCATAAAGCTGTAATTTTCCAGGAGTAATCTTATGGAAAAAGTCAGTATTTTAATAAAGAAATGGAGCTGAGATGGAGTACCTCTCTGCCTTTCCCTCCCTGCTCAATTCTGCGTACATTTTCCAGCATCATATAGCCAAAGTAGGAGAGAATAGACAGAAGCACCCCTGTTGCAAGACGGTTTACATTGGTTCGTTTCAAATGACTTCAGATTCAGAAGTTGTTTTATTGTTCAAATGGCTAACAAAACTAGTCAAGAGTTAGGTCACATCCAGGAAGAGGGGGACATTCTATGTCACAGCTTTTTACAGGGAGATCAAGAGGTGACTGGTGGCCCTTAATGTATGTGATGCTTATGCTCAGACCTAAAGAAAAAATGAACATTTTATTCATAGTGGAGGAAGAAATTATCCCATATTGCCATTTCAGCTGGCAGACTCCCTAGGAAGAAATTGTAGTGCATTTATGAAAAAGTCGACTAGATGGAGGATTAAAAAAAAGAGCATACAAATGAATTAAAATCACAGTGCAACAAAGCTCTTCTGCCTGTCAAATTCTGGCAGGCAAAAATTGCAAAACTGGCTACCATGGGAAACGATTACAAATGGTTCAACAATGCTTTTTGCTATAAATGTTCTATTTCTCACTAGCATTTGGGCTACTGCTTGCTATTATTAGAACACTAACAGCACATTTTCTGAGAGCTGCATTTGGACAAAAAAACGATGGAGTATGAACAGGATTCAAAGTAGGAAGGAAAAAATGCGTATGGGTGAGGAAGTTCTTGTGTAGTGTTGTGGTCAGAGCTGGTGAGTGGAGCCCAGGGGAGCCCAGGGATGTGGTAAAGTGGGCATCCATATGAAAGATCAAGTGCCATCACAACTTCCTGTTAAGGAAGCATTCCTTCCTTCTGTGTTATTCTTTTTTATTGCGTTCTAATCTAGATTATTACCTCTAAACCTTACACTTTATTCTTTCAACGTACAAATCATTTTTCTTGAACAAGCGAAGGCAAAGACCTTTACTGAATTCAGGTCAAGTGTTGGCACTCAGCACCTATTGGAAGAAAGTATCACAACTCACTCTCTTACAGCTTGTGCTTCCTTTGAGCACAGGCAGAGGAGAACAACAGCTAGAGCTGCATGAAATTTGGAGGTTAAACTTTGCATGGGCTGATGCAAAAAGCTTTTAGTTCATTTATGAGCACGTGGCTCCACAATCCCCAAGTTTCACTTTCGGATTTGAGATTTAAATGAACACAAAAACTCAAGGCAAGACTGAGGAGTTTTTCTTGGTTTCATGTCAAATCCATGCAAAACCACTGGTTGCATATACTCTCAATTCAATGTCGAAGGGTGTCGGAGGTTGGCCCAATTTTTAGTTAATAACCACACTTCCACTCAGCCCCTCTCCTCCCTCCCCCCATGCTCTCTCCACCCCAAAAGGATTTGGTTGATAGATATAAAAACACATCCAGTAGCATTTCTGAAGTAGGTGCGTGGGTAATACAGCCATGCTTGTCACATATGGAGAGAGAGAGAGGATGTTGGCTCCAACAGCAGAATCAACAATGGCTGGTTACAGGAATGCTGCTAAAGCAAAAAATAGACCTACCTTTGTTGTGGTTTGTCTACTGTAGTTTGGTAGCTACTGAAATATACAAAAATCCTGCATATATTTTAAATATCCTGCCAGCTCACACAAAGGGCAGTATGGCACAGTATAAGTGAAGTGGTAGAGCTTGATACCTTGTGTTTGACTGTATAGCACCCTGCACGATGGTGAAGTACCATAGGTTTACAGTTACTGGTGCTACCAAGTACCAAATAGCTAGGATTTTTGCTGTAGTCTGACGCTCTTTAGGAAGTACAGATTATTTTTCCAAATATGTGATCTGTAGGGTTGCTTCTTAAATACACATTCACGTGGGTATGGTATTTTTAGCCTGTCCTGATTTTGACTGGAGTTTGACACCCTAATCACAAAGCCAGCAGGACTTTAAAGGCATCCTAAAATACCTTTGGAATAGACACAATTTAAGCGTTTTGTGACATTGCCTCATAAAGCAATGGCATTGCACCATGATACAATGCAAAAACATCAAGACATTCAACCCAAAGTTTTATCATCCAGAATAAAGATGTCATTAAGTATCAGCCTATGCAATAAGAGCCAAGTTCAGTTGCTTTACATTGGCTTTACTCTCCTCCCTAATTTTTTTTTTTAATTGAAGCTCTTTTATCCCTCTTGCCGGTCATTCTGTTAAACTTGTTCCAGTTGTTTAATTGAGCTTGGACTGATATATGATGTGGCAAATTATTATCCTGTTATCCATCACTTATTTGTGTTTAATATCTGTTCATTTGATGGGAAGCCTTCCTTCTTTGCTTTGATTCTCATGCCCTCTCTGTAGCATGCCAGCATCACATATCATTTACTGATGTGTTTTGCAAGATAAGAGCGACGCAACAGAGATGCCAAAGAGAGTGGTTCAGTTTTGAAGGGAAAATTAATCATTTTTTTAGGTGAGGAAGAGAACAACCAAGCAAGAGTTGGATCAGATCAACACAGGAATCAGATAGTGTGTGCTGGGAAGTGTGTGAGTGTGTTTGTGTGTGTGGTGGGGGAAGCAGAAAAACGATAGAATAATTGCAGCCAACAAATGGTTTTTCATTTTATTGCTACTGATCCACTGGTTTTTCATTTTATAATATTGAGACGAGAGATTGCTGGTGGGATTAATAAATATGAGGAAAGCAGAAGCATAACACTCACATGCATCACCTAATAGTGCTGAAAATACTCTCAAATTAGCACTGGTTTTGTCACTGCCCAGCAGTGGAATTTCATTAGTTCATAACAAAATTTTAAGGCTTGGCATACTTTGTCAATTTACAGTGTTTTGCTTCCTTTGAGGAAGGCAAGGAGGTGTTTTATAAAGATCAGATCATGGGTCTATTATGGAGAATATAACTGTATTTCAGTTGGCTACAGGACTAGATCCAAAGGCTATTGAAGTCAATGGCAGTCTCTCTGTTGACTTCAAAGGGCTTTGGATTTAACCCTTACAATGTTTCCCAGGACATGCAAATTATCCCAACTTGAGAGTAATGGCTCCTATCCTTGCCCAGCCAATTGGTCCGGATAGAGAAATTTCAGTAATGTAGGTAAGAAGGAGAAGCCTGCCTATGCTAGGCTGAAATCTTAACAAATGCCCACTGAGCATGCAGAGATATTCTTTCAAGTGAAACTAACTCTTATTTTAATTCCCACGGCCATGCAAATATACTAATACTCCAGGAGGTCTATGTCCATTATTTATTATTTGTGTTACCGTAGCACCTAAAAGTCCCAGTCTCCACTGTGCAAGGTGCTGTACAAACAGAACAAAAAGACAGCCTCTCCTCCAAAGCACTTACAATCGAAGTCTAAGACAAGAGATAGATGCATACAGACCGACCTACCAGGAGAGCACAAGGAAATAACAATCCAATAATGGTCAGCATAAGTTGTCCCAGCACACCAGAAGCCTAATCCTTGTCAAGTTTCCGCCTGCAACTGTTTTTGCAATGTCTGTGCTATACTAAAAAGTGTGGTTGGAATATTTTTATAACTGATTATGAGGGCCCTACCATATTCACAGTCCACTTTGGTCAATTTCATGGTCATAGGATTTTAAAAATTGTAAATTTCATGAATGCTTTCAGCTATTTAAATCTGAAATTTCATGGTTGTGTAATTGTAGGGATCCTGACCCAAAAAGGAGTTGTGTGGGGGAGGGGGTCACAAGGTTATTGTAGGGGGGGAGGTTGCCGTACTGCCACTCTTACTTCTTCACTGCTGCTGGTGGTGGCGCTGCCTTTAGAGCTGGGCAGCTGGAGAGCGGTGGCTGCTGGCAGGGAGCCCATTTCTGAAGGCACAGCAGCCACCAGCAGCAGCACAGAAGTAAGGGTGGCATGGTATGGTATTTCCACCTTTACTTCTGTGCTGCTGCTTGCAGAGCTGAGCCCGCAGTCAGCAGCTGCCATTCTCCGGCAACCCTGCTCTGAAGGCAGCAGCACAGAAGTAAGGGTGGCATGGTATGGTATTGTCACCCTTACTTCTGTGCTGCTGCAGGCGGGGTGCTGCCTTCAGAGCTAGGCGTCTGGCCAATAGCCACCGCTCTCCAGCCACCCAGCTCTGAAGGCAGCACAAAAGAAAGGGTGGCAATACCCCAACTCCACTAAAATAACCTTGCAATCCCCCAGCAACTCCCTTTTGGGTCAGGACCCCCAATTTGAGAAACTCTGATCTCCCCCGTGACATCTGTATAGTATAGGATAAAAGCACACAAAAGACCAGATTTTTCACGGCCGTGAATTTGGTAGGGCCCTACAGATTATACTTTTCATTCTCAATAACCAGAAAGAGTTGACGGGATTTTACTCAAAGTTATAACCCCAAAAAACTTACCACCTTTCAGCAAAGCCAAGAATGGAAAATTGCAATTGAAATTTTAGAAAGTTTTGAATGTAAAGAAAGGGAAGGATAATGGTTTTGCTATAAGGCACAAGATACCAGAGTACAACAATTGGGACGGCTAGAGAAAACCTACATCTTCGAGTGGCATACTATCCATAATACCTCCTCTTTGCATTAACTTTAGGAGAAATAATATAAAAGACCTTATAGTTCATTTTCTTTAGAAGGACCCCAAAACATTTATGGATCATGTAGGAGTCACTTGCAGCACTCAAATACAGCCATGGAATGTAGCAGCTGTTTTACAAGAATACAAACATTACACAACAGTTTGCATGCCAAGTCTTAATCAAAACTGTTAAGGTATAAACCCATTAGAGCTAGTGGTTACTGCTTGAGAGAATGTTTCATTAGTGCAGTACGGAACTATGAATAGCAATGGTACAACAGGGGCTATGCTTGTTAATTTGGCAAGTGCAACCTGGCTTGAGCCTTGAGGGGACCACTTACCCTATAGACTACAACCACAGTGGCTCCAGAGCCTCCAGACACCATTTCCCAGCATGCTTAGAATCTGGGATGGAGATTAATAGGCAGGAAACATCTGTAAAAGCTAATACGGAGGCTTTTGATGGGTGATGTATACAGTTTGCTGGCCCAATGAGGAGCCAGGATGGCTCAGTTCCTTTAGTGGGAGGGAACAGCCTGACCCAGGGACAAAGGGACTATTAGGTTTAGTTTCACTTCTGAAGCTTTTGAGTTTGGATCTGAGAGCGAAGCAGAACAGGTGAGGCTTGTCAAGACCTCAACAGGACTCCATACCCCAGACAGCCAGGAAAGGACCCCACTAAGTGGTGAAAACAGTATAAGAGGACCCCTTTTGTTTTCTTTAATCCACCCAATCTTTTCAGCACTACTACACCCGTCTCTGGATTCATCCTAAGCATTCCATCTGCCTGGGAAAGTGGAGAGTTTGTTGTCGTGTTAAATGTTTTAGTATCTATTAATCTTAATCCTTTCTATCACTACAGCCTGTGTTTCCTGTCCCCAGTAAAGTCCCATTTTGTTAGACTGTGACATTTCATTTGTTGGGGTTTGTATTATTGTATTTTGTTGGTGGTGAGCTGGGTTATAATCCTTGTTAAGAATTGTAGTATCAATTATTTCCCCAAGGAACAGCGGCCCTTGTGACCTAGGTACCGTGAGGAGATACTTTGGGTGGAGGCACCAGGCATTGCAACAAAGAACCCAGAACGGACCCCAACCCATGCGAGGAAGGAGGAGAGACTCCTCCAATTAGCAAGCCTCAGGGAGGAGGCTGGAGCTGTGCTTTGGGGGAGCAGCTATACAAGTAACAGTTACCACTGGATTAAGGAGATTTGACTGATTAACGGATCATTTAAAATTCCAACCACTTTTTTAAAATAAGATTTCTGGAGAGTAAAACTTGGGTGAAGTGCACAGATTTCGTGAACTCCTTTGTTAAAGTCTCCATTGTGGCTACAGTCACTGTTTTACAAAACTGTGGCTTTAAAGTGGTGGATTCCAGCCTTCCATTGCTCTCTCTCCTTAGGATGGATTGGCAGGTGGATCTTGCATCTTTCCCTGCATCATGATTCATCTCTTTTACACAGGGCCGCCCAGAAGGGGGGGCAAGTGGGGCAATTTGCCCCAGGCCCCGGGCCCCGCAGGGGCCCCCACGAGAGTTTTTCGGGGCCCCTGGAGCGGGGTCCTTCACTCGCTCCGGGGCCCCCGGAAAACTCTCGTGGAGCCCGGGCCCCCGGACCTTCTTCCGCTCTGGGTCTTCGGCGGCAGTTCGGCGGTGGGGGGTCCCTCCACTCCGGGACCCGCCGCCAAAGTGCCCTGAAGACCCACGGCGGGGTGTCCTTCCGCCCCGGGACCCGCCGCCGAAGCGCCAGGTCTTCAGCAGCGGGGGGCCCCCCGCCACCGAAGACCCCAGGCCCCCTGAATCCTCTGGGCGGCCCTGCTCTTAGACAAACATACCCCTTCCAGTTGTCTTCATGCCATGCCATTGCACAGATGCCACTGGTTTCCTTTTCTTCATACCCTCCCTCCACTGCCCAACCTGTCCTTTTCTGGATGTCACATTTAATTTCTGTAGTTCAGATCTGCAAGTGCCTGCATACACTTCTGTGTACCACTGACCTGCATGCCTGCAAACTGCAATTGTTACACTAATAAAATAATACCAACAGGATCTTATAAGAGGGATGAGGCAAAATGCCAGGTTTATTGTAAATACAGAGAAAGAGCGAGAAATCAGGATATGCAATTCAATATTATTTCACTACCATTCCTTATTCATTCACACACTCATTCATACGAGTTCTGCAGGGTTGTTATAGTTACCAGCCTAGAGGTTGCTCGTGGCAGAGCACTGGCCAGGTAGCCTGCACACGAGGGGGGAGCCGAGTCCTTGTCGGATGCGCATCCGATGCTCCTGGAGGGTGTTTGCAGAACCAGACTCAAAGTCCCTGAGTTTTTGGTTCTGTTCTTATAGGATTTTGTCCTTATACAAGTCTATGGGAATTGCTTCATCATGCTGATGTTTGTTTGAAGTGATTATCAATCAGCAGGTGGCACATCTCTGATGGCTGAGTGTTATCTTGTTCTTCGGAGTCTTCAGCCCTCAGCCCTCCATCGGGGGGGGGGGGGGGGGCACTTGGGTGGAGTCTTCAGCCCTCCATCCGGGGGGGGGGGCACTTGGGTGGAGTCTTCAGCCCTCCAATGGGGAGGAGCACTTGGGTGGATTCCGGCTTGCGCTGCGAGGTCATCAGGTTATCTCCATGCTACGCATTCTAACTCTTAGGCTGGCACCTTTGATTTGCTAATTATTTATTTGCATCACACACATTCATTCACATTCATCCTTTATCTTTAAGTCACATCTGACACTTTTGTTTTACTACCTCCTCTTCCTTGACATCCTTATTTTACAATTCTATTTTCCAGATGTGACAGACTTTCATCGGTCTATTTAACCTTTTTTAATACAATAGCAGAAAACAAGCAGGATAATAAACGAAGGGGGTAAGGGATTTCTGCAAGACCAATTTCAGAGCACAGTTGTTTTTACAACAACTCTTACCTCCTCGAACAGACTCTTTGTCTGTTGATGTGTAACTTTCCACATAGAGATACAGGGAGGATAGTTTTAATTAGCTTGTCCTTGGTGCTCGAGCTTCTGTATTCCTTTCTGTTGGCTTGCTTTGGTTTGGGGCCTAAAAGGGGATATATCTATACCTATGAAATTACAAAACCATATATCAATTTCTCAACACAATAAGTGTGCATAATCCTCTCAATTCATACTCAGCTAGGTGTGCACACACAAAATAAGCAGGGGTACACATCTGCACTGGAGTTTGCACGCCCATAAGCTCAGGGGTTCAGAGGAAGGCATATACTGACCTGACCCTATAGGACTGTCAAACTGAACAACTCTCAGTGCTGTGGCATGGTCTGTAAATATCATGCCTTGTTTGGTTGGGCTTGAATTTCTTTTTGAATTGTTTTCCAAGACCTCATTTTCAAAGGTCAGTTTGGGTAAGATGAATCATATTAGTAATCTTTGACCCATGATGAACTGAGATCAGATGACCAGGTAAATAATCATTTATATCTTAGAA
The DNA here is from genome assembly GCF_028017835.1 of Emys orbicularis. Lineage (NCBI taxonomy): Eukaryota > Metazoa > Chordata > Testudines > Emydidae > Emys > Emys orbicularis. Next base: position 79,777,414 of record NC_088684.1, on the reverse strand, counting down.
AGAGTTAAGATGCTTGCTGAATTAGTACAAGTGAAACCAAAGCTAGAACACAAATAGGAGTAAACAAAGAAACTTGTTTTAAAATAGGCTTTGCAGTGAGCCTGAGGCCTAGTAATAGTTAGCATAAGAGCACATTGGGCCTAATGTAAATTAACATAAGTAACCAACCTTGGGTTAGCAGATTTAGCAATTTATATCTTTTAATAGACTGTAAAGGCTTTATTTAGCCATACTTCCTTGTCCACATTATATAGAGAACCATCTATTTGCGCAAATGCTCACAACAGTAGTCAGAACCCCACAGATAGATAGCAGGAATGACAAATATGGATAAGAGACCAAGGCTTAATCAAATATGGTCTTGGAAATAGGTGGTTATAAGGAATACATGCATGAAAGGGAATAAAATCCGACCCTCAGTGGGACCTTGGGATGTCAGGATGCTTATCTGACTTTAAGAGGAACCCACAGCCCTGTAGCTTCGTGAGTACATGATGAGGATTCTGCTATTATTATCTTGTTTTTCTAGTTCTATGATTTTTGCATATATTGCTTGTGGTATTAATAAAACAAAGTCTCTGTGTACATCTCACCAATTATCTTCTTCACAGTTAATCTCTACTGCACCAAAGAATGAACCTGTTATTAGTGACAAGTGCATTTTGCACCCCAAATTAATCAGAAGGCTACAGTATTCATGATATATGAAACTACAGTACTCCATAACATTGCTAAGAACACCAGTTGAAACTCAATGTAATAACACTGGACTACCATTTTGCCATTGCAAATTATTCTGGGTATAAACTATGAAGAAACTACTTCTATTACTACAGCAACCTGTACACTGCAGATTCAAATTCTTGTCAGCAAGCCCTCTCCAAGCTTGAGAAGTCAGTCTCATTCGCGCATTAACTGTTGGTCTTGCTCATGTTGTCACCTTCATGCTTACTGAGTTTATATTGCTTTGGCTGGGTACAACAGAGAGATTGCTGCTGTTATCGCTAAGCACCGTGGTCTGGCTGCACTGGTATTTGTTGACTTTAGTGCCTGAATTCACTGACTTGGCTTTGCACCCCACACTACTCAAATAACTTGTCTTTATGTAATACATATGTGCAATACTTCTCTTTGTATTTTTCCATTTGCAGCCAAGTCCCAGTGATATTTAAACTATAACCATATGCCAGAACATTGATGTGTAGTCAAGACATTTATCCGCATAATTTTATTTCATTTTCATTCAGGCTTATGACTATGAGTAAAGTGATGTATCTATCAGTATTTACCTTCCAATTAAAAGATAACCTCTTAGAATTTCACTTTAGATAAGAAAGCCCCTGTAGTAAATATACTGCCTTTGGCAATGAAGTTTAATAAGCTTAATATGATTGCTCAGTATCATTAGGGATTACCTAGAATACTGCCACATTTCCAGATATAGAAACATTTGTCTCTTAATTGACTATTTAACACTATAATTATGTATTAAGGATATTTACTTCAGCCTGGAATTAAGGTAAGTAAATACTACTTCCCGCACCTACCCACCCACCCCCTCAATAGCGTTACAGAATGGCATGCTGTTTCATTAGCTAACCACAGACAGCTGATTGCAGCCATATAGCTTGCCTGCCGGCTGGGAATGTTACAACATTATGCATGTGATAAGTGTCTAAGAGATGGGGGATTGTGACTTGGGAACCATCAAATCACTGTAGACTCCAAATCTCTTTACTTTGCCTATGAAACTGAGCCTTGTCTTGAGCATGACAGTACCTGTTTAGGATTACCTACTGTGTTTAAACATATCTTATTTTTCCTTTTAATCTTAGACAGAATGCTGCACAAATTTAATCTTCTAAGTGTGTCACTTTTTTTCCAGGCATGCTGAGTGCCTGACTGACTACAGACACATGCCTTAGGAATGCGAAATTCAACAAACTGTTCCTCAGAGAGGCTTTTTGTTCATAATGACCTTCTTAGAAAGACCATTGTGGAATTAGGAATTGGTTTGGGGAAAATAATTGGACAGCTTTCTTCATTTTCCATGCAGAAGAGATTTCCCTTGTCTGCTTTCACGGGGCTCAAACATGCAATCCTTACTAAAGCAAAACTCAGCTTGAAGTGAGAAGAACTGCTGCCTGTGTAAGCATCAAGAAAGACTAGATCCAAAACCAGTAATAGTTCTAGAAAATTCTAGGTTTCAGAGTGGTAGCCGTGTTAGTCTCTATCCGCAAAAACAATGAGGAGATCTTGTCGCACCTTAGAGACTAACAAATTTATTTGGGCATAAGCTTTCATGGGCTAGAACCCATTTCATCAGATGCATGGAGTGGAAAATACAGTAGCAGGTATAAATACACAGAACATGAAAAGAAGGAGTTGCCTTACCCAGTGGGAGGTCAGTCTAACGAGACAATTCAATTAACAGAAGGATACCAAGGGAGGAAAAATCACTTTTGTAGTGGTAATGAGAGAATCTAGAAAATTCTAGATTAGTACAGCTCCATGCCTTGGGGCATTTTCTGAGCTGATTTATTTATACTGGTGCAAGTAGGGTGACCAGACAGCAAGTGTGAAAAATTGGGACAGGGGCTGGGGGGTAATAGGAACCTATATAAGACAAAGCCCCAAATATAGGGACTGTCCCTATAAAAATCGGGACATCTGGTCACCCTAGGTGCAAGCCAGGAGTAACTACACTGAGTTATTTCAGAGTAGCAGCCGTGTTAGTCTGTATCCGCAAAAAGAACAGGAGTACTTGTGGCACCTTAGAGACTAACAAATTTATTAGAGCATAAGCTTTCGTGGGCTACAGCCCACTTCTGAGTTAAACTGTTATAAAGCCCATGAGAGATAGGAAGCTGGTACCAAACAGTTTATAAGTGATGTGCTTGATAGGGAAAGTTGTTCTGAATGCAGATCCCATCAGTCCCGTGGAACCAACAGTATGCGTGAGGGGTGCTTTGCTACAGTCCAGTGGATGGCCTACACACAGCTGTATCTAAGAGGTATCTTTCAACTAAATTCTTTAGGGGGAGAGCAGGATAGTCAGGAGAGCTGAGCTATGGCTAAGGACCATCTTCATATTTCAGTGATTTCAATCCTCTCCATTGGATGAGAGTTAACACACAACAGCAAAACCAGTTGAGACTGAAGATGCCATTCAGCAAAGGTAGGATGCCCAGGGGAAGGAACTTAAATAAAAAAAAATAAAAGTTAAGAAATTCTTGTTTGAGATTTAAAATTTGATCCAGCTTCTTCCAGCCATGCCACAGGATAGGGTAACCCACAAAGGACATTTAAGTGTTAGTCACAGTAAGAAAAGATGTCAGGACTAGGCATGCATGAACTGATTTGGATACCATGAAAGTTTATAGGGGGTGAAGGGTAAAGAGCTTTAATTGAAGTCTATTCCTTAAAAGAAATAGATCTGCTGTAGATCTAAGCAAATATTTATAAGAAATAGTTTTTGAATTCAGCTTCTTTTTCTGCTCACTGAATATCTGCCATTAGCCCAGTGTCCTTCAGTTTATTCATTGTCAAATTTATTTGACAGTCTTTTTGAATTTTTACTTTGGATTGATCACAAATCAGTTCAAGCTGCGTTGCTTAGCTGAGATTGGTCACACTAGAAACAATGCCACGGGACTGTTATTCAACCATTTGCTTGTGTGTGAAAATTTAAAATTTGGTTTCTGAGAATGCTTGCAGATTCATTTTCTATACACATTTGTTCTAGTAAATCCCTGTCATTTGAATGTTCGCCAAAAGTGAAAACAAAAGGGGGCAAATATTGATATTAACAGCTCTAATCAACAGCGAGAGAAGCCGCATAAGCTCATCCAGTCACATAAGCTGCAAATATGCTATGCCAGAAGCCATACCACCTCAGGCCGTCATGGCCTCACAAGCTAAAATGAGTCAGGCTTGGTAAGTACTTGTATGGGAAACATTTAGTGTATGTCTACACTTGGAGCTGGGTGGGAGGGTGTGACTCCCAGCTCACACAGACATACTCATGCTTTTTCTCATCGAGCTCGTATGCTAAAGACAGTAGTGTAGCTGGGTTAGCACAAGCAGTGGTATGGATAGCCATGTTGAGTACAAACCCACCTGAACCCTATGGGTACATACGTGGCACAGCTAGCCTGTGCCACTACTCTATTTTTGGCACACAAGTACCATAAGAGCTAGCACAAGTATGCCTTAGCTCCAAGTGTAGACATAACCAGAGTGAAATCCTGGTGTCAAAAAGTGGAGAAACTGGCAATACATCAGGCAGCTTTATCTCCCTGAGTCCATTCTGAGCCAGTATTCCTGCATGACAGGCCAAGCACTCAGGTGCTGTGTTTTACAAAAGATACAAAACCAAGGTTCTGACTGTGGGCCAATAAACATCTCAGGGTGGTTGTTTTTGATGTGGTGGTTTTGTTGTTTGTTTTTTGTTTTTTTTTGTCTTTTAAACAAATAAGCAATGCTAATATCCTGGCCAGATTTTAAACTTAATTACTTTCTATCCATCTAACTGTCCCCTGAAATTTTAATTGTGTCCAATATTGTTCAATTCCTGTTCTAAACTGTTGTGTAGTGCTGCTATTATGTAGTTACAATGTTCCAACCCAAAGCTGGAGGGTGGGGGTGGGGGAGAGGGAGTTCATTTTAATGACAAAAAAAGTTATTCTCTGTAGAGTATCTAGTTTGAGAAGTACTTTGGCATCCTTCAGGATGCCAGGCGGCGCCATGTAAAGACAAGATATTTACCTAACTTTCTAATGGATTGTTTGTTATGTATGAAAAAGTATTGTGCTTGTGCCATTCACATATGAATTGGTTTCACTTGAGCAATAGGATGTCTCCCCCGATAGGAGTTGCTAATATAATTTTTAAATCAGACAGATATTGCTTTCAGTCTCAGAATTTTCTTTGCGTTAGATAACATGTAAATACATCAACTCCAAGATTCTGCAAGTTTCCCATTCATCCAAAGAAGAAGAGAACAGTACATCCACCAGCAGGAAAGTCCTCACCACGGTGCCAATACACAGCCATTTTCTCATTAAAATGCTGAATGTGGTTGAGCTTTAATTAATAGCTGAATCATTTTCAGATGCAAATCCTTATGCATAAAACATGCACTATTAATATAATGTGTAATTTGATAATCTAGCTAGCTCTCAGTACAAGAAATTAATCAATGGAAAACAATCAGCTCTAAAGTCTATGTTGTTGACTAAATACATACATGATGCAACTGATATAAATGTGTAACAAGAAATTTCCATACTTTAATGGCAAGTAATGCTACAAATTATCCTAATGGTTTATGAACTTTCTATATTAATAATTGGTATACAATGGCAATATTATGATCATGCAGGGGCAGATTTTCTAGTCTATTCATGACAAAGAACAGATTACCTAGCACTTTATTTCTGTATATTTTACATTAGCTATAGAAATAAAAATAAGTTTCACCTGCTTAAACGAGGAGTCCTCGTGGCACCTTAGAGACTAACAAATTTATTTGGGCATAAGCTTGAATTTGTTAGTCTCTAAGGTGCCACAAGGACTCCTCTTTGTTTTTGCTGATACAGACTAACACGGCTACCACTCTGAAACCTTTCACCTGCTTGTGAAGTCTTAACCTAAGGCTTTGTCTAACCTAGAAAGTTGTACTGCTTTATCTACACAGGACAGGTGGTACAATCCTCCCCTCCCCACAGTGTAGAGGAAATTATATGAGTATAAAAGATGCTTTATATCAGTTTAGCTAGTCCCCAACAGAAAGGGTAATAACCATACCAGTATTAAGTCACCTTTAGCTTTATACAAAAACTGAGTCCACACTAGGGCTGCTACATTGGTAATTTAAAACAAACAAACAAAAAAAACAAAAAACACCCCCCCCCCCCAACCAACATAGTACAACTTTTAAGTGTAGACTAAGCCTGGATTACAAATTAATACTGGTATTGTTATTGTCCTTCCTGTACAGGAATAAGCTATAACGCACCTTATAGACTTACATAATTACATCCATACTGCAGGTAGTGGGGTGGTATAGTTAAAGCAGTACAATTTTCTGGTTAGACAGGGCATTGAAGTGCAGATTGCTTTAGGAAGCTGAGTGTTTCGAATTATTCTGCAGTCTACCAGTGCTTTATAGTCAGTTGGAAAGTGGGAAGGATGAAGATGGTTAAAAAAAAGTCTCTGCAAAATTTTCATACAACTTTGATAATTCTTGCAAAGTTCGTTGTTTTTTTTAAAAATTAACTACATCAGTTAATTTACGTGTCGTAGTGTGAAAAAAAAAAGTTGAGCTTCAGAATCCCCTCTTCTAGGCAGATTCCCTGACAGCAGGTTTGATCAGCCACAGGGCTGGAGAGAGGACCAAAAGAATATCACAATCCCTTTTGGCTACTTGCTTCCAGGATTCCATCTCTCACTGCATCCAAAACTAGGGAGCCAACAGATGTGATGGTCTGTTCTGAAAAAAATCACTGTTAGGCCTGGTCTACACTATGACTTTAGATGCTGACAAATACACATAGACTTCGTTTCTCAAAGACCGATTCAAAGTTACACAAAGGCATAAAACTAAAAGTTAGGTTCTACATCTTATAGGGCCTGCTTCTCGTTTATGCTCAGGCCCCTTACGCGCCATTCTGGCAGTGCAAAGGAGCCTTGAAATTGATGTAACTATGCCAACTTTAAAGACCTTTTATTCCACCTGAGTGACATAAAGCGACCAGTGTAAGTGAGAATCAGATTCATAGTGTTTATGATACAGAGATATCCAGATATTAAGTTACTAACAACTTAAGCAAGTAGCAGATAAAGCAATACAATAGAAGATTGCCTTCCCTCTGCAGGCTTCTTTCTTTCCACCCATTCTAGAGCTCTCTTCCCTCTGATTTTTTGGTCTCGACTCCTTGGAAGACAGTGTAACAGGATAGTACAGAGAGATCATAAATAGCTTTTCTTAAGGAGACAAACACTTAGACTCAGCACATGTGCGCCTTCAGAAAAGCAAGCTCCAGTGACCTGAGTGAATCAGGTTATCTTGATTTCACTGGTGTTGTAGCTGTATTGGTACCAGGATATTAGAGAGCTCAGATGTGTGAGGTAATATCTTTTATTGGACCAGCTTCTGTTGGTGAAAGACAAGCTTTTGAGCTACAGAAGTTCATCAGATCTGCCTGAAGATCTCTGTGTATCTTGAAAGCTCGTCTTTGATTAACAGAAGTTGGTCCAGTAAAAGATATTATCTCATCCACCTTGTCTATCTTGATTAGAGAGACTTCCCCTGCTACTTCCACTGACCCACAGATCTGTAAAACTGTTACCAAAGGATGCAATGTCTCCAGAATGGCCAGTATAGTTTAACAGAAGACTGTGGTTTGGCTAGAAGAGGACCACAAACTAAAAAAAAAAGTGGTAACTGCATTGAAAAGCTTGTCAAAGTAAATATCACAACACTGCTTCCTTCTTTGAACCTAGAAACGCCACTTCAGAAACAAAAAAAAGTTACTATATCTGAGTAATGTAACGATATGAAAGAGCTCACCTGCCTCGGTAAAACAAGTACCAGAGGTTAAGGTCACCATGCCCTTGTTGAGCTACAGACCATGAGGTATAACCTCCCAGTGTTCCATTTGCAGCATGCATGTATAGGAGGCAATACAGATACTGTAAAACTCACTCTCACATTCACTACTAAAGTTAACGATGGTTGACTTTATGGCTAAGAGTTAAACTTTGGGCCTACCAGAAGTCCTAGGATGATTAACAAAAACAAACAAACCATGTAATATGCACAGATTCAGTTACATTCTTGGAAGGTCAGATCAGAATAGTCTAATGGGTGTGCTGCTTCTATCGTTTTCTGCATGAATATAAACTTGTTCCCAGGGTCATGATGGAATATTGAAAACTGTCCTCTAGAGTTATTTAAAACATGCATTCTGTTTTGTTTGGGTGCATATTCGTAGTCTATAGTCTTAGTTGACTATAAAAGAGCATCTGATCATCAGACAGCCTAATGACATGACAAATCCATCTCGGATTGTTCCCATCCTAGCTTTAATTCAGGTTAGTTGGAGCCACGTTGGAGTTCAGTACCTGGTGCTGCCATTTGATGTTAAGGATAAACAAATGTAGGCAATGATGGAATGCCTCCAGGGTCTCAATGCAACATTGATACATATTCTATCACTGTATAATAAATAGGGGGAAACAGAGTGGTAAACCTGGATCTTAGTCTGAGGTTTATTCTAGGTAAACCTTGAGTCCTAGCAGACAGAAAGAGGTTAGCCTCATGAATGCATTGGAGATTGACTGACACAATGGGGGTGGGAGGGGCTGCTACCTATCTAGCACAAACAAACCCTGCCACTACAAAAAAAAACAACAACAACCCTAACCTGTCAAAGCACTATACAGAGAAGAGGAGAAATATTCAGGCAGTGCCAGTCCAGCTGCCACCAGGCACTCCGTGATGTTTGTGGAGACTGACACTGCGAAATGCTCCTGAGAATTCCCCCCTTGGCAGTGTGGGAGAGTTTTTACATTTACCCAAAAACCACTTACTGAGCTATTTGCACTCACTGCCACAAGAGTTTCCAACAGGCAGGGGACAGCTGAGAGTTTTGGCATGAAAACATTACTTGGGGCTCAGTTTACTAAGAAATACAGGATATTTGAGCTTTCCGGCATATTTCAACCATGATTCTAACAAACTACCGAGTTTGAAAAGCAAAGTGAAAACACACAGAGAGGCATGGTAACAGGAACCAAAGGAGGAATTTTGATGAGAACAGAGAGGCCTGTATATGCAAGGTGAAAATATGTCCTCTTTGTTCACTGCAACAAGAATGATTCCATAGTCACGCCTCAAGGCACCTTAAGTTCCCACATCACTATCAAAATGGCAAAACATGAGGAAACATGCCTTAGTTTTCCTTTTCCTACTGTTCTTTGCAGGGATGGTCACCTAGGAGCTGAAGGAAAGTGAAGCACCTAAGCGTGTGCTTACTTTAAGGACATGAATAACTCCATTGACAGGACCAAGGCTTTGAATTCACTGGGGGAAAAAAAGTGCATTTTTTACACTGAGATAGATGTCAGTGTAAAATCCTGGTGGAGACAAGGCACAGGTGTTGATTACAGCCACATAGTTAATCGAGGTAAACCCCTGATGGGAGGTATAGGGTTGATCCTGATTAGCTATATTGCAGTAAGGACTCCTTGCACCTTGTCTCTCCACTAGGATTTTACATCAAGACAACTATCAAGAGCGCTATCTTTACAGCAAGACACCTTTTTTGCAGTGAAGACATAGCCTAACTCAGAGTCTTAACATTAAAACCCAGGCTTAAATGCTTTGGTGGGTTGGGGCCCTTCTCCATTTTGATTTGAAAGTACAGAGCTTGATTCTTCTCCCTTTGAAGTTAATGCAAAACTCCATTAAAGTCATTGAGGTGCAGGATCAGTCTTAATATGAATCATCATTTTCCCCACAAAAACATTTGTTCTGTGAGATAAGATGAGGAGAAAGAAAAAATGCAAATGATTTTGTCTCAGGAAAAAGATCCTGTGAAAACAGTAGACAGCAAATATTTTGTAGACCAATTCTTGAATTAAGACTCTTCCTTTAGCTAAGACAATGACTCTTTGCATTTTCTGCCATTAAAATGATTCACATGATAATCCTTATTACATGCTTTCCTGTTGATAATCCAGTTAGCCCTCTCTTCTGCCTGTCAGGAAATATATTTGGTTTGTAAAAAACACATATTTCAGGTGTCTAGTGAATAATTCAGTGGTACCTGTAAATTACTCACCAGCCTGAGTGTTTAATCCTCACATGTAATTACTTTATTTCTTCACTATTATCTGAACACACATGTAGGAAAGTCATGGCTATTCTGAAGGTGTGTAATTCACATACAAACCAGATACTTTGTTCAGATCTGACAGGGTTGAAGCATTTAAGTGCTGTGCTAATGGAATTAAGTGCATTAATCCTACCATTGTCCATGGGAGTTGTGTCTCAGTTCCTATTTACAGTGTGGAAAATTTCCACTAATCTGACTATCACTGAGAGGGGCAATTTGCAAATTTGAACCACTCAACATAAAATATGTTAGGACTTTTCAGATCCTTTTAGACAGCTTGTCTCATTCTGACCCTAACCCGATATTTGAAGTATGTTAAATTATTTGTGCTCATCATCATTCACAATCCATCACTCCCAATCACTCCTTTCATCTCTAAAGGAGGAGCAGGAGGAGGAGGAGAAAAGCCTCACTCACACATACTAAGGTACTTGATGCTAAGGCTTTTTAAAGAGGAGTCTCACCTGGATGTTTTACTTGTATCCTTTCCATTTGATGTTATTAACGGCCTCTAGAGATACTGCTGTTTCATTCTTCTGTGCTAGTTTTAGCAAGGGTGGTGACATACCATCTCGAATGTCTAGAGGCTTGTTAGCAAAGACCCTGTCACTGCAAGGGATCAAAGTGTTTTTGTGCTGAGTCCTTAGGGCAATGACCCTGGCTGTACAGCTGGACTCAGATGCAAGCGCCACATGGTCTAGCATGACAAGCGGCTGGATTCTCAAACCAACAGGCAGAGAGTTGTTTTCTCCGATGAATGGCATTTCCCAAAACAGAAGGGAGAAATTGGCACTCTTTCCACTGTCAGAGAATCTCGTTCAACTTATTTCAGCAACCTCTAAACTCCAAACAGGGTGAAACTTCGCTGAAATAAAAACATGGCTCTTTTCGTTATGCAAACTAACAATGACGACTCAAGTAGACTCACCCCGGCAGTTAAAAGCAATCCAATAGGGATATAGAATTCTGACTCCACTATTGTTCAATATACAATCTATTAGGGGGATGGGGAAGGGAGACCTACTGAGAAAACTTTTAAAATAATTCTGCGAATAACTGTCATATCCAACCTGAAAATATTCAACTGCTTCATTCTAACTTTGGTATGAAATGCTCTATCAAGAGGGAGGCTGAAGGAAGATCAGTGTATGAACAAGCTGGCAATACATCAGGAATCAAGTAATTGAATGGCTGACTGCAGAGCCCAATATTTGGCTCGACATGCTCCTGACAATCCAGGAAATAGCAGTCCCTGTTTCTTGACAAAGCAGATATCGGTCAGACCTTCTGGCAAAATACACGGTACCATGGGCATCTTTAGTAAACATTCTTTCTTCTATTAGCTAGACAAAGAAAAATGTTGGCCAGACAAAAAGTATTTTCCACCCCTCTTTTATTAGTCAGTGGCTTGCAGCAGTGAAAGACCATCAGGGAAAATGTATGCAGATTATGGCTTCATGTCTGAATGATTCTGTTGAAGTTTTGCTTTCTAGCAGGTGTTTTGACTCACTGTTAGAGTGAGTCCTTCTCTTTGGAGACACAGCTACTGAGTGCCAACAAATGAGCCGGCTTTTCGAACAGTAAAATATTCCCCTAGGGAATAAGCACAGGGTTGATAGCCAGCAGCTCATTTGTTCTTTAGCCTGGTTCAGTTATTGAAGCACTGTGCCATTGAACAAGTCACTTCACCTTCTGTCTTACTTTTCCCAACTATAAAATGGGAATGACTTGCCCACCAAGTTCACTGGGGCCTGGGGGAGATTAGTTGGTTCATGCATGTACTGGGCTTTGAACATACAGAAATGCTAAGTACTATGGTTATTACTAATTCATGTTCGCATAAGGATTTCAGGATTTAGCTCTATATTTGTTGTTATGTGGGACAGTTTATTACATCCCCACATTTTACCCCTACTTGCTAAACCAGCCTACATTTTATTTACTGAACCAGATTCTGCAGGATGTCAAACCTCCCAACTGAAACAGTACTGCCAAGCAAATGCCAAATGGCAAATACCTCAGCCCTTTCAGCGACATAATGAAGCCTATGCAGGCACCAAATAAGTTCAGATACAAGGGCCAGGAAGAAGCTCATTCACCTCAAAAAAATCAAAATAATGAGGTATAGCAGGTCAAATACCAGGAACGTAGGCCTTGCATTAGGTCACAAGTCCATCTAGCTATGCATTTGGTCACTGACACTGGCCAACACAGAATTCTTTAGAGGATGGTGTAAAGACACCATTGTGGACCATTTTACAAAAAAATAAAATCCTGGAGGTCCGTATGCAGACAAATCTCCGGTGTCTTCAATAGGAGTGTCCAGAGTTAAAATGGAGGAAGGACCACAGGATTTGGCCTAGTCTGAAAATGGTGCACTGATTATCTTCTGAATTTATATTGCTGATAAAGACAAACGAGAAGCATACCTAAACTTTTCTGCACAACAACTAAGGCCTTTTATTAAGTAATAAAACCTTTAGAACCTATATTTATATATGAGAATAGCACATTTTCTATAAATCCTCTCCCCCGCCCAGATTTCTAAAAATCATCTTTTCAGATTGAATGCTGCATGCGGAATTCCAAATGTAAAATGTAACCTCAATGTAATCTGTCAGCCTGGTTATAGCATTTTGTATGCTGCAAGGGTAGCTGAGCTGAACTTAAGGAGGCAAAAATCAATTCATAAACAACTTTAAATTTGATAACTGTCCACATGTTCACTGCTCGGGTGAAGATAATTGTAGCTGTATGCTTTTCTGAGATCCATGGCCAGGGTGAAAATAGGGATCATTCAATAACTCATCTTTCAGCAGTAGCTGTAAATGTACTGGCTGATCTATAAAGACGGCTTGGATTATTTTTTGTATTGGTGCTATATCACTCCCTCTGCCCATTCTTCATTTCCTCCTTTTTGGTAAACTCCCGGTCTCCCCCTGGAATTAGTTTAAATTTGCACAGTCCCTGTAGTACACATGTGCTGTACATTTATACCTCAGCTCGTTATCACCACACGTGAAAGGCTAGAACGTGTTATCAGCATGATCGTATACATGCAACAAACACTGGGTACATCGCTATTGCAAATGAATGCTTTTGAAAGATGAGAAAGCTCTGGGATATTTTTCATCCTAAATCAATGGAATCAATAGAGGTTTCTAGGCCTGTCTCGGGGCTGTGCAGTTGTGTAGACACGGCATGTAATCAGGGGCAGGGCATAGCTATACTTCAAGGCAAACACTGAGGCATTCAAAATGCTCCCTGGAGCTTGCAGAGGCTGGATATGCTCCTACTTACACCCGGGGGGAGGGGGGGCAAGCTTAGTCTCCCCACCCCATTTGGAGCACGGAGCCTCCAAGAGAGAAGACAGGGTGCAATCTGAAGAGGGCAGAATCTGGCTCTTAGAGTAGAGAGATGAGGACCTATCACTTCCCCAATAATCCCACAAATAGGAATAGTTATTACATGAGCATACCGAGGGAAAAGAGCCCACACACACGTGCAGAAGCCAGGAAAATGTAAATGCGTCTTTATTTGAGCTATAGCCTTTTGTGTTCAAATTGCCTTATCCCCCACCTTCCCAGCAGTTCTCCTTAGTTCTGTGTACCTGCCTCCCGATTAACATAAGGCACACATCTGTGGTGGCTTTAGTGAAGCCTACTGCACCCTGATCATTCACCCTACACATTACAGTATCCTGTCTGTCTCCTTGTTCTGTCTTTCCCATTTCAGAGATGGAGGGAGAATAATCATCCGAGACTATGCAATTAGACTTCTGGTTTTTCTTTCAGAGGTTCATATTTTTTTACCTTGCATCCTCCCACAAGCACAGCGCATCTCTGCCAAGGCCTGTATAGGGATGTAAAAGTTAAGACTGAGTGACACAAACTTCCTACAGAGGCATCACTCATTATTACTTAGATAACAACAAAAGTGTTCAGCCAGCCAGATTCTTTACTATTCTTGCATTCACATTTTCCCCTCACTTCCATACCATCTCGCTGTGTCCATTGCTAAAGGGAAGAGACAGGACTTCATTGTGTAAATACATGCGGGGGGCTGGACATCTTTACTGAGACTCAGTTCCTCATTGCCTTGCCCCTTTTGCAATCATTTCTACCCAAGCCAAGTGGGTACCCAGTGCTATATTTCTGATTGTGTCAGGCCAGATGCTCAAAGGTTTTTAGGCCCCTAACTCCCATTGAAATCAGTGGTACCTAAGCATCTACACACCTTTGAAGATCTGGGCCTAAGTGACAACATAAAGACAGTGAAGAATTAGGCCCAGCCTCTGCGAATTCAGATTTCACTGCACAGTGCTACCACACAGGGTTTGTCTCAATCCTGAATTAATGGATTTCTGGCTACTCTTCATTTCTGTTTCACCCAGTACCACAGACATCAACCCTATTGTCAGTTCTGTACAACAGTACAAACCTCTTCCGCTTTATATTCTATTATACACACACAAAAACTACATGAAAAGAACTTAAGGTTGCAAAGTCAAGGACTCCAAAGTTAGAAAATCCCAGAATTAAGGCTAGGGTTTTTGTGTGTGATATCCTAGACCGGGGTAGGCAACCTATGGCACGCGTGCTGAAGGCGACACGTGAGCTGATTTTCAGTGGCACTCACACTGCCCAGGTCCTGGCCACCGGTCCGGGGGTGGGGGGTGGGCTCCGCATTTTAATTTAATTTTAAATTAAGCTTCTTAAACATTTTAAAAACCTTATTTACTTTACATACAACAATAGTTTAGTTATATATCATAGACTTATAGAAAGAGACCTTCTAAAAACATTAAAATGTATTACTCGCATGTGAAACCTTAAATTAGAGTGAATAAATGAAGACTCAGCACACCACTTCTGAAAGGTTGCCAACCCCTATCCTAGACATTTAAAAAAAGGAATCAGGAAAAAGAAAAAAGAAATTTCATCATGCCACCCACATGGGTCATGAGCAGAGTTGGAACCTTTAGATTCACACAGACCTCTGCCAGTTGAGCTAATGAAGTAATTGATAGCAATAGCAGGTTATCATCCTATATGTGGACCAATACTAGAGGGAGAAGAGAATATGTTTTGCCACTAGGTTTCACAGACCTTCGCTAACAGAGGAAAGGGGGGACTCAGGCTATGTCCACACTAGAGAGCTTACAGCAGCCCAGTTGCACCGATGCAGCTGCGCTGCTGTAAGCTCTTTAGTGTTACCACTCTATGACAACGGGGGAGAGCTCTCCCATCAACTTAATTCATCCACCCCCAATGAGTGGCTGCAGCTATGTCAGCAGGAGAAGCTCTCCCACGGACATAGCACTGTCCACATCGGTGCTTAGGTCAGTATAATTTATGTCGCTCGGGGGAATGGCTTATTCACACCCCTGAGCTGCGACATAAGTTATATCGACTTGAGCTGTAGCATAGCCATAGCCTGAGGAATCGTGTGTTTCATTCCAGGTTGTGGAGAGGAGTGTGCTCTAATGGGCACAGATGCTTCTGCCTGTTTGCCCCAAGCTTGACCCCTTCTGACACTTTCCCTCCAACACCACTTTCTCATCCCTGTCCCAATCTCCACCCCTCATATTT
Source organism: Emys orbicularis (assembly GCF_028017835.1). Lineage (NCBI taxonomy): Eukaryota > Metazoa > Chordata > Testudines > Emydidae > Emys > Emys orbicularis. The sequence goes on along the minus strand of NC_088684.1, from coordinate 79,761,921 downwards.
CTCATTCCAGCTCCAGTCTCCTTGCCCAGCCAATCCCAGTTCCCGCTCCTGGCTCCTCATGTGGTCTGTCTCTCTTCCCCAACCCCAGCCTCCAGTTGTCCCTTCTCATTCCCATTTGTGCCCTCCCCAGATTTCTTAATCAATTTCAGTCTCCCCCCACAGGCGCCTTGTCTCGGTCCTCCCCTGCATCCCAGCTCCTCGTCAGTGCTGAGCCCCTTTACCCTTTCCCCGACAGATTCCCAGTCCCCTTGTCTAGCCAGTCCCAGTCTCCTCCCTCCTTGTAGCTCTTTGTCTTCCCCTGCCAGCCAACTCAATCCTAATCCCTCCTGTATTGGCCACAACAACTTCCCAGCCTAGTCTCTTTGCCCAACACTCCCAGTCTCTCTTTGCCCCCCCCCACCTCCAGTCCCAGTCTCACCAGACTCTTTGTCCCAATCTATTTCTTTCCCTCCCCTCCCAGTCCAGCCTGTGTCTCCTCTGCAATCCATTCAGGCAGTTTCCTCCTCCACACTACCTGGGTGCCAGTTGGAGGGTGGAGATTTGTCACAGAGCACAGGAGAGACAGGATCTTTTCCCCCGCCCCCCGAGCAGCAATAACAGGGAAAATCTGGCTTCCCTCCTGTAGCCCTGGGCTGGAGCATGCTCAGTCACAGAGGATGATGCATGCACCATTCTGTCACACGTCGGATCAGTGAAGGGATGGCAGAGGAGCAGTCTGGTCAGCACTGGGAGCTGTGAGAGGCTTGAGCATGCTCAAAGAGAACAGACTCTTTGTAGATTTTAGCTGGTGATCTCTACTGTACACATAGAAACTGTTATAGGAGCACCAGTGATCTGTATGCTCTCTATAACCTGTATGTTCAAAAGGTCTGTTACACTTTCCCCCCCATTTTTGTCTCCTCTCCCTCTCTGAATACCTGTGAAGTGGCTTTCCTCCTCCCCCTCCCTCCTGAAATGCTTGTGGGATGAATGGCCTGGTTGAACAGCTGGAAGATCAGAAGAGCTCCTAGGTAGACAAGGTGTCTGGGACTCTAATTAGGCAGCACTCACACACCCAATGCATGGACACTGCCCGAGGTGGAGTGTGACCAACCAGACACGGCCAAGTCATCTCTAGTCGCAGGCCATGAGGAGCAGGTCCTTAAAAGGGGAAGGGGCCATGTGCTCAGGAGTGCAGTCACAAGATTGTACCTCCCGTAAAGGCCCTTCACCCGGACCGCCTGGCCAGTGGTTCGCCGCGTTGCATTCCATCGTGCCTCGGGAAGACTTACCTTCATCGCATCGTCCATCGCTGTGCTGTGGGACACTCACCTTGAAGGATCCTGACATCTCTAGTGCTGTGCCGGTCCTGGGAGCGTGTGACACCCCCCCCCCCCATCCTTCTTTTGAGCTTAGATATCAGTATAATAAACATGCTGCTTTCTGCCAAACTCTGGTGGGTCATTAGTGCTCCCTAAGCTTACTAGCTGGCCCAATTTCGGGTAACAGAAACTATGATTTTTCAAAGGCTTATAGACTTGGCAAATTTGGGCACATTTTCATAGGAACAGCAATAGGCACATTCCTGATGTAAAGGCCACCAATCCTGCCAAATTCCAAGTCCATGCTCCAAAGCCGGTGAAGGAGGGGTGGGCACTAGAGCTGTTTGAATAAAAGATTGAAAAAAAAATCAATATATTCTTGCCCCTTTTGACCCAAGTGGCTAGTCCAAGTTTGGGGTACTCCTGATGTTCCAGCTGGGAGTAGAAATTGGTGACAGTCAGGTATTTTTTTGATGCAGTTTTGTTTATTTAGAAAGAATGTACACAGTTCTGTGTCTTTGAAAACAGAAGAAATCAAACATTAGGAAACAGCTTCTTTTGCTCACAGCATCAAGAGCACGCTTTTCAGCCTTGCTCAGGCTTCTTCCAGGGTCAGGCTGAGGGCATTCAGCATTCAACTTTTTGCTCACTCCCTCTGTTTCTTGTCTGTTCTTTGTTTTACGTTCTGCCTTCCCATACACACCCAAGCATACAAACACCCCTTACCAAACCAATACCCAGCAAAAGGCTCCTGGGTGGGTTCACACAATCCTTTTCTCTTAAGTGTGTGTGTGGGTGGGGGTGGGGAGTTCACACCTATTAATCTCAATCCCATAGCAAGGTTTCATCCAGCTCATGACAGAATTTTTCCTGAGCTTCATACTCAAACAGCTGAACTGTTTTGACCAAAGCTTTCCAAAAGCGTCAGTGTGAGGCAGACACCTGTCATGAAAAATTTTTCAGCCCAAGTTGTTAAAGCTTTGCAAAGTTATAAGCAACTGCAAACAGGATCTTAAAATGTGATGTGCCAGGCACTCTTAACAGGTGGAGCTACCAGTTCTACCTAGAATCAAGATACAGATCTACATTCTAAATAAAGAGCTTTCCTCTTCCCATAATAAATATTACAGGAATCCCTCATCTTCCTCCATATTGGATATTACACATCTCTGCTCTTGGAAAAAGAAAAAAAAACTACCTTGTCGGTGATGGTGGCTGATGTGAGTCTCTGTAGTACGCAAAGACCCAGCCACTGGAAACATTAGTATTAGTTATACCCTCAACCTAGGTGGTTGCCCACATAGCTATTCCTAACAACAAGCATTCCTCCTCCACATCCACAGTGCACAGAAAGGATCCAGCAATGGGAATTGGGGGGGAGCGGGGAATGATATAAAGAAGCTGGATGCAGTGAGCGGAATCAGATCTCCACCCCATGCCCCAAGCTCCACCAGCAGCTAGCACAGCAGATGGCTATGGTTCCATTATGTTGGATGGCTGCAGTGCTGGACAGGCATACTTTGCCTTTTCACCAAATGAGCAGCTGCCTCTTTCCTGTGATCTACACCTTGCACGTGTCATGACGCCTTGGCTTCCTGGAAGCAGGTGCTGGGTGGTTGCCCTCTAGCAGTGTGGGGAACATGGATGTAGGCAGCGGTGTAATGGTAAAAAAAAGTGGGTAAACTAACCTTCATATTCCCCAAATGAGAAGTGGGTAAACTCCTTTGGCCAATATTTACCCTCAACTACACCATTGGATGTAGGTCAGCAGGCTGGCTGCAGCTTTACACAACCAGGGTGGAATTCTCATTCCCAGCCACTGATGGAACAGAAGCCTCTAAACTGCCCTACATGCAGTGGCTAAGAAAAACTCCAGATCTGAATAGCGCTACAGCGCAGTTAACATTTTTTTGCATAATGCAATCTCCTAGTCCCTTAAGAGGAGGAACCATGATTAATTCCCTCCAATTGAATTACCATTATTCTAGCATAGATGTGGGCAGAACTTCACCCAGAATGGTCAGTGTGGCTGCAGCAGTGGTGCAGAGAGACAGATTGGTATTGCCCTACTTCATTGTATGATGTCCCTGTAAATGCTACTGAAAACTGCATGAAGCTCATATCTAATTTACTGCCTTCTATCACCTCCCAATTTCCTTCATCATTGTTACTTTCCAGGGTTCTCCCTCCAATCAAATATATACAGTATATATTATTCTTCCCCCAAGTTGTACTCCCCTTCATTTTTCCAAACTGCTTCTCATTTTATTTCTTGTCCATATTTCTAACCTCTCTCGTTTCCTTTCTTATTTCCCCATCAATTGATTTTGCATCCTCTCGCTCCTTAAGACAACCTGTGTAGGCTATGGGCCCAATTGTGCCACACTCGATCAAATTCTGTGCACCTTGTGAGTAATCCAATTTATTTTAATAGGACTATTCAAAAAGCAAGAGTGCCAAAATTAGGCAGTGAGTTAATTAGGCAAAAAGGTTATTCCTAGCGTTAATAAAAGGTGCTAAATGAAACTGGGGCTAACACAATCAAAAATCTTCTCTCAGCCCAATCTATTTCTTGGAGTATTTCATCTATATGGCACTGCTATTTCCAAACTGTTTTGAATGATTTTTTCAAAGTATGATTTCATAGGACACTGTATGTGTTCTACTAAAGCTCTTTAAGATCTATTGATAAAAAGCACTACAGTATGTAAGGCCTGGTCCACACTAACCCCCCACTTCGGACTAAGGTATGCAAATTCAGCTACGTTAATAACGTAGCTGAATTCGAAGTACCTTAGTCCGAACTTACCGCGGGTCCAGACGCTGCAGGCAGGCTCCCCCGTCGATGCCGCGTACTCCTCTCGCTGAGCTGGAGTACCGGCGTCGACGGCAAGCACTTCTGGGATTGATCCGGGATCGATTTATCGCGTCTAGACAAGACACGATAAATCGATCCCAGAAGATCGATCGCTTACATCCGGACCAGGAAGCAAGTATAGACGTACCCTAAGAGGTGGGTATTATTACTACTACACCTACTGCATTTCTTTCAACCATTGATTCTGTTGTTCACTTCCTTGGGATGGGTAAAATTAGACTCATAGACTCATAGATTTTAAGGTCAGAAGGGACCATTATGATCATCTAGTCTGACCTCCCGCATGATGCAGGCCACAAAAGCTGACCCACCCACTCCTGGAATAATTCTCTCCCTTGACTCAGCTGTTGAAGTCCCCAAATCATGATTTAAAGACTTCAAGTCGCAGAGAATCCTCCAGCAAGCAACCCCTGCCCCATGCTGCGGAGGAAGGCGAAAAACCTCCAGGGCCTCTGCCAATCTACCCTGGAGGAAAATTCCTTCCCGACCCCAAATATGGCGATCAGCAGAACCCCGAGCATGTGGGCAAGATTCTCCAGCCAGACCCACATTGACCATTGATACTAATTACCAGCGATGGCATGTTATTGACCTATTGACTAAAATCATGTTATCCCATCAAACCATCCCCTCCATAAACTTATCAAGCTTAATCTTAAAAATTGGTCAGACATGATTTGTTCTGTATATGCCATGCTGCAAGATGTTTGCTGTTTTGTCATTTCCTAGGTGCATAGAGAATTTCTCTACAAATATTGGTTCTATTATTTTACTAAAATTTGGAGTTAGATTTGCCAGGAGTAATTAAGAACAATATTTTATGTAACATACTGTGCATCAAAATATTTTATAAACTGCAGTATAACTTCATCCACAATTAAAATGTATGGCTTATGTTCCTAAAAGCTCATGCCTCAGGGTTTCTGCTGGCCACTTGCAAGGGTCAGGAAGGGATTCCTTCTCCCTCTCCCAATGTATTATGGGAGTGTAACAGGGCTTGGGTGGCCAGGCAGCCTAGTGGTTAGATCACCTCTCTCTCAGCGCCCCCCCGCTGACTGGGTGGCCTCAGACTTTAAGGCTGAGTGGGGGGGGGGGCAAGAGGGTCTTAAGTCCTCCCTCTCCACCAAGTCCCAGTCCAGGGCCCTGTGTATGTGAACCCCTGAACAACTGAGGTTGGTGTCCCTCTTGTCAGGGAGTCAGAATCCACTGCCCTGGGCTATTTCCTACCAATCTGTTCAGTTTGGGGCATGGCCCCTCTAGTACCATCTACCGGGTGGCTTGCTTCCCTCTGTAGTCCAGACAGCACCTTGCTGGGATCCCAGTCCTTCGGGCAGGGCAGCTGCAAATTGGCAAGGGCAAGCCCCACAATGCCTCTGGGGTTCACTCAGTCAGTTACCTCATGTGCTGGGGGTTACTCCACACAGCCTCCCTTGGCTGGGAAACCAGTGCCTACTTCCAGGTGGCCAGGGGCGGCTCCAGGCACCAGCGCACCAATCCGTGGGACCGGCGGACCTCCCACAGGCATGCCGCCGAATCTGCATGACCAGCAGACCTCTCGCCGAAAGCCACCTGACTGCCGTGCTTGGGGCGGCAAAATACATAGAGCCGCCCTGGCTGGCAGGCCAGCTCTCCATCTCTTCAGGCACAGAGACAGCTAGCTCTTGCCTCTTCACCCGTCAGCCCTGAACTGAGCCAGGCTCTCTTCTTTTATCCCCCCCTCCAGGCTTGGCATTGGCTACAGGTATAGTGGGGTGGAGCTAGCTGGGTCCAAAGACTCTCTTTAACCCCTGCTGTGCTGGCTGGTGGTTTCTCTGCTTCATCACAGGGAGGTTCTTTTGGTCTCCTTCCTCTGAAGCATCAGAGATGGCTGGAGATGGGACATTGGGCAGGGTAGGTCAGAGCTCTGAGGTGGCACTGAGCATGCTCTCTCTCTCAGGTGCTTGGGTGGCTGGTTCTTGCTCACATGCTCAGAGTCTAACTGATCTCCAGAGACTGGAAAGGAATTTTTCCCCATTCAGATTGGGAGTGACCTTGTGGGTGCAGGTCATTTGTCCGGATTATCTGGGGATCTCTCATGTAATCATTTCTCTACCATTGTGGGGGCCTCAGGCACTGGTGCACCTCGGGCCCCTCCTATTCTCTCCCTGTGGCACATAATCATTTAGTCTCCTGTGGACTGTAATACTTTGGTCTCATGTCAATTGTTGGGACTAGTGTGTGGGTGCTGGGTGGTGTTGGTGGGCTGTGATATACCAGAGGTCAGACTAGATGATCCAGTGGTCCCGTCTGACCTTAACATTTCTGATTGTAAAACACAGTGGTGCATAGCAAGCATTTAACAGCAGCCAGTAGCACTACAACATAGAAAATCATATTCAGTTGAAACTACAAGGAGGGTATTGTGACAGAAGAAACATAGTTGCTGAAACTGCTAACTGGCTGTTAGCCATTGTGTAACACACATGCCTCTTGCAAAAACCGTGCCATGTGGCTAAGCAAACCTAAGGGCAGGTTACCAGGTAGTTGTCCATTATAGTGTTTCTTGAACTTTCCTCTGAAGCATTTAGTGTTGGCTGTTGGCAGAGACAGGATTAGATGGACCCCCAGTATGAGTCATTATGACAATTCCTGTTTGTATCTTTCAGGAGAGGATGTGATCAGGACCTTTGTTTTACCTCTTCCCTGGAAGATGGCATTTCCAGTAACAGCCATGCTGGAGCATTACTTAGGATTTACTTAAGGAATCTACTAAAATCACTCTTCTTTCTGCAACATGCTAAGTTTCCCCTCAGATTTCCCAGCCAAGTACGGACTAGGCCAGGGATCGGCAACCTTTGGCATGTGGCCCATCAGGGAAATCCGCTGGCAGGCCGGGATAGTTTGCTTACCTGCAGCATCCGCGGGTTCGGCCAATCGCAGCTCCCACTGTCCGCGGTTCACTGTTCCAGGCCAATGGGGGCTGTGGGAAGTGGCGGCCAGCACATCCCTCGGCCCACACCACTTCCCGCAGCCCCCATTGGCCTGGAACAGTGAACCGCGGTTAGTGGGAGCTGCGATCGGCCGAACCTGCGGACACTGCAGGTAAACAAACTGTCCCGGCCCGCCGGCAGATTTCCCTGATGGGCCACATGCCAAAGGTTGCCGATCCCTGGCCTAGTCAGTACTTGTCTGGGAGATCTGAAGGGAAACTTAGCACGTTGCAGAAAGAAGAGTGATTTTAGTAAGAGCCAAGAAGATCACATTCAGATATTGTATGGCTGCAGGCCGGTCAAGGTCTTTGCCTTTATACTTCATTTATTTTTTCCCAGTCTTCTGCTATGTGCCTAATTCACTATAACTTTACTACATCACTGGCACTTATTTTGGAAAATTTGTAAGCTAAATTAAGACTAAGATTCAAATCATGTAGACCTGCAAATATATGTACATGTAATTTCTCCAAATTACTGCATTCATTTCTGTTTATCAAACATACTTATTGGCAAAGTCATTATTTACCAATGGCCCATGCCGCCTTTCCTTATTTTTATTAATAGGAATTAAATATAGCTATTTAGTAACTCAGCTATTTTTGAACCATTTTGCCAGTTCTTTTATTCATGTGCCTAATTTATAGTATTTATTTTCTCCATCTGATAGAGCTGTAAATGCATTCTTCTCTTTAATCCCTTTGGGCAGTAATAATTTATTCTGGTTTTTAGCTGCCCTCATCTTTTTCATGCAAGCATTAACCAGGTTTGCATGCGCTACTTACTTTAGTTTCCTAGGCCCTTCCTAATTTCCAGCACAGGCTCTTGATTATTTTTTTACCCTCACAGAGGGTTTAAAAAAAAAAAAAATCACAAAGCAGTGCTTCATAAATCCTCTTTGGGTCACTTTCGGTCCCTTGCATTTTTCTTTCTCTGTGTAATTGTCTTCATTTGTGCTCTTATTGCTGTGTATTTATATAATCCAGCCTTCTTCTACATTTCTGGATGATAATCAGGGCCATATATTTTTTGAGACTCCTTCTGTCTACAGAGGTCAGGGAATTTATCTCTGTTAGCTGAAATGTGCCACTTCCACATAAGCCTATTTGTTTCTTCTCTCTCCCTTGCCTCATTCAGGGAGACTGAAGGGCCTTCTTCCTGCATCCAGGAATTTTCAAGAAGATAATGGAGAAGCAATGGAGGAGCCCCTCTTCCACTTCCAGAGGACATTGATTCTGTGGGGATTTTCCCTCCACCAGAAGGCAGCAATGAACTCCTTGAATTCCTCTCAAGTTCCATGTGCTCTGGGACCCTTTAGTGATGAAATAAGTATCAGCTATCCTCTCCCTTAATTGTGCATTGTGAACTAAGATAGTTCATAGTCACTATAACCAGGCTTCTCTCTCCTATCTTCACTCTCAATCAAAAACAACGAGGAGTCCTTGTGGCACCTTAGAGACTAACAAATTTATTTGGGCATAAGCCTTCGTGGGCTAGTTCCTCCCCAGTGGTGAGAGAAAGATTCAAGATGAGTTCTCTTCTTTCTGGACTAATAAATCATGCTTTGCTCAGATTAGGAATCCCTTTGACAATTAATCATTGTTTAGTTGTGTTGCCCAACACATGTCAGAGTAGTTGGTTTCAAATTCCTTGATATATTCGATTCAGGAAATCCTTTTTTCTCGGATTCTCCCCTACAAGCCTGTGGTTCTCCAACAGATGCCCACTATGGTTTCACCTTTGTTTTTCATTGCTTGTATGCTAAGCTAAAGCATTTCACCATTTTTCATGATCGAGTTGTGTTTCTCTTGTTTTGTAAATACTTTTGACACTCCACTACTTCTTCCCTCTTTTGCGTAGACTGTACCTATCAATATCATCCTTCCAGCTCTGAGAATCATTCTTCCACGTGTCAGTGCTGCTCACCAGGTGATACTCTCTATCATTTAGTATTACTTCCTAGCTCCTTTTGCTAATTTTCCCTTACTTCTTGCAGTTGTGTATAGAAACTCTCCTTTCATTATATTCACCATTGTTTGATAAATCATTTCTCTTTTCTTTATTCAAATTGAAAATCCATACCAGATTGTTGGAGTTAATTAACCCTCCCTACCTAGTTCACAGCATGTATAAAAAGCTTTGTCACTTGTGAACACATAACTTGTCAAAGCCTCCCAGCAGAAGCGGGAGTTCCTTAGACAAAGGAATTTTCTCCCCCTCCCTTACCTCCTTTTTTTGTTTTGTTTTGTTTCCACATAGGCCAACCAGCTTCCTCTCTCTCCCCAGCTGCTCCCAAGCCAGCTGCATGCTCTTCCTGGCAGGACTACAAAGTGGAGCTTTCTATATGTTTCATTCTGCCTTAGAGCCAGCAGCTGTATGTTCAGCACAGCACTGTTGGGACAACTGGGCTCTGCTCCTTTCCCCTGTGCAGTGAGTTCATTCTGCTTGGAGACAAAGTGAAATGACTACCTAGCAAGTCTCATTTTGAAGTCCCACTGGGCTAGGGAATGGAGGATGGAAGGAGACCACAGACAATGGACAGTGCTGTGGGTGAGACTAGAAATAATTCCCATGCTTGAGAGATTCTGGACAGGGGCAGCTCCTTGGCTCCAATTTTCCTGGCAGTGTCAGAGTGCTTTACCAGCCTGCTTCTCTCATCAGCACTCCTCATAGTGTCTGAAATATAAGCAGAGCAGGGATCCAAACACAGATCACAGTGTGTGTTAAACAGAACACGCAACCTCTCCTCTGCTCAGCTCTCCACTCAGGGAATGTGTATCAGGCAGAGCAGGGAGCACTGTTGATTATAATGATTAGAGAACACTGGCCTTGATGACAAGGAAGGGAAGAGAGGGGGAGGTCTGGATGAAGACAGCAAAGCAACAAATAAAAAGAGAAAAAAAATTCTCTCAGTCCTTTCCAAATCTCTCTCTCCAGCCAGTATCTGAAACCTGATAGTTCTGCAAAATTGGTGCACTCTCCTTCCCTGCTTTAAAGTAGTACCTAGTCTACATCTGAGTCTGAAATCCAAACAATCACCTCTCATCACAGGGAACAGTGTGTGTTACCCCTTCCATCTTCTCCTTTCCTCATTCGCATGTGGCATGAGCAGGATCACAATGAAAGTCACCAGCATTCACACTCTCCTCAGCTCTCTGCCCAGGTCTCTTTTGTCAGACTCTACTGAATCAAGTACTAAACATAGGATGACATTTAATTTGCAGTACAGATTGTATATCATTCCAGAACAGTGATGTACATAGGACATTCTAATATGTGCTATATAACTGTTTGGTAGCGCTGTATTTAGGAAACACTGTAAACTTGCTATCCAGCCAATTTCAGATAATAAATTAAAAGCCGTTTCAGTTTCTGCTCCCACATCTCCCAGCCAATTTACCATCTCATTTTTCTTTAAATATTTCTCTTCTCCTCTGCCTTATTGTGTGAACAGAGAAATGAACAGAGAAAACGGAATAACAGACTGTATAGGGGGAAAACAGAGAAAGTGACTCTGCACTAGAGCTTGTTGAAAAGGGCACCTTTTCACAAAGTATACAATTTTCCCACCATTTTTCAATCAGGTTTATTATACACAGAGTGCGGCCAAGTGTCTAAAATCACCAGGAAAAAAAAAAAAAAAGAGGAAAGTTATTTTCTCTTATCTCTATCAGAGTAGCTTAGCTATTACTTGCAACAATAAGAGGGAAAACATTTTTAGAGCAAAGTGATATTTAAGTTGCATTGTCTCTTTAAATGCAAAGTACAGTCTTGGTTTTGGGCACTAATCCCGCAAAGGTATTCTGTGCCATCAGATCCCATAGCCCACATGTGACCCCATTGAACTCCATGGGGCTTCTCACAGGTAAAGGAGTCCACTCATACAGAACTTCTTCTAGGGCTGGGGCCTAGGTTTGGAAATATAAACAGATTTGCACATACATAACAGCAGCATCTAACCAAATGCTGCCAGATTTCTTGGATACATTTGGTTTATTTAACAGGGATGATCATGTGTGCATTTTAGAGAATTTAAAAGTTACATTAAAGAGATAATAAAGTAAAGTAAACACAAGAGTAGAATCATCAGTAGGAAGCATCTGTATAAGAAGACATAAGACAAAGGAATCCCTTGCCTTCAATGTCAGCAGGGATTAGTGTTTGAATCCACATATCCCATTAGAATATTTTAGTCTTCAGAAGACAACCAGATAGATTTGATTTGGGACTGATATTTTAGTTTAAATTTGCTATAACTTCATTTGCAAACAGGATATATTTTATCATAGGGCCTGTATCTCTACTGCCTTTCCGTCTTGTGCAGTTGTTCACAGCTGTCTCAAGGTTTTTTTGATGGAACATTGGGTTTGCAACTAACTGATTTTTTTTTCATGGAAAGTGTCTGATTTCCTTAAGACTTTTCCATTTTTTCTTTTTCTCAGAAAACCAATATAACTGAAAATTTTTTGGATGAAAACCTGAGTTTTTTGTTTTCCAGCTGAAACCAAAATGAGTTTTATTGTTGTTGTTGTTTTTTCCTGACAAAAACTCAAACATTTTCCATAGGGAAAAAACCCGCATTGCCCAAACAACTCTACTGCTAAGAATGGTAACATTTTACACCCACTTTGCAAACTTCTACACAAAGTCCAAGGCACTGGAAGTAAGGCCCAGGGCCTTCTCTGCACTAGACTTTTTCAGCCCCACAATCCTCAATGGTTGTGGCAGGCTTCTTTTGTACACTCGTTATAGCTTCTGTTTGCAGCTTTATAAACATTACAAAAAATACTTAAAGGCAAAAATCATAACAACGGGCTGGGACTACGGCAACCTTTTAAAACGTGTTGTTTAATTGAAAAGCTGTGAAGCAAAAGCAAGCAGCTTGTTGTTAAATTCATCTGCATGAAACATTTATAATGAAAAGCTCTACCCTGTCTATAGCAGGGACTTTATCCTATGTAGGAAAATTAAAATTAACAAAAAAAAGAAAGAAAGAAACCCCAGGCCATTTGCCTGCAAAAGCCAGAATCCTGTAAATGTAGCTTAAGAAAAACAATGTTAACAAATGCAATATCACTGTTATCCCAGGCAGTACACTCCCACGTAACTGAATTACTGTGAGGAGTGGGGGAAGGGATGCCCTATGAGATGTAATGAATCACCCTGCATTCTGCCATAAGCAGAAATGTAAATAAAAATCAAAGAGACCTTTGTACCGCTGACAGTATGGCAAGCCAGGTCACATGGCCTGATATTTTAAGAGGATTAGAGCTAAATCCCTGCAAACTTTGAAATGGCCCAACCAAGCTTGTGAGCTTTTCAGTTTAAATGGATGCACAGCATGACTTCTGTGATCATTTGGAATTTGGCAGGTATAGTGGGGCAAACTCTGAAGCAATGCAAAACACTGTAGTCATTGGTTTTATGTTAATTTGGAGCAACATGGAGGTGATAACTGGGTTAGATGAGACAAGAACCACTAAAATCACATAGATTCATAGATTCTAGGACTGGAAGGGACCTCGAGAGGTCATCGAGTCCAGTCCCCCGCATGGCAGGACCAAATACTGTCTAGACCACCCCTGATAGACATTTATCTAACCTACTCTTAAATATCTCCAGAGATGAGATTCCACAACCTCCCTAGGCAATTTATTCCAGTGTTTAACCACCCTGACAGTTAGGAACTTTTTCCTAATGTCCAACCTAGATCTCCCTTGCTGCAGTTTAAGCCCATTGCTTCTTGTTCTATCCTTAGAGGCTATGGTGAACAAGTTTTCTCCCTCCTCCTCATGACACCCTTTTAGATACCTGAAAACTGCTATCATGTCCCCTCTCAGTCTTCTCTTTTCCAAACTAAACAAACCCAATTCTTTCAGCCTTCCTTCATAGGTCGTATTCTCAAGACCTTTAATCATTCTTGTTGCTCTTCTCTGGACCCTTTCCAATTTCTCCACATCTTTCTTGAAATGCGGTGCCCAGAACTGAACACAATACTCCAGCTGAGGCCTAACCAGAGCAGAGTAGAGCGGAAGAATGACTTCTCGTGTCTTCTTATCACATCTACATAAAAGATCGCAAGATAGGAGTTAGATGGGGAGGAAATGTTGTATACTATTTATGGTACTAGGAGCACCATCTCTCTACTTTCATTTTAGTGTTAAAGGAATTAAAAGAACCCAAACCCAACTGGATCATCATAAACTACTTAAATAGCACATCTGTCACTCCAAGAAGTGCCAAACATGACTTCCAGATGAATGTTGCATAAAAGAAGGTTTTTTGGATCACCTGGGAAAGCCTTTTACCAACAAGTCTCAGATGTGAGAACATGCAGGATGCACACAGAGTAAATCCATCCACCAGATAGGGAATGTTAGTATTTGTCCAGTAAAACATAGCCACCAGCTGGCAGACAATTGCCACCATGTGAACAAGTGGCAATCCCAATAGCTTGACATAAGAGTATAACATAATGCATTCAACCTATCATTAAAGGCACAGCTAACAAAAATCTCTGCTCTGAGTGCAAGATGTACAAATTCCCATGGTTGTGTTTATGAACATCTGAAAAGGTTCTATGAAATATTACCAAAGCAGCTAGGAAAATAGGTGTTACATAATACATATGAACTGCTTTTGAAGCTCAGATTTGAGCCTTAAGGTATTCATAGAATCATAGAACCATAGGGTTAGAAGGGACCGCCAGGGTCATCTAGTCTCATCCCCTGCCAAGATGCAGGGTTTGTTGGGTGTGAACCATGTAAGACAGATGACGTGCCAGCCTCTTTTTAAGTGACATTAACATGAATATCCCAGAGGTGAATCTCCAGAGCAAGCTGAGCTGAAGGCACCAGCACCATTACCAGCTGGGAGCTGAGTAACAGCTGCTCTGTCAGAAAGTTTGTAAAGAATCAATAAAACAGGTCAGTGTTGGAGCAGAACCCTTCTGGATTTCAAGAGAATTCTTATTTTCGACCAAACAAGAGCAATTGAAATCATTTATGTAAAAGAACAGCAGAAGGAGGACAGTGAATTGATACTTGATCGTTCTGCATGTTTAGTCAGAAATTCAGGCCAATCCTTGATACTTCCCTTTTGTCTTTTACCACAGCCAATGGTGTTTTGTAACAGCTCTGTCATGTCCACTTTCTACCAGCCTGCGTTTAACTCCTGCTAAATGAATTCACAAAGAAACCAAGAGGTAGTTTGACAAAATAGAAAAATCAGCTGCAGAAGCAATGAATTTTTTAGTGGAAAGAGTATCGAGTTATTAACAGACCAAGACTCCTGGTCTGAAGAAGACATAATACAATCTGTATTGGCTACAGTACTTGAACTAACTGTTAATTTAAAAAAAATGTTGCCACAAATGTATTTTACTTGATATTATTCAATGCCAAACATCTTTCCATGTGCTTCATCTGCAAAAGGAGGGAAAACAGGCAGTTGAGATAAACTGGCATTAAGGGTTGGTAGCCAGTTGCAGTTCATTGGACCAAATTCTCACCTTTATTTCCCCAAGCAGTCAAAATAAGACCAAAAAAAGCAGGGGGGGGGGAGGTTTTCCTAAAAGATCTACTCAAGATAAAGAGAGGTCTGTTCAACCTAAATAAATATCACATATGCAAAGGCACAGTGCACTAAGCAGAGTGCCACTGCCCAGTTTTGAGCATCTATTTGAAACCCTTAATTGGTACATTTCACTGTTAATTTCACATTCCCTACCTTTTTCCTGCTTTGCAGGTATCTTTATAAAGCAACCTGTAAATCACTGAACCCACACTTAGGCCTTTATCCAGGGGTTATGATTAGATTTGTCAGTATTCCCACTTACTCAGAGTGAGAAAACCGGGAAGCAAGTTATCCCTTTGCATGCTGGCTTTGCTATAAACTCCTGTACCTGGCCACAGTGATTTATGGTTCTTCCCTAGGATATTGCCTTTCTTCATTCTCTGTAACAGACTGGGAACTCTCACTGGGAATTTTATTTATGTAACTGCTCAACTTCCCTCCCCCCCAAATGTATCATTGTCTGAAGACAATGGTTTACTTCTCTGCCATCGTGGGGCTGGATGCAAGTTTACTCTCTGGACCAAACTGTTGAGTCCAAGTTTCTATCTAGTATGTTGATAACGTGCCAAAGTAAAAGTACATAGCAGATTTGGAGATCTCGGTGTCTAAACTCACATAAGTGCTAGGAGAGTTTTTTCTGTCTTATGAAGCTATCACTATCCTTTTAAAGTATCTTTTGTGCATAAATTGAGGTGCAGCATTTCAAGATCAATCCTTCCCCAACAACCATTCATATAAGAGTACCAAAAAGCAGTGCATTTTGTAACTTATCTCCAAGCCACTATTTCCTCTATACCTTGTGTGTGTCTGTCAACCTACACCCTGGACACTGCTAGTTTTCCAGGGCTCGATTTATCTTATGGCCTACTTGTGGTTACTTAGAATAACACTCCTATAGCTTTGGAACTGTTACTGACACAAAGTTCCCTGATGGACAGTTTTCTTTTATGTGTTAGGCCAGAGGCACATAGATTTTGCCCAAAGGAAAAGCAAGCCACACTGGGAGCCCCAGATCTATGTCTGTTTTTTATAAGAAGGGAGCAGATTGCAAGAGGGCTCATCATTACAACACAGATGTGGCCTGTGGAGATTTCAGCCTGGTTCTCCACTGCTTTGGATGACAGGAAGTCAATTATACCTATGCGACATGAATGCAAATTGGATCCAAACCACTACTGAATCAGAATTCACCACTCACACCAATGGCAAAGCTACAACGAAAGTAGAGAAACTGGCCCTTCGGCTCGACATAGGTTGAAGCCCACTTACATCAAGAAGGAACATCAGCAGCAGGGACTGTAGTCTCAGTAGACTGCAATTCCGTATTGATAACGAGGGCTGATGTGGTCTCTTCCATTTTTATGCAATATAGATGTGACTCTGGGGTCCAGCCTAGTTTTTCAAATGGCAGATACTCAGCACTTTAACTTGAAAAATCTAGAAGAGGCCTGATTTTCAGATTTCAGAGTAGGACTCCTCATTGTTTTTGCCGATTTTCAGAGTTATCCCAAAAATAAGACCACTCCAAACCACTAGTCACTTTTAAAAATTGATGTCTTAGTGCTTGAAATCTACACATTTCAGTGTAAGACAAGAGAATAAAATAGCATGTGAACCAAAGTAATATATTTGCAATACAGACAAGCCAAAGCGCCCTGTATTAAAACCACATTATAGTATGCCTGCTGCCCTTGGTGTCACGCATTCACAAGCACTTGGAGCACTAATCAAGTGCTAGCCTCTCCTGGGTACTTAGGTAGCATCTTTACATGGCAGAAGAGCGTTTACTCATTTAAATTTGCATGACATCAACATAAGCCCACCTAACAAAATGCAGCAGAAAGAGAAGGCAAATTAGCTTCTCTGGGGTTAGAAGTGCATTATGGGTAGCAATTAGGACATACCTGCACTAATCATGAGCCAACTGGGCAGGCTCTCAAATTAATGAGTCTGTGTGTAAAATGATGACAGTAATACTTCCTAGGAATCGACCCCTTTGGCTGCAGCAGAGGAAGAGCAGCTTAAGTTCTCAAGGCAACAGAGACAGCTTTCTGTGCTGTAATTTAGGGATTGAATGGATTGTCAAGATCTGTATTATGCTACCAGAGAAGTACATGATGCATTGTACCCTACTAATCCTCTCTCCGACCGCCCCCCCCCCCCACCCACTCCACCCCACATAGTTCTGGAAGTTCTGCCAGGTTAGATTTTCTTTACTCAAAGGGATGCAAACAGAGGGAGGAAAATAGAAATCTGAGACATGTGTAGCAAAAAAACAATCAACAGGGCTCTGTGTCATCAGGTTGCCTGCATTAGGCTATTTCCGGCCAGTGTCCAGTTGGGTAGGTAAGAGCCTCCCAGGAAAGGAGCTGAGTTATCTGGCACTTTACAAACCAGAAAGCTCTATAAACCAGCATTTCAGGAGGGAGTGCAAGGCGTGGGCTCTGGGAGGGAGTTTGGGTGTGGGAGGAGGTTCGGGGCAGGGGGTTGGGGCACTGGAGGGGTTTCAGGGTGCTGGATCCGGGTGGTGCTCACTTCGGGTGGCTCCCTGCAAGTGGCAACATATCTGGAGAGGTGCAGCCAGCGGCTCTGCGCACTGCCTCCGCCCACAGGTGCCACTCCTGCACCTCCCATTGGCTGCGGTCCCCAGCTGTGGGATGGGAGCTGTGGAGCCATCCCTCAGGGCGGGGGCAGCGCACAGAGCCCCCGTGGCCATTCCTCCGCCTAGGAGCATTAGCCTCGGCCAATGGGAACTGTGGGTGCGGTGCCTGCAGTCGGAGGCAGCACACAGAGCCGCCTGGCCACGCCTCTTTGGACATGTCGCCGCTTGTGGGGAGCCACCCAAGGTGAGCGTCACCTGGATCTGGTACCCCAAAACCCCTCCCATGCCCCACCACTCTGCTCTGAGCCCCTTCCTGCACCCAAACTCCCTCCCAGAGCCTGCGCCCCACAGCTCCTCCCAACCCCCAGCCCTGAGCCCCCTGCTGCACCCAAACTCCCTCCCTCTTAGATAACCAGAATTTTTGACTTACTGCCACCCTCCATTCCCCCAATATGCCAGATAACAAAGCTTTTACTTTATATAGATTTCATGGTGAAGACCAGCATTTCTCAAATTGTGGGTTATTTTCGGGGGGTATTGCCACCCTTACTTCTTTGCTGCCTTCAGAGCTGGGTGGCCGGAGAGCAGCAGCGGTTGACTGAGTGCCCAGCTCTGGACACAGCGCCCCACCAGCAGCAGCCCAGAAGGAAGGGTGGCAATACTATACCAGACCATCCTTACATGTGTGCTGCTGCTGGCAAGCTCTGAAGGCAAGCGCCACCGTCAGCAGCAGCTCAGAAGTAAGGGTAGCAATGCCGCCACACTCCCTACAATAACCTTGCAGCCCCCCCATCCCCCCTCCTTTTTGAGTCAGGACCCCTACAATTACAACACCATTAAATTTTAGATTTAAATAGTTGAAATCATGAAATTTACAATTTTTAAAATCCAGTTTCACAGTCATAGACCAAAATGGACCATGAATTTGGTAGGGCCCTACCTATTAGCCCCCACCCCAAAATTTTAGGATCTTTCCCATCAGTAATTTCTTCCCCCCTTCTTTTCCCTTCGGGGTCATCTCTCCCTCTCCAACATTCTCACTTCTTCCTCCTCTTCTGTCTCTCCCCTTCTTTCCCCATCCTCACTCATTTATTTACTACTTCTTTCCTTCTTTATCCTCTTGCTCTCTCATCTGACTTTCCCTTTCTCACTACTTGACTTCATCCACCAGTCTCACCCTCTACTCATACCTCGTTTGCACCTACCTCCATATTGCACAAAGATGCCCTGCCACTCCTACTGTTCACAGATTCCATACACGCATACCTCAACACCACCCATTCCTCAGAAGGACAGGGAGCATATTTTTCAGGAATATTTGTAGCAAAGTGTATCTTCATGTTTGCTTACCAAGTCATGTTGCCTCCATCCTTATAGTTAAGAGGAGAGAGTTTTTGCTTAAAGGAGGCTTTCCCCTCTCCAGTAGCCATGTTCTGTGCCGCACACATACCCTTGGAACATAGAGTTTATCACAGGCTCAGGGAGAATCATTTGTGGGAGTTCCTTGATAGCACACTGGGCGTTTATCCCAAGATACAGACTCTAGTTCCACCTCTAGAAGTAGCATAACGATCTGAACAAAGGCCTGCTCATTCCAGTCAAGAAAGGGTGGGACTTCAAACCAGCTACAGCCAATAAGATGCTGAAGGTGTAATATTAATTGCTTGTATTGTTGTTATGGTGCAGTAGCAGATAAGCCAGTGCGCTGACCACCAACATCAAGTAGCATACTTATTTTTATCACCCATGCACTATGATGAAGGAGATTAAAACAACCCCCTCCCCTGACATCCCAACATAAGCATATCCAAACTATACCTACAATAAAAAGCTACTATAAACTACAGCATTTCCTCAAATCTGGGGGGAGGGGATAGGTGGAGCGGGGCTAAAATTTGGATGTTTATTTAAACCTAGGACCCAATCTTGCAAGATGCTCTATGCAGGCAGACCCCACAGAAGTCACCAGGGGTTTCCCTACACAGTACTGGGCCCTAGAGAGAATCCCATTAAGCCATGTACCCCTTAACCCTCATGCAGCCCTTCCTCCAACCTACCTGGTGTTGTTTCTTCTTGCAGGTATGACTGGCAACCTATGGCATTTCTGGTGAAAGAACTGTTCTCCCCTCTAGTATCTTTAGGGATTCACCAGAAAAGGCCACAAAATCACTCTACTAGTCTCATGGTTATTTCTGAATTCCTGCTCAGAGAAATACCCTAAAATACACACCAACCAACCCTAAGAGAAAAGAAGTCAAAATGGCTTCTACTAATGCTTCTGACCTTATGGGTTAGGCTCAGCAAATCAGGAAATCAAAATCAATAAAATGGGGCTTTTTTGATCAATTAACCAATGAACCCAGTTCAAAATTTGATTCAGAGGTGGGGAGGGGAGGAATTGTCTCACAACATGTTTGCAGTCATCCTGAGAGAAAACATTTTATTTTGTAGTAACATTACTTCTGTGTATGGGGTTTTTGCAGACAGGAACTTTTCAATTAAACACATTTTCATTCGGGATATTTGACCCAGCTCCATTATTAACACATATTAGCCTCAGTCATTCATGTCCATCAATTATCAATGACCATCTATACCCTTTGCAAGGGAGCTAGTGTTATAGTAGGTCTCCAGTGCCCACTCCTCCTCCATATCCAATCACAATGTATTTGTTAGGAGGAAGGAATAGGCTTGCTTGACACTCCAGTCCCCTGACCCCTGTAAAGAGGAAGAGATTTGCCTGTCTTTCCCCTCGTAGTAGGTGGGGAAGGGGTCTATCTGAGAGATATTCAAACTTCTCTCTTTGTTCCCACACCTGCCCACTCAGATCCTTGTGGCTGGCTAGGAGGAGATGGGCAGCTGATTCTTGAGCTTCCAGAGGCAGCAACAGGGTTTGTATCATTATAACATGAACAGTGTTGATTTTCAAAATAATATAAAATGTTTCAAGCTGTGCTAAATAGCAGTTGCCCATAATGACTTTTTTAAACTATTACAAAAATATAAAAATAAAATAACGTAGTAGACTATTTCAACTGTCATATATGTCATGTACTGCTGCTACAGCTACTGACATGGCATGAAATAATGTGAAAATAATAAAAATATAAAATTTTAAAAAACAAAATACAATTGGAAATTAATAATTGTATTTCAAAACAAAATTTTCCTGAAATGAAATTTTTCAAAATGAAAAAACTTTGTTTTGGGAAAATTTGCTTCTGTGGCAAATTTCATCCAAATCAATTCAATTTTACCAAAAAAAATCCATTTAATTAAAATGGCATTTTCTGATAGAAAACTGAGGGAAAATTTTTCTACTCAGGTCATCATGGGGGAAACAATTTGCTTTCTGTGCTCAGGTACCACAGTGATGGGCTCCTTACATATGATCAGACTGAAGTATATGTGTGTCCCCTCCCCCTTCAAATCCCTTCCCATCCTGGCAGTCAAATGGGAACAAAGTGAGGAGAAGGAGCAACTATACATTAATGGGATGGATCAGCAAGAGGGAGAGGAAAATGTCTGCCTGTCAGAAAGTTTTCTCCTCCAGGATTAGCTTGTGAGGTGAATGAATTAAAACTAGTTTTACAAATAGGAGACAACCTATTCTGGTTTATACCTGCCACTGTAACAAGTGGGGGTAGTGTGCTACCTTCTCAACAGCCTTCCCCAGTTCTATCAAGTAGCTGCTGCACATCCTGTATACACCACTTCTGGTCTCTGTAAATGAGCCCTTTAAACCTGTGTGAGGTCTATGCAGGGGGCTAGCCCCTCTTTTCCAGAAAACAAGTAGGGCTTAGGATCTTGTCACTAGAATGAAAAAAAAGGGGAGGCTTGAGATTGAAAGCCCAGAAAGCTACAGGGGTTGGAGAGAAATATCATCTAAGACATGGCTAGGGCATATTTTGTTTTTGACAAAGGCTGAAAAAGGGTGTTAAGGACAATCATCACTCTCATTCCCCCTTTTGGCTCCAGCTGTTGCTTTCTCTTTCTCTCTTTCTGATATTTCTTTTGCCCAAGTTTTTCCCCATCTTTCTTTGGATATTAATAGACTGTGGCCTGCACACTGGTCCCTCATTGCACTTCACTGGCATTTATGTTTGCCCTTCAGTGAACTTGTACTTGCTACCGCCCTACAGTAAAGAGAGAGAACTTCCTGGACAAACCACTCTGCATTTGTTAATTCTGATAGTGTTAGGGTGACCAGACAGCAAGTGTGAAAAATCAGGACAGGGGGTGGGGGATAATAGGAGCCTATATAAGAAAAAGACCCAAAAATCGGGACTGTCCCTATAAAATCGGGACATCTGGTCACCCTAGATAGTGTTTGTGAACCATTTGTGCCTCTATGCAAGGAGCTGAATGAATATGAAAAATTCAGTCATACAGTGCCTGGCCTTCCTTCCTCACCCGCCTCCTCTCCCATACTCCTTATTGACTTTTGATAAAAGGGGCAATATTGAGTTTGAGTCTCTCTGTCCTCAGATTCCAGCTAACTGTAGTGGGGTTAAAACAAAGAAGAAAGGAGTGAAACACTAAAGGCAAAGTAAGGGACATGAGCGCGGTTCAAGATGGACAAAGAGAGAAAGGTTTTTATGCTGTACCTCCTAGGAGAAGACCTACCTCAGGCGGGAGACAAAGGTAGCTTTAAGACAACCTTTCAGCCCCCAACATAAATTAGGACAGCCTTGCGGACTGCTCTAACTTATGGCAGCCTTACACAGGCTGCCAAAGGTCTGCCCCACAGCCTAGTATTCCCACACTGTGCTATGGGCTGCCCCTCCTGCCCACATGTTGACCAAAGACTGAAGAAAAGTGTACAAAGCTCCTGTAGTAGGGGACTTTGCAGCTGGCTTCTTGTGGTTCTTTAATGGCTTTTTCGTACAGGAACTAATGCGGGAGAAGAATTCCCTTTGAACCATCTTCTTCTCCAATGACACAATCCTTCCATTGACTTCAGTGAGAGGCTGAGAGTAGCTCACAGGAAGCACTCAGTATCCGACATAAGTAGGCCCAGAGTCATTAGTTCCAATCTAGACCAGATTAGTATTGAATGAAAGCCATTTCCATCAGATTGCTGATTGGGGACAACTGTGTAAAAGTTAGTGCTCTCTGACTAGCCCTTAATGGATGGGTGTCCCCATTTGTCAAAACCCCATCAGCGGTACTGTCAGCAATCTCAGTAGGGAGCCATGGAGCTGGTAAAAGGACATATATATGTATTTCTAGGAGTGGTTTCTCAAGGTCAATACATATTAGCAGAGCTGTGTGGGGAAGCTTGCACTGCAACTGTCTGGGTTGTCTGCCTGAAGAGAGCAATTCAGTCTCCATGCTTGTTATGCTAGCATTATTTCATGACCATAAAATGTACTTAAGAAATGGCATTCCTCTTGCCTCCCTTCATTTCTTTTCTGTCTATAAATGACATGAACAATGCGAGTTAGGGGCCACACTTGTTAAAAACCAAAACCAAAACACAGGTTAAGGGAGATTGGAAATGTGCAAGGGGGTTTCTTCTTTAGACAAACACAGAAATGTATATCGGTTATTTAATTTGTTAGGCCATAGGCCCATTTGTTTGTCGTTCTGTATTCTGAGCTTGCTGAAATTCAGTTTTTCTATTTAAAAATAATATTTAAAAAATACTGAATGTGCAGTTAAAGAAATCTGCGGCAAAGTCAGATCTGTCTCTCTCCCTACATACTTATATAGCATTCATCACTATAATGTCTGATTTCAATGGGGCTGCACAAATATGCACCAATTCTGTAAACACGTATGCACACACTTTACAGACGTGAATAGTCCCACTGAAGCCAACAGAATTACTCACGTGTAAGTCTTGGCAGGATGGAAGCCTACAGAAGGCCAGAACTTGATGCTTTGTTTCCACAGAGCATGGTGCCTAGAGCAGTACATTTACCCAATCAAGCAATATAATCTATACAGAATACAATGTGTACATAAAATTACTACGGTTATTGTCACTTAGCCCTGCATGCACACTACTACATTAAAATCTTATGAAAAGGAAAGTTTGTTCTGAGGACGTTTACGTTTCAGGGAAGGGTACTGATTAAGATAGGCAGAAAGACATATCATGCCAAGTTTTATTTGTATATGCTTTCTGTTCTTCACTGTTTTGTCAAGCACCCTGCAGCATAGTTCAGTGATAGCTGGTAGTATTTGAAAGAGTGGGTAAAGGATGTCAAACTGAGTACACAAGAATGAAGGCATTGGCCTCGACTATAGGATACTCTAGTTGATTTAAAAGATAATTCAATGATACAAGCCTTCCATCAGCTGCTCTGCTGAGAAGATACTTTTCCTCCCCTCCTCCTTTACGTGTTCTGAATGTGTGGTGGGGGCCCCAGGCATCTGTTCACAGACTTTTTCCTTTCCTGCTGTGGAGAGAGAACATCTCATCTGCCTGAAACATGGAGCTAGGACACCGTGCCACGCTAATTAGCTGTGAAAGAATTTTCTTGCTCTCCTTTATTCTTGGCAGGCCCTTTTTTCTTCTCCTGCTTCTTAAATCTCTCCCAGCTATGCTGCCTCAGGACAGTTGAAGCCTGCATGGCGAGGTGCAGGATGTTCAGCATTTGCCTCTGCTCAGTGCTGATTCTCTGTGGGTTTGCTGCTCTGCTGCTGGGAGAGTGGGCTCTGTGCTAGGCAGAGATGGAAGCTGTGTCTGCTCCGAGATCAAGATGATCACCTCCTCATTACCCCAGTTTCCGGTCCATTGGCCTCTGGAACAACAGTCTTGAGGTCACTCTCAGAGCAGGCTCCAGCAGGGCTCTTTGCTACACCCACTCAGAAGCCGGGGTTGTTTCATCCTGGATGAGTCTTGGCTCATAATTGGCTCTAAGCAATTCATGATTTTTGTGATATTTTCATGTATATTGTATATACTGTACATATTTATCTTGCCACATGTAAAGTGACTTAATCACAAATGGATAAATAAATCCTTCAGATCCTGAGGGATAAAAAAATGGTCTCCTCAAAATCAATCTTCATTGGCCTGTAGGGTAATTATGGATTATTTACTGAGATCCTGTCTCCCACTCAGAGGGCAGAAATTTCTGTGCTGCCTGGGGCTAGTAAATTAAATAGCATGCAAGGTGCTTTATCATTATTACAAATCATTAGTTCTTTCCCTGTTTAAACTTGCCCTTTCCACAACACACATTTTTTATGCGGGCGTTGGGATGGCACTATACACTCTCATCACAACTGTATTTGTAAATTAAGCATCGTACCCAATCAATACTACACAAAACAAAACAAAACTCTAAACTAAAGGCACAAGGTAAGCCAAATAAAGGTAGCCAAAAAGGACAAAGGACTCAGCTTATGTAGCCAGGAAGGTCAGGAATTTTTATAAGCAGTTGTAATGTTCTCTCTCCTATTCCTATTTTGCTGACAGTATCCCATCTTTTGTCCCCCCTTGCCTCTAAGATCAGTCATTCTTAATGGGGAATATGTGAGGATCTTTGATATCTGACATGACAGCTGGACCCCTGGAAAGTGAGAGTGCATCTCAAAATCCTTTTACTTACAGGTGGGAAAGTGTTACTGTGCTGCCCTCTTATGGCCATAACCTCACATTCATTCAAGGACATAGAGGTTTAATAAATTAAGCACCATTTTCAGTCTGCACCAGTCACAATAAATAGGCTTTACACTAAAATCCAATGTCTCCCTTCCCCTTCCTATGCAAGGACACTCAGTACTGTACAGCGAAAGCATGAATTACTGAATGCTTTGGATCTGCTATCCAATTTTGGAATATTTCGTTTAAAGCTGAGAGTGAATTATGCCCCATTACTGCACTGACAGACCCCAGGCTGATACTGTCAGTGACTTGTAAAATAAAGCAACTCAGCCTAATTGGATAAAAAAATGTAACTTTTACTGAAGAAAGCTATGATACATGTTAGTCTCCTGTCCCTATAAATTTTAGCAAGTACAAGTCTGATACTCCCTGTTCTATTATAGTTTGCAGAGCCATTACATGGAATCACTTAAGCTTTTTCAGTAGCTGCCCTGTGCTGGGTTTCTTATTGTTGTTCATCTACACTGTCAAAAAGTTAAAGCCAGCATCCTAATCCCAGCATGACTGTTTGAGCTCTGTGCTTTCATACATCCAGCTTTGTGCTTTAATAGACACCACAAGAGCCCCTACAAAAGGTGAAGGGAAGGAGGAGGCTGCATTCCATGGCCTAGTTGTTGTTCTGCCCACTCCCAGCTCCAGAGCTTGACCTTGAAGTTTGACAGCTAAAGCAGCAGCAACATAATGGCAACCAGAGGGGGGAGGGAAGACACGCCTGCACAGCCCAGTGCGGGCCAGGATCTATGCTAGCTTGTCAAGCCACATAAATATTAAAACATAGTTAAGCTGACATATTGCCCCATCTGTAGTGCATCTCTAACACAGCTAGCTGCTCTTGGATGTCTCTGAGCTCCCTGTATTGATAATTGGAAGTTTGTGTCTGGAATTACTACCCTGTTTGTGAAAGATCTCATCCTGTAGGAAATAACCAGACCAGGGAATCCCAGTATGACACTGAATGAAGGGGTCAGGGATGCTGCTGCCTTCCTTCTTTGTCTGCATCAGTTGTATTATAGCACTCCCGCGATGCCCCCAGATCATTACTGTCCTAGGTTCTCACATGGGGCCTCACTTTTCCCAGCAGAGATAATTTCTAAAGCACTTTGAGATCTACAGATGAAAAGTGCTATGTAAGAACTAGGTGTTATACAAACACCTAGAGCAGTGGTTCTCCACCAGGGATCCTCTGCGGGGGTGGCGAGCAGGTTTCAGGGGGGCTGCCAAAATCAACCAGAGAGCAGTGCCAGCATTAGACTTGCTGGAGCCCAGGGCAGAAAGCCAAAGCCTGAGCCCCACTGCCTGGAGCTGAAAATCGAAGTCCGAACAGCTTAGCTTCACAGAGTTCACTGTGGTGTGGGGTCCTGGGCAATTCCTCTGCTTGCTACCTCCTAACACCGGGGATCTGCAACCTTTGGCATGCAGCCCGCCAGGGCCAGTTTGTTTACCTGCCACGTCCGCGGGTTCAGCCGATCGCAGCTCCCACTGGCCGTGGTTCGCTGCTCCAGGCCAATGGGGGCTATGGGAAGCGGTGTGGGTCGAGGGATGTGCTGGTCGCCGCTTCCCACAGCCCCCATTGGCCTGCAGCGGTGAACCGCGGCCAGTGGGAGCTGTGATCAGCCAAACCTGCGGACACGGCAGGTAAACAAACTGGCATGCCAAAGGTTGCCAATCCCTGTCCTAACACTGTCCCTGGCTTTTAATCTACTGGATATGCAGAAAAACAGTTGTGACCCAGGTAGGCCATGGAATTTTTATAGCATGTTGGAGCGGGGAGGTGCTCAGAAAGAAAAAAGGTTGAGAACCCCTGACCTAGAATACATCTATGCGGCAATCCAGAGGTTTTATTGCAGCACATGTAGACATACCCAAGCTACCTCAGGCATGTCTACACGAGCTGCAGTCATACCTCCTGATTGCAATATAGACATACCCTTAGTAAGACATTGCCCTGCAGGGCCAGGACTTGCGATCTAATAATTACTAATTCCTTCTAGTAAAGAGGATACTGGGGCATATCTACTTTTCAGACGCTTCGACAGATGGATCCAACTTATTGAACAATTCTTTATCCATGGCAGGAGCCAAACGGGAACAACAAGAGAACTTCAGTGCAATGGAATGGTCCAGAGCTCAGAAGGGCAATAGATTAAGCAAGTCTCAGTGCATACCGCACAAACATGTACATAGAACCAACAGCTGTGCCTCCTTCAGGAGGCATGGGCATTGGGCTGGGGTGCAGGAGGGAGAAATAGTTAAGAGGTAGAATTAATCTGTATGTACAGTGTAAACATTTTTAATAATTTGTTTGATTTTGGATTTGGAGGTAGACTGCAGCAATATTACAAATATGGTTATGCACAGAGAAAGTCATTCAAGAAAAATATCAGACTAAGCAACTGATGTACATATAATGAACGTCATGAAGGAGACAGATATGGTCTGAATCTCATTTACACTAATACCCCTTTACACTGCTGTAATGATGTAAAAGGGCATTGGTGTAAATGCAGATTAGGCTCACAGAATCCCCCCACACATAACTTTCACACATTCAGCTAAAATAACATCACATACTGTACTCATATTCTTACCAGTGAAAAGTCACTGATAAGATCCGAAGCTGCCAAATGCAGATTTGAGCAAGCCACCAGATTTCCAGACGTTGCAAGCTACTTGTTCTTAGCTCCCTCAGCCATCAGATTATATTAATTCTAAAAGGAACCTGGATGCCAGATTTATTGGTAAACAAATCTGGGAGTAAAAAATAAAATCCTAAAACACAGATGCTGATGAAATTGTTTAGAAAGAGGCCTGTTTAGTATTAGAAAGCAGGCAAACCAACAAGGTATTTACATGAATAGAAAGGGAAAAAATTCTCTCTCCAATCTTGGTATGTATTTTAGCACTGGTCAGCTTCTTCTTCACCTTCTTTTAGTGTTTCTCTTTTTGAAATGTATTTTCTCCAGGATATCTTAGTTCACAGAGGCTTTTTTATTTCTTGGTTCTGTGTTATGTTGGTTTTAAAACAACAAATGATATTGCTAAACTGAGCAAGAGAATTAGGAGACATGTCTGAGATCACACAATAGGTTAGTGGGTAATCCTACTTTGAACCAAGGGGTTTCTAATTACTAGACTTTTGCTGCTACCATCTGTGCTGTCTCCTGTGGCTTTGGCCTGCTATAATATCAGCTGAAAATTGCTGTAAAGATTGCATGGGTGAAAATATGATCAAGAGGAAAAGATGAGTTATCAACTATCACTAACGAGTCAGAGCTTGTGACTTCTAAAAACATATGAACTGGACTATATCCTGATGTATTTGGCATTCACAAAAGGATTAGTGGTAGCCGTGTTAGTCTGTATCAGCAAAAAAACCGAGGAGTCCTTGTGGCACCTTAGAGACTAACAAATTTATTTGGGCATAAGCTTTCGTGGTCTAGAACCCACTTCATCAGATGTATGAAGTAAAAAATACAGAAGCAGGTATAAATACATGAAAGGATGGGGGTTGCTTTACCAAGTGTTAGGTCAGTCTAATGAGATAAATCAATTAACAGCAGGATACCAAGGGAGGAAAAATAACTTTTGAAGTGGTAAGAGAGTGGCCCATTACAGACAGTTGACAAGAAGGTGTGAGTAACAGTAGGGAGAAATTAGTATTGGGGAAATTAAGTTTAGGTTTTGTAATGACCCAACCACTTCCAGTCTTTATCCAGGCCTAATCTGATGGTATCCAGTTTGCAAATTAATTCCAGTTCTGCAGCTCCAGGTTGGAGTCTGTTTTTGAAGTTTTTTTGTTGAAGAATTGACACTTTGAGGTCTGTTATTGAGTGACCAGAGAGATTGAAGTGTTCTCCTACTGGTTTTTGATTCCTGATGTCAGATTTGTGTCCATTTATTCTTTTGCGTAGAGACTGTCCGGTTTGGCCAATGTATATGGCAGAGGGGCATTGCTGGCACATGATGGCATATATCACATTGGTAGATGTGCAGGTGAACGAGCCCTTGATGGTGTGGCTGATGTGGTTAGGTCCTATGATGGTGTCCCTTGAATAGATATGTGGACAGAGTTGGCACCAGGGTTTGTAGCAGGGTTTGGTTCCTGGGTTAGTGTTTTTGTTGTGTGGTGTGTAGTTGCTGGTGAGTATTTGCTTCAGGTTGGGGGGGCTGTCTGTAAGCGAGGACTGACCTGTCTCCCAAGGTCTGTGAGAGTGAGGGATCGTCCTTCAGGATAGGTTGTAGATCCTTGATGATGCGCTGAAGAGGTTTTGGTTGGGGGCTGTAGGTGACGGCTAGTGGCGTTCTGTTACTTTCTTTGTTGGGCCTGTCTTGTAATAGGTGACTTCTCGGTACCTTTCTGGCTCTGTCAATCTGTTTCTTCACTTCACCAGGTGGGTATTGCAGTTTTAAGAATGCTTGCTAGAGATTCTGTAGGTGTTTGTCTCTGTCTGAGGGATTGGAGCAAATGCGGTTGTATCTTAGAGCTTGGCTGTAGACAATGGATCGTGTGATGTGGTCTGGATGAAAGCTGGAGGCATGTAGGTAAGTATAGCGGTCAATACGTGAAAGCTTATGCCCAAATAAATTTGTTAGTCTCTAAGGTGCCACAAGGACTCTTTGTTTTTTTTACAAAAGGATTAATCAACTCTCAGAAATGGCTGCTATCGGTAATAGTATCTTACCCTCAGATCACTGAGCACCTAATGACAGCCATGCTTTTGATATTATGGTATTTTCTTGTGTTTCATTGGTGGAATGTGTTGTCACTTAACATCCTGGTGGGAGTATGGTGTGGGTGGAATTCTGGAATAGGCCGCACTTTCACTTGAGGCCTTTCAATCAAATTCACTTTAATTTACCTCTTAATAAAAAAAGCAGTTGTTATTTTTTTACATTTGCCTCGACACTCTTGCTAACCGCTACTCCACACACAACAGGTATTGTCTGCAGTTGATTAAATTAGTCATAAGCATTTGTTGGCTCTCTCACTAACAAATGTGACTGTGCAGTGTGCAGGAATGAGGCAATTGCCATTCAGAGTCAAGAGACCTCATGCTTTCATGAGGTTTCATTAGCACTGTAGACGCATCTAATAAAGCTACTAAAATGATAGAGAAATACATAATTTCTTTAGTCCACATACCCGCTTTCAGCTTGTGCTCCTGTACTGCCCTGAAGTTCTGAACAGTTGTGGCGAATTTTAGGCCCAGATCCTCCAAGGGTATTTAGGGTCCTATCCTCCATTGATTTCAGTGGAAGTTAGGAGCCTAGATACCTATGGGGCTCTGACTCTTACTGTTAATGGTTTAGCTGAGACATTTCTAGGTCTCTGCATGTCCCTACATCCCAAAGAAAATCACGGGAATACTTAAACTGGTGCTTATTGCCGCATGCCAGCTCTATCACATCTAAAGGAAGGATGATTTAGACAAGCTGATATGCATTGTGTCTCTTGTGTCTGACACGAGGGAGGAGAGTATTATATCTGGACAGGTAGCTGTTTATTATGGAGCTGTCAGTATTCGACTGTTGTCATGTCTATCACTGGAATTTGCTCACCATATCAAAAGTGAGTTGCAAAATTAGAAGAGAAGAGGAAAAGAGGTTTGACAGCAGTGAATACTCCTGTGTTCCCTAAATACTCCTGTATACCCTAACAGGAACTCCTGCCCCAGTGACCTTGCAATAGGGCATCCAAACACCTTGGCAGGGAATCAGAATACTGCCCTATTCACACACTAACCAATTCCATGCAACATGAACATCTGCACCCACCTGCTATTTGAAATGGACTTTGGACACGAGAGAGGGGGACTGTCCAGCAGTTGGTTACAGCTGATTCTCTGCCTGGCCCCAGCTCTCTGTATAGCCTCAGGGCTATTTTGCACCAGCTGTACATGGCTGACCATACATGACCTGACAGCTGGAGTACACAACAGTTACTCCCCTTTCCTGACTCTGACACACTCTCACCACTGGAGGTTGTAAGGAGGGAACTGTGAGAGCTAGCTCCACCAGCTCTGTGCCTGCTGAAGACTCCCCTGCTCTGGAGAATCCCAGACAGGACATTAAAGGGAAGCACCCTCTCTCTTTGTGACACTTGAATGGTGCGAGGAGTCGAGAGGGGCTGAGAATCTGGTCCAAAATCTCTATGTAGCATGGCCCCATGACATCTTTGGAACATCCCTACATTCATCAAACAGGGGCTATAGCTGTGGTCATCA
Source organism: Emys orbicularis (assembly GCF_028017835.1). Classification (NCBI taxonomy): domain Eukaryota; kingdom Metazoa; phylum Chordata; order Testudines; family Emydidae; genus Emys; species Emys orbicularis. The sequence continues at coordinate 79,730,751 of NC_088684.1, read as the reverse complement.
GAACCAGTCATGACATTCAAAAGTATTCTGTGGTCTGAGGAATGGGAGATAAAATAGCTCTAGAATATAATATAGGACCAGATCATCTCCCCACCCCCCATCTTCATGGGCGAAGGGGATGAAAGCCAGAAGACTGCGGGAGTGCTGCCTCTACAGCTTTGTTTCCCCTGCCACTAGAAAAGCCCCTCCATGGAGCGAAATGGTGATCTGGATCTGTTATGTGAACGGCTAGCCAGGACCAAAGATAGGAGATAGTTGGATGGACAAGCTTTAGTCCCATCCACTAAGCCAGTGTTTCCCAAACTTGGGACGCCACTTATTCAGGGAAAGCCCCTGGCGGGCCGAGCCGGTTTGTTTACCTGCCGCGTCCACAGGTTCGGCCGATCGCGGCTCCCACTGGCCATGGTTCACTGCCCCAGGCCAATGGGAGCTGCTGGAATCGGCGGCCAGTACGTCCCTCGGCCCGCGCCGCTTCCAGCAGCTCCTGTTGGCCTGGAGCGGCGAACCACGGCCAGTGGGAGCCGCGATCAGCTGAACCTGCGGACGCGGCAGGTACACAAACCGGCCCAGCCCTCCAGGGACTTTCCCTACACAAGCGGTGTCCCAAGTTTGGGAAACACTGCACTAAGCTATTCCCCTTCCACCTCATTCCCATTGCAACGTGCCCTGAAGGTCCACAAATGAGATTTCATTGACTAAGCTAGACTGTGAGCCACAAGGTCCTTCACTGAAAGTGTCCGAGCACCACCGTTGATCACTAGTGCCATGGCCCAGAGGGGGTGTCTAAAGTAGCTAGGACCCAAACCATTTAAGGTAAAAAAACCCAAGTACATTAAGCATCAACTAGAAGCTAATATAGATAACTGAGCACAAGTGTAGTGTGAAATAGTACTTCATAAGTGGGCAGTCCTGCTTTGCACTAGCTGATATTTCAATGTGGTCTTCAGGTATAGCCTCATGTGCAGCTGTGAAATTGAAATAATCGTAATCATTTTACTGGCTAGGCTGTATTTCCATACCATACTTCCTTCTCTATATTTTAAAACGCTAGCCATTCAGAATAACTTCAAACCTCATCAGTACTCACTAGAGGGTTGGGGTTTAGAACCTCAGTCAATTAAGTCTGTGTAGATGAGTAATAAAAAGTTTAAAACATAGCTTCCAATCCGGAAAAGGTTCTGCAGCTTTGACTATTCAGAAGCAATTATCGTTTAGTTGCGAAAAGACATTTTCAGACCTCTAATTGCTCCAAATGCACAAAAGAGTCATTCCATTTTAACCTCTCTCTGACATCAGAAACGAATGTTGTAATTGAAATGTGTCATCACTGATCTCAATTCAGAGCCATTAGAAGAGTTGTTCTTTTCCCATCTTGCTATTGCTCTTCCTAATCACAGCACTGTCCACAGACATGGAGCCAGAATTGCTGCAGGGGGACTGGACCCTGGGTCTCCCACATGCCAGGTGAGTGCTCTTATTACTGGGCTAAAAGTTATAAGATGGGTGTCACGGGTGTCAATTATTGGGAGTGGACTACATCCACCCTGATTGAATTGGCCCTGTCAACACTGATTCTCCACTTGTGAGGCAATTCCCTTCTCTTCATGTGTCAGTATAATAATGCCTGCATCTGTAATTTTCACTCCATGCATCTGAAGAAGTGGGTTTTTTACCCACAAAAGCTTATGCCCAAATAAATCTGTTAGTCTTTAAGGTGCCACCGGACTCCTTGTTGTTTTTACGGTTCTCCAAGTTTCGGTGCTCTCAAACAGCCCTAGAAGGAACCTGCTGTGGCGTGTTAACCCTCCTTAGGGTCTCACTCACTGGGGTAAGCCCCTTGGCTTCTCTGCCTCCTGGGACTGAACTTCGGAGCCCTCAGTGCCCCTGGTTCACACTGTGAGCCCCCCTCAGTGAGTCCACCCGAACTGGACACCTGGGGGAGACTTACATGCCCAAAGGGAGCAATGGACCTCTGACTCAATCTGGAGTGACTCTCAGCCAGCATTGTAAAACAGAAGGATTTATGAGTTGTCTGGAACACAGTGTAGAAAGACCTTAGGTCAGGATAGAAAATGGAAAAGTTAGAGCAAACTCCATTTGGGTGAACCCTGAGCTCAGAGCTTCCAGCAGCCCACACTGTACCATCCCCTTGGCCCCTCTCAGTCTTTGTTCTTCTTCCCGGGTGACCAGAGTCACCTGGTCATTCCCCTTAGCTCTTTGTTCTCCCGCTGGCCAAAACTCGCTGGCTTCCTGGAGATGGTGGGCCCCAGAGTCATCAATTGCTGGGTTACAAAATGTCTGGGCCATGGTCTGGGCCCAAGCAGCTAGGCGACAATCACACCTGGATTGTTACAAAGAATAAACCACGTTGTTCTCACCACCTAGTTAAACATGCAGCACATAGGGGAAACTGAAAATATTATGAGAAAATCCCACTTTGTCACAATGGGCACCTGCTTCTTGATTTGTAATGGGGCTTAATCTGGTAGGTGAGGCACCAACATGCATGCCCAGAGGCAGAAACAAGCGCCTAGGGAATATTTACTTTGAAAAACTTCAACACCAAGTGAATTTAGGTGCATACAGGGTTCCGCGGGAGTTTGGGGGATTTTGGCACCTAAATCTTGGTTTAAGCACTTAAGTAGCTTTGTGGATTCCACGCAATATGCTGCATGATACCCCTTATCCTGTTCAGACTATACAGTCACACATACAGCACTGAAGTAGTGGGCAACTACATAACACAGTGGTATTGAAAGACAAGTAGGTTTTCACCTGCTTTTCATCAACAATGCATTTTAGGTTTATTTCACATCAGTTTACATGATTCCTGATTCCATTTCTAAGCAGGAAGATTAAGTGGTGTTTAAATACCTTGGGCCAAACTGTGTCTCAGATTGTATCATGCCATGCTGTCGACTTCACTGGAATGGCACAAGGGTAACGGAGATCTGACTCAGCCTCCCTCTCCCTGGCTCCCCAAGATTTTAACTGAGGAGCTAAAGAAGCTGCAGTAAAGCACCGTAATAAGAAACATAACATTAAAATCTAGGTTTTGCTGTACATGCAAATGAGAAACATTAAAGGTAGGGGACGTTTTTAAGTACAGGACTAGATGCTGATATTTCTGCATAGAGTATGGTAGTTATTGGCAACTGATAATGTGTGCTCTGTGGTGATACTATAATTAATATTCTCTCAACGTTTGTGTTTCATACCCAGTCATAAAACCTTGCTCTGAACTGTAACTTGGCATCCAGATCTCATCACAGCAGTCATCTTTTTGTTTTGTTTTCAATTTCAAAAAGTCCATTCAGCCATTTTATAGCAGGGAAAAAATAAAATCTGAGTTAGAATTTTCCAGACCCTTAGTTTCACTCTTATACAACTCAGCTGAACCGAACGTTAGCACTCACAAATGTGACAGATTGATAGCATTCACTTGGCATTAGGTGGCGTAGATCACAACACCCAGATGACAGGCACTGAGCGAGTTTCCCTATCCTAGCACTGCCAAAGCAGCTGCCTCATGACCTGCAGCTCTCCTGCCTTTCCATTTTGATCCTTTCCTGAAGAGAAACTCCCTGCCAAACTATGTGGCAGTTTTGTTACCTACAGCTGTCCTCCAGGGATTAAACTGAAGCCAACAAATTTATATCCATTTGTGACATGAATTGAACCATGGTGTCCAGAGGTGAAAAACCAGTACACCTCTACGTCCTCATCCTGCAAACTAATCCACCAGTGTAGCTCTTATATCTGTGCCAGTAGAAGTCAGTTTGGCTTATCATGGGTGCGGGGGGACCCATGGGGTCAGAATGCAGTATTTGTGGCCTAGAAGTGATAAGCAGAATCTGTCCCTAAACCTCTGCGCAAACCCTTCAGGTTTTCTGTTTTAAAACCTGGGTTTTGAGGCATTTGCTCCAACCATATGATCTATATTTAATCACTTCTGCTATTTTGCAAAAGTAAAATTAGCAATGACTAATATGCTGAACTTTCGAATTTGCCCAATGTGTATGCACAGTAGGTTTCTTCCATGAAGCTTAATAGGAATTTTTTATAGTATAGTCACATGTCATAATTACATGTTCTTATCTAATTTAATTTATACTAAATAGATAATGCAACCTATTTTCAATAATTACTTGCCCTAATAATCAATTGAAAATTATTAAAAAAAACATTATAAAGAAAATTCACAAAGCACTAATTATATGAAGAGTCTATAAAGATAGACACAAAGGTCCATTCTGCATGAGTGAACATTAGGGTGAGATTTTCCAAGAGCACTCAGTGTTGGCTTAACTCTGCTCCCCAAACTGGAACCCCCGTCTTGAAGATCCATTGCACTTCTCACATGTCAGAAGAGTTTGGAGCAAAATGTTCCTTCCAGACACTCTCCTGCAGCACAGTACACAATAGTTATCTCCACAACTGTGCTGTTCATCCAAGTGGTGGCTTATTTCCGTGGCACTGAACAGATCTGTGTATGCCAAGCACTAGAATAAATGGCAATGATTCTTATCAGCTGTGGTAGAATAATCATTACATTTCCAAAATTAGGTTCCACATTAATGTTTTCCTGTGGTGTCCTTAATATTAAACCATAGAGGTTTAATCGGCAACTATAATTTTTCTTGCTTCTGTGGGCTCCTTTTATAGCCTTCATGTTCTTTTAATAGATGATGTTTGGGTATGTGAAACTGTGAGTATGTATTGTAAACCTTTAAAAAAAAAACGCATTCTGATTGGCAATGGGAAAAGATCATTAAGTCCCAATGAATGCTTGGGTTTTTTGATCAGAAGCCGTTTCTGCATTCAGATACTGTGCTGCTTACCAAGCCTGCTAAACCAAAGCCATATTTTTTATTTTTAGATTGCATGGCTTCTGTGCTAACACTTTTCTCTGCGCCATAGAACTAATTACCATCCTATGCACCATTGTGCACACCTTCCATTTAAATCAAAGGTTATGTTTATTCAGCAATTCTTTCTAAATGAGCATGATGCTAAGAGATTCATGCCCTCTGCCTAATTGTATCGCACGGAAACCTTCAGTTTATCTACCTCCATATTTTAAAGAGTTAATTTCCATTTTGACAGTGCCTTATTAATAGGTTACTGGCAGCTTACAAACACTCCAAGGCTTTTAAGAACACGTTTTGAGAAAATGCTTAATTATGCAGTGTTATAGACTGCGATGCCCTCCTTTTTCATCGTTTTCAAAATGCTTGCTTGCTGTCATGTAGCTTCAACAGTTTGGTGAACACAGGAACATTTTCTCCCTTTTTTTAAGAGCCTTTGATTTGTTATTTAGGTCATATTGCAAGGTGCAACTATGCCACTCACACAGTTGTGCTACCCTGTTGCTCTGAAGTTGCATGATTATTCAATAATGTGCTGAATGCTCAACACTTGTTTTTTAAAGATAGTTTAGTATTCATGCAAAGTGCCAGATTATCATTCCCAAACACTAATAGATTTTAAGGCCAGAAGGAACCACTATGACCATCTACTTTGACCCCATGTGTAATACAGGCCATAGAACTTCACCCAGTAATTCCTTCAGTGGAGAGAATTATTCTTCCCTATTACATAAGGACAGGGAAGTAACAAGCAACTGTCTTCCATGCCGTCCTACTAATGTATCTCAAGGCTCTTTTAAAGAGACAACATCTAGGTAGCTACCTTATGGAAGCAGTCCATGAAATCAATGTTGATCACGCCAAGTGAATACTGTAAGAAGAGTCTGAGAATAGCTATTTGGATTTTTAATTAATTTAGTTAGGACCACTTTTCTGCTATCTTTCTGTGAATATTGTAGTGAATGACTTGATTGGGAATGTATGCGTTGCACAAGTACAGCAGAAGAATCACAGGAGAGGACTTTTGATTTCATAATTGCAAAAATTCACAGTGGAAACTTCATTATAATCAGTTCGACTCACCTGGCTAGAACATCATGGAACATACATATCCAAGCACAACAGGACACATTTCAAACACTTACAGTGTTGACCAGTAAGTATCTGCTGAAATTGTTCTGCAATAAGGTTTGAATATCATATAAGTTCAACTACATTGTGGTGTGTTCACAGACAGTTCAGAAACAGAAAAAGATGCAACAATCGTAGCCAAAAAGATACAAATATCTTAACAACAAGCTGGCCTATGCAGCCATTCAGGGCAGCAAGGGGGAAAAAGACACCCTCTTACTCCCCTTTGTGGGTTATCTGCATCATGGGACCCAGAGTAGCTGCCCAGAGACCTGTCCCATGCAGGTGGGCGGGGGATCAGCAGGCAGGGTTGGGGAGTTTCTAGAGCCCTGGCTCTTCCCCTCTCCCCCAAACATGTCAGCAAGCACAACTGAGCTATCATGAGAGGAAACTTTCAAAGCTGGGCTAGGAAATGGCTGGCACAGCTTGTTTAGCCTTGTTCCATGGGGGAAGTGAGGAAACTCTGAGCTACAATTCAGTATCTGCTCTGCTCCTGGGGTAGGACAACTACATGCTGCCCCTTACTTAAAGCAGATTGCAAAGTCTAGTCTAGTCTAGCCTAGCCCAGCGTAAGTAATTCAATACAAATTGTTCACCCAGCTCCATAACGGAAAGGTACCTGTTATTTCCCATTGTCACTTCTCTATAAAGATTTTGCCTACTGATTTGTAATTATACTTTGCCTTTCTGTAGTGACTTCCACCCCTGATTTTCAGAGTGGTCTAAAAATTTAGCTTCACAACAAAAGTGTGAGGCAGGCAAAATCCCATTTTACAGGTGGGAAAACAGAGGCACATGGATGTTAAATGACTTGCCCAGTGACACACAGGAAATCAACGGCATGAGTGTGTGTCTACTACTTCCTTAATATGAACAAAGAAGATGGGCAAGAGAAGGGCTAGAAAGGTTCAAGGCAGAAGGTCTACAGTGCAGCAATCCCTCCTCGCCCCCTGACCCCCACCCCCACCCCCACTGAGAGAAACGCTTTAGGGATAACTTTTTTTAGCACTAGAATAAAGTTCCTTTTTGAATAATAGAAGAAAGCAACTTTTTTCTGTAATTCTTAGCTATTGTCACAGGAGAGTGACAGTGCAGATTATACAACCTAATGCTGCTCACCCCCAGTTTTGTGAGTTAACAACAAAATGATCCTTCCTCTCCCCACAGCTGTCAGATGGTGATAATTTCTGGCCACAGCTGACCAGGGTGGATTTGAATCAATGAACTATGGGGGAAAGCTCTATAGTATATCCTATTACTAAACCCTCTGAATCATCCATTCCTCCCTAGGCTCAACTTTTTGAATATTTTCTTCATGACTGAACATCAGCTTAATTCCCCACAAAAGCTTCTTTTAGTATAAAAGCATAGTGAAAAATGACTAAGTTCAAACCATCTTGGATAACCAACATAATGAGCCTGTGCTGCAATGTTTCACAAGTCCATCATTTTAATAATGAGTAACAGCATTGGCTAAAGAGGGGAGTTCAACTTGAAACCAAGTCAGAAAACAAAAGGCTAATAATCAGAGGAACTTTGAATGTGCATAGTCCATATGAATGCGAGATGATTTTGGAAAGAAAATAGAAAAACCAAGCAACAGAAATGGCTATAAAGAACAAGAGCTGAATCTCATGGCATACTTAGTTACAAAGAGCATCATTGCTAGGAATGGCAAGTAGCCAACAACACTGGTTGTGATCAGGATTGAGTAAGCTAATAAATCCAAACCTGGACCATGTTAATATTTTAATAATAGGATGAAGCAGCAGAATTCATATCCAGATCTCAAACCCTTCAGAAGTATGGGATGCTTAGGTCCCGGGTTTCGGTATGGTGCCTTGGGGACGATGCCATGAAAGACGTGTGGGATCTCTGTTGAGCATTTCCTGGTTCAAACACAGAGTGAGGTTTGTATAAGGCAAACCAAAGTTCACATTAACATGAACCAGGTTCCAATTGGATAGATGACTTAACTGTTTGTTGAAGAACTTACTACTGGTTGTAGAGATTTTGAGATAGATGACTGGTCCCAGTTGTGTTGTGGTGAAGGGGGTCACACACTACAGATGCCACCTAGTGGTTAGACAGCTCGTGGCAGGTTATCTCCTTTCCTGGCACCCTCCAATTGACAGCCACTCTGGTCTCATGGTGGTCTGCCCCTTCTGAGACTCAGCTCTCCAGCCTGGTTACACATTTTATGTCCAGCCCTTTCAGAGTATATAAAGAGTCCAGCAGGGGTAGCCCTCTGGATTAGGCAAGGGGCTTCAGGGCTTCCCCCCAGCTTGGGTTGGGGGGAAGCATAATTTTGCCGATAATATACAAACTCTGCACCATATGGAAGGGGTTAAGCAGCTGCTCTGGGGTCAGGCAGCCCCACCCTGCCACACCTGCAAAGCATGCATGACTTGGAGGAGGAGGTCAAAAGGAATGCAGCCCAGCTCAGGAGGAGAGCAGACAGTGGAGGTGAACTGAGCTGTACTCTGAAAAGGAGCACTCCAGGAGCTACTGTGCTCTAGCTGTAGCAATGTTGCCAAACTAAAAGGGAAGAGACTGGTGAGTCTCAGAAGGTCTGAGACTTTATCTTTGATTCCAAGTACTTTGTCTATTGGGAAAGAGGAGTCTGCCAGGAAATAGCACTTTGGGGGTGCAGGACTTAGCATCTTACAATGGGCCCTGGACTGGAATCCAGGAGAGAGGGTGGGCCAGGTTCCCCTACCAACTCCTAGGGGGGTGCCAAAGACAGAATTTGACCCCTGATAGGGGGAGGTGTCTAGGAGAAAGAAAGCCTTGAGGACAGATGAGTCAAATGGCAATATTAGAGACTGGAATAGTTAACTGTGCTTTTCAACATAAAACTTCCTAACTTTAGAACAAAAGACAGTTGAAGATCCAGCAGACTTTTTCTTTATTTATTTATTTGGGTCTCTTTGTTATGGGTTGTCAAATGACAACTCAAAATCCCACCTGTGGCCAGCAGTCAGCAGGGTACAGCACCTGATGTCGCTTAAGGTTTTTGCTTGGGCTCCTTTGATAACAAGAATGCACTGCATTCAACACACTTTATCAGGTGCAGTGGGAAGAGTCTGCAGGCTACTGTCTTCACAAAGAAAGAGAATCTCTAGTTACTATTTCTCTGTTTCTTTTTTCATCTCTTTTTCTTTCTTTATTCCTATCTCAAGGGCTTCTTTCACTTGGTCTTCCTGACACTTGCACTTTCACCTCTTAGTTCCTCTCTCCTCGATTGTTCGTCTCTTTAAGCAAAACGTATAGTCTAGGTGGCACAAGAGCTGGTTTTTGGAACTTTAGTGAAAGCCTTTTTCCCCTCCCAGGACTTGCTCCATCTCCCAGTCTGAGGTTTTTCTGCACAGCCCTGGTCTGGTTTTTTTCCTTTCACCTCATTGAAGGCTTAGCTCTTCAAAGTAGATTTTCCTCTCAGGCCCTGCAGCAAGAGAGAAGCAGCATGGTGCTATAGCTTTATTTTATTTCTCTCTTACGGCTGTAATAGACAATATCCCTTTACTATTGCAGCAGACTTGGTGTCTACACTTCAGACCAAACTAGTAAGTCACAAAAAATAACGGCATTAAACACATCAAATATCTTTGTATGGCATTTAGGCCATCCTGTGTCTTTTCTCCTTTTGTATGACCCTGTTTATTCTCTGTCACTGTTCCCTCAGTGTTTTACAATGAAAGGCATATAGATATTATAAGTTCTTTTCAGCTGGAGCACCCCTAACTGCAAGTTGTCTCATACAGGAAATTCTGTAGTATTTGCAGTATCTTCAAAATATAGGATTCTCAGATGGGGAAAATTGAGATAGCTCTATTGATTTCAATGGAGCTAGGCAGCTTTATGGGTGCTGAAGATCTGCCTGAGCAGCTTGGTCAATGGACAGGTGAAAAACATCACAACTGCCCTCTCTTCCCCACAACTGGGTAGGCTAGCACTGATGATAGTAATGGTCCCTTCCCATGTGCTTCTTAACTCCCTGCAGCCAAATAGCTGCCTATGTGCTCTGTGTAGCCCACTGGTCAGTGCATGTTATGCATTCCCCTCTGTGTGTGATCCACAGAGCATATGATGTGTTGCAGTCCCCAGCTATGCATGTGTAAGCAGGGTCTGAATGAATGCTCCCCTGACAGCAAGCTGGGAAGGGGAGAGACTTCAGGAACAAACTGTATTTACATGAACACACCTACTCTGCTTAGATATCCACCAGATAGAGCGGTGTTGCTCAAAGTGATCAAGTTCGTCCGGTGTTGGGTTACAAATCACCTTACTACTGAATGCAGGGGTAGGGAAATGCTGTTATCAATGTTGTTGTCTTTATTGTATGAATAAAGGGACCTGTCCCATATGAGGGGGTCAGCCTCAGCTGAAAGGATCTCGTTAAGCCAGGAACTGGAATGCCAGACTCCTGTACAAGTCAGAAGGATAGAGACAGGTGTCCCAGCCAGGAGGTTTGCATCCTCCCTAAGGGTCCCCGGTTTGGTTTAACCCAGTTCCTCCCCCATTGTTCAACAATAGAGCTAAATAGGCTTCATTAGGAGCCTCTTGTTATGTTAAGTACTCAATGAGAGCTGAAATCACTTGGGGTGGGGCAGTGTTTCTGCCCAGCCTGCTGAGAGCTTAAAAAATCACTAAGAGATTGACCTACAGAGCTCACAGCGGAGAGGCAGGTGGCAGCAGGAGGTGACTGATGGGCGGCTGGCAAAAGTGGCGAGCAGTCGGCTGGCGGGAGGCAGCGAGCAGTTGGCTGGAGGCAGGCAGCAAGGAACAGCGGCTGGCAGGGTGGCCAGTCAAAACAAGTGTTCAGATGGTGGAGCAAGCCAGGTGTGTAATACCTGCCTAGGAAGACATTGAGGTTTGGTCTACACTACAGACCTATGTCGGTATAACGAAGTCACTCAGGGGGTGTGACAAATCCACACCCCGAGTGATGTCATTATACCGACCTAGCCCCCTGTGTAGCCAGTGCTATGTTGACAGGAGAGCTTCTCCCACCTCTTGGGGAGGTAGATTAACTGCGCCGATGGGAGAGCTCTCTCCCGTTGGCATAGAGCATCTTCATTAAAGCGCTACAGCAGCATAGCTGCACCAATGAAGCATTTTCAGTGTAGAGTAGACCTGCCCGGAGATACTGCTTGTGAAACTGAGGAGGGAGGAAGAGGAGGACTGCCCTCCACCTTTTGTAGCTATTCACTCCCAGGCAAAGTGAGTGTAAATCAGAATGGTAGCATTTTATACTCACTCTGCATTGCGTAAATGCCCTGGGAGCTGAATGAAAGGCTGTCATTCAATTCACAGTGAGAAGTGCCAAATGTCTTAATTTTACAGAAGACAGACTATTACCCAAGGGAAAAACACACACACACACCATGCTACCCTTCACACAAACCTAAAGGAAACTGAACAAGCAGTTACAATTACAGGACCACAGAAGGCTCTGACCCACCATCACATGAAAACCTTTCACATCTTTAATAACTTATGAGTAAGGATCTCATCAATCGATAGGCATGACTTCTTCTGTACAGTCTCTACGCAAAAGAATAAATGGACACAAATCTGACATCAGGAATCATAACATTCAAAAACCAGTAGGAGAACACTTTAACCTGTCTGGTCACTCAGTAACAGACCTGAGGGTGGCAATTTTGCAACAGAAAAGCTTCAAAAACAGACTCCAACAAGAAACTGCTGAACTTCAATTGATATGCAAACTAGATACAATCAACTTAGGCTTGAATAGAGACTGGGAATGGCTGAGCCATTACAAACATTGAATCTATCTCCCCATGTAAGTATTCTCACACTTCTTATCAAACTGTCTGTACTGGGCTATCTTGATTACCACTTCAAAAGTTTTTTTTCTCTTACTTAATTGGCCTCTCAGAGTTGGTAAGACAACTCCCACCTTTTCATGCTCTCTGTATGTGTATATATATCTCCTCAATATATGTTCCATTCTATGCATCCGAAGAAGTGGGCTGTAGCCCATGAAAGCTTATGCTCAAATAAATTTGTTAGTCTCTAAGGGTACGTCTATACTTACCTCCGGGTTCGGCGGTAAGCAATCGATCTTCTGGGATCGATTTATCGCGTCTTGTCTAGACGCGATAAATCGATTCCGGAAGTGCTCGCCGTCGACACCGGTATTCCTGCTCCGCGAGAGGAGTACGCGGAGTCGACGGGGGAGCCTGCCTGCCACATGTGGACCCGCAGTAAGTACCTTGTAGTTCGAACTAAGATACTTCGACTTCAGCTACGTACGTTATTCACGTAGCTGAAGTTGCATATCTTAGTTCGAACTGGGGGGTTAGTGTGGACCAGCCCTAAGGTGCCACAAGTACTCCTGTTCTTTCTTCTGTACAAGTTTGCCCAGAGCACTTCTTTCCTCCTTAGTGAACTGTGACAGCAGTAAAAAGTACATTGTGTATAAACTACTGCATGGAGGAAATTCCATCACATCTTTGGCATCATGACCTGACATGTCTGGGAACAAGAAAAAATGGTTATTAATATTGTGAATCTTACTCCCAAATCTTCTTTGATGCTCATTACTTCCATCTTAAACACCAAATTTCAGCCACAATTTAAAGAGAGTGCAGAAAATTCCCAGGCTTTAGGATTTTACCATTACTATTTAGAAATAAGAAACAGTGTAACAGCTCTGCTACAGCAAAATGTAATGGAAGGACAGAAAGAGGGAGATTGAAATGTTATTCCTCAGGTCTCTGAGCAACCTTTGGTTCTCTCCCTCAGTAATCAGAACCAGCAATCTGACCTGAAAAAATGACTGACTGAAGTTGCGACAAGATTTCTCTTCTGTATTCAAACCAGCGTTATACCATGTATGAGTAAATCCCCACAAAACACATGAAACAGAGCAGAGACAGAAGGTAAAGGGGAAAAAAGAGGAAATTGTGCTCAATTCTTAATTGTGCGCTTGACTTTTCCTTTCGGTTTCTTAGCAATGTGATTTTGGCAGTGATGATCCTGTTGGTCTCAAAGTGCTCTGCACTTTGCAGCAAGAGATGCATTTTGGGTCATGGTAGCATAAAGGTAATAGTTGTACTGTTGTTTGGGTTTTTTACACTGTGAGAGAGGATAAGGCCCCAAAGTATTCTAACAGCCTACTCAACTGGTTACTATTATTACTGTTATTATTAAGAATTTTCTTAATCTTGCTAGTCAAGGATTTTTTCTGGCCTGCACAGAAAAGCTAAAATACATGGAGCAATTGCTACCATGTAGTTAATGTACCTGTATTACCTTTGAAATAAAAGGGGTGATAGCAAGCAATTCATGCATAAGGGTGAAGTCCTGGCCTCACTAAATGGAAAACTTCCCCTGACTTCATCTCAAGTTTCCAGTTATATAAATCAGAGTTAATTACAGGTATCAAAAATGAGAATTGTACTGTAACTGTGTGATTAGTGTACTTGTGTTATGAGGTGTGTCCATTTCAAATGCTGTGGTTGTTGTTACAGGAAGTCATTATTAATGGAGTTTAAACTTGATATGCAAAGCATGGCATATATAAGGGCTATGTTGAGCTCCTGTATCCTCCGAAACTTTACTGCATGCACAACTGAGAGGGAAAGGCAGGTGGTGGTGAAGAACCACCGGGATTTAGCATAGGCAGCAAGGTCCCTTTTATAGTAGGGGCCAGTCCTGCGCCCATTGAAATCAATGGGAACTTTGCCATTGTCATCAAAGAATGCTAAATCATGGCACTTAATGAGGAGATGGGGATTGTTACTTTTAGGCAGGGGAGGAGAAGAGGTTTTCCTGCAGGGAGGGGATTCCACCCAGTTCCTTCCTGCTCCATTTGTCTGAACTGATTCCACAGTCGGGAACTTCATATCTAGCCTCCCACCCTGAGGAGTACAGTGAAAGGTCTGTCTACCTCGGCAGGCGAAGCAACTTCTGGGGAAGACATCTGAGGTAAGGAGAGTTGTCTCATTATAATCTCATCCAGCCCTGGCTCAAAGGGAATCTGATTTATGACCCAGCTTGAAGCCCAGCTGCAAAATACAAACAATTACAATAGATTTTATACACCATCATTCCTACAGAACATCAGAGAACACTGCCCAGCAGGTTACAATATATGCTCACAAACACAAATGTACTTGGTTACTATGGGCCAGGCAGAAAACACCTGAATCTATGGTAGGGCAGGAGTGAAAGCTGGGAAAAACAGCCAAGTTTCAGAGACCTCAACTCTGATAAGGGAAATGGAGAATGATCAAGGGACAAGAGTTAATTATTCTATTAGAAAAGGAAGCACAGGCCAGGGAGAACAGATGTCTCTTGAGATGGGATATTGAAAGAACCAATTAGTGACAGAAAGGCTGCTCCAGATGGTGGAAGGAACACGGAAGAAGGATCTACCACCCACTGTTGAGAGACAAGGAGGGAAAGGAGACAAAAAGTAGTCTGGTAAATACAGAGAATACAGTCCTATGCTAGATTTGAGGGAGAGGAGGTTGTTATCTATGGGTTTTACTTGGTAAAATAAACGGTTTTGACTGACTGTAAGATTTAAGTTTATACACTGAAATTCTCAAGCAGCCTCTTTTCACACCCCAAAACAGATTTTGTTTTCTCCTGTACTTTATGTTCTGGCTGCAAATGACTCCTCTGTCAGCACATTTGTGAAATATTCCCGCAAGACAGTACACAATGTGCCTGAGCAAAACTTTCAAGCAACCAACCAAATAATCCATAGTTCCTCTTTACCTTGTATGCTATGGTATCTCTGACCAACCTCCACAAAAGAAGAGTATATGGTTATCTTTCTTGTGTTAAGCCATTGCAGTAAGAATGGGCGATGTAGCAACTTGTGGAATCCCAGCGGTGAGTTTATGAATGATGCATGAAATGAAATCTCCCCCTGCCTGATACACAGGGGGAATATCAGACAGTGCTGTGAGATCACTGCTGTGCTGGGCTGTTTGATGTAATATTCACTTCAGATGCAGTCAGGAAAGACCACCAACTCCAGATGTCTCAAAGTAAATGCATAAAAATTGAAATGAAAAAAAGATTGTAAGTTGTTTTAGGGGTTTTTCCCCCCCCCTTGCTGCGACCCCCCTTTCTAAAGTCTATGGCTACAAAGAATGGTTGGGAATAAAGAGAGGATTGTGTGCTAGAGGAAGAACTCATCACCCTTAAAAATGACTGTATCTATATCCTTTTGGAAAAAAAAGTTGATCAATTTTACAACCTTTCCTCATTTAAGGGAGGTTTGAGAGGAGAGAGGAGGGAGTTAACTGGATAAATATAATGGAATGTGGCCTTCTTACTATTAAAACCAATAAAATTATCTCCTGAGAGTGCTGAGTGGTAGTTCAGAAATCAGAGGAACAGCAGAAGCGGTTTCTGAGGCATGAGGAAGAAGCTGTCTTCTTCTCAGTAACCTCCCTGTCCTGCTACTCCAGACGTAAAGCTGAGGGCTAGTGGCAGTAAGTGGTGCATAAGGATTAAAGTACTAACTTGGCCCGCATAGTAACACATATCCAAACTAATCGCCATCACTGATAGTTATGAAGACAAGAGGTATCTTTCCATTTACTTCATTGATTTAAATAGGCTTTGGATCAGACACTTGCTGTAAAATGTCTATTTTATGTGTGGCTTATACTAAAGACTTCCAAACTCATGTTCATCAAAAGCTTGTTTGCAAAAACTGGGGTATAGACTGGTAGTGGAATACTGAACATTTCACCTCTCTTTTGTATTCGAGCACAACCAACGTCACTGGGTATCAAAAGCGGATATCTAACAATTGCTGACATATATATATATATATATACACACACACCTCTACCTTGATATAACGCTGTCCTAGGGAGCCAAAAAATCTTACTGTGTTATAGGTGAAACCGTGTTATATCGAACTTGCTTTGATCCGACTGAGTGCGCAGCGCCCCTCCCCCCCCCGGAGCACTGCTTTACCGCGTTATATCCGAATTTGTGTTATATCGGGTCATGTTATATCAGGGTAGAGGTGTGTATATATATTCTCTCAGACTGCAGACCACCATAGAGTCACATCACACTGAACACACAACACACAAGAGTAACTGGCCAGCAATCTTTCTCTGTTTTGCGGTCTTCACACAGTCTGGAGAAGCACGCCATACTGCATCCCATCCAGTCAGCGACATCATCAGACCACACTTACCACAGGCGCACTCTGCCCCCGGCAACAGTTTCTCTGAAACTTGCTTCAGCAATCTTCCTCTGCTCTTTTGGATGAGTGGTGGAAAATTGAACAGTAGCTTAGTGGCCTGTAATTGAGTTGTTCATCATCCTCTTCCCAGTGGACAGAAGTGTGTCACTCTCACAACTGACTGACACACTGTTGGCAGTCCCAAAGCAGAGATGAGTAATTTGGCACAGAGACTGAGTCATCTTCTTACCCCAGGAGGGGCGAGAGTGGAACTGGTGTTAACTTGGAATTTCTGACTTTGGTGGACCTGAAACTCAAAATAAACCTCACAGTTTGTTAACGAAACTTGCCAGACTGACACGCACAACTCTTCCCCATCAGTCTATGCAAAATGTAGTTGCTTAGATCACCTTCCTTGTCTATCAGTGTGTTATTTTAGATCTGACTATGTCACCCTTTACTAACTTCCCCTTCTCCACCAGTTAAAGTTCATACCTATTGTCCTTCAAGGACCATTCATAATTGTGTCTCACCTACTTATGTGCCCCTGGTCTCATCACATTGCCTCCTACCCTCTCTACTTCATTATGCCAGTTTTGGGGTCCAATATATCTGCTCCTCCCACAACCTTGATGGTTTCTTTCACAGGACACCAGAGCTGGTCTTCAGGCTCTCGTTTATATCTTCACTCTTTCCTCATTCAAATCCCTCTCCGAACCTTCTCCTCCCACAAGAAATCAACTGCCTAATAATGCCTAGGTGGAAGACAGATTCAGTTATATAGACAGATCAAAATAATAAGCTGTTGCGTCTTATTATATACATTATATCACGTTCACCTCCCCCACATACTGTAGGTCTGATCATCTATTTGTCTCTTTAAATTGTAAGCTCTTTGGGGCAGGAGCTGTTCCTTCCTGTACCTCTGTTGAGCATCTAGCACAATCTGGGCATTATAGCAAAGTAGATAATACTCTCGGTTTATAGTGGTGAGTGCACGTCAAAATGCAACCTCAAGTATGAAGCCACTAATGTCTCTCCATAATACCTGATGTATGGGACAAACCCTACAGCTGCTGACACAGGTGTTGTCACTTGTATCGGGGAGGGAGAAAGAAAAAACAGAGCTGGGCGCCCCCAGAGGAGAAAGACCAAGAGGGCAGGAGGAGTTAACACCTGGACAGTGTACAATGCATCCAAACTGGAACATGCCACGCTGCTATCACCAAATGTCTGCAGGGTATGCTGGAAGACAGTGTATAGCACACCTGATACAAGGTAACAAATCACCAAGCTGTTTTCAACAACAGTTGTCACTCGGCAGGAGTGAAGGAGAAGGAAAAGGGTGTGCTCCGTATGGAGAAAAGACAAAGAGGGCAAGAGCAATTAACCTCTGACAGACAATATAATGTATTATAGTCATCATCTGATTCACTAAGTACAGTGCCTGGAGAAGGAATGTGCTCATACTTGTACGCAAATCTTGCAGGCTTCATTTACAAAATACCACGTGCTCTGAATTCTCCGGTAGCAATCTGCATTTCAAGTCTTGTGTAATTCTTGGACACGGTAACTGTAACATAAAGTTCCCAGTGTAACAAACATGACAAACAAAATGCTAAAAGTGTTTAAATTAAGAAATAAAACCAGAGCCATACAAAAGTATGGAAGGGCTAATAAGTTAAAGGAATGCATATAATGGTTTGAATATTCTAACTGCTTATACATTTGCTAGCTTAAATCTGCTCACTTGCAAAAAGTGACTGTAGCTATTCCCATGACTAGTGGGACTCAGGGACTGGGGCACTGGATCAGGACTCGGGAAACCTGAGTTCTATTTTTGGCTCCGCCACTGGCCTGCGGGGTGACCTTGGGCAAATCTCTATGCCTCAGTTTCCCCATCTGTAAAATGGGGTTAATGCTACTTGGCTTATAGAGCACTTTGAGCATTAGGGATGAAAAACGCTCTGTAAAATAAAGGTATTTGTATTCCCCATATTAATAACATGATCTGCCATCAGCCGCTACACACAAATGTTTGTGTGATGTGGCTTATGTGACACTCCCTGAATGCATAAGGAGGCGGCTTCTGCTGCCATCAGTGCTCTAATATATAGTCCTTAGTTTACTGGGATGCTTCCTGGAGGTCCTCAGTGTTGTTAGGCACCTGGTGACCACTCGCTTTAAGATGAGTAAACCTGGTCTGTGCCTGCTGGGGTCAGCTCCCCAACTTCAATGGCCACAGGCAACACAAGCACTCCCCTCTAGGCCTATGTAGGCCCTACTCTCTCTCTGTGCAGGTTAGTATTGGCAAATTCCAACCCAAGAGATCTCCGAGCATCACCTTGGAACATGCAGCCCTGTATGCACTGGGCACTCACAGTATTCACAGATGTGCTGCTTCCAAAGAAGCAGCATACCCCAGCTTACCACTTTCACCTCAGATCGCCTCTCCACTGGACATACAACACTCAGATATGTTTATAGCGAAAACAAGTAAAAGTTTGTTTAACAAAGTATAGAGATCCAAGTGATAGCAAGTAGATATATTGGAAAGAAAAGGTTATATATAAAATAAAGTTATTACATGTGTTCTAGAACCTAAACTTACTTAATTGGATACTTTCATGTCTTGCAAAGCAATGCTCACCCAACATCCTTCCAGCGTTTTACAGCCAGGCTTGTCTGTGACCCTGCGTTCAGAAGACAAATATGCTGTTAGCTTGCCTCCTCAGTGAAGGATCCAGGGTGTACCTGTGCACCCTCAGACATACCCTTTAAATAGGATCCCCTCCTGCTGTTTATTTCTACCTGTCAATTTCCTCTCTTGAAGATTTTGCAATCTTTTGATTAGCATTTTGCTCAGTCTGCAGCCAGGCATCCATTGTGAGACATACAATGCCCACTACACATGTGACTAGCCACAGAGATAAGCATCTTTTACCTCTTGTTTGAAAGGAACCTCTCTCAGACCTGTCACCTCCTGATTACTTGCCTTAAGAACATAATTTTCAGAACAGATACCTAACTCCTTAAATGTTATCTGTACATACATTTCACAGTGATTGTGATGACCAGTAGGCTACTGGCTCTCAGTAGAGACTTCACCCTTTGCCACCATTGGTGAATTATTGTGCATATATCTGACCCAGGGGATCCCTATAAAACGCTCTGTGCCCTCTGCCAGTTGCCACCCAGAGGGCCTTGGGTCACAATTACACGCTTTATAATTTTTAAAGGCATTTTTAAATCAATCCTCCAAATGATATGCTCAACCTGCTTGTTTTCTGCTTGAAAAATTCTCCTGTCTAATGACACTTTATTTGCACATTTTCCAAATACCCATTTAGATATTTGCAGTGAGTACACGGTTGAAAATCAGATGGGTAGTAGAACGCAGCTGGAACCTGAACTATGGAGAGATTAACATCAGTCTACATTATTCCCAGTAGAACTTCCTCTTCCTAACTATTTACTGTGTGTTGACTCATTTATTTAGCCTGCTGAAGATTCTAGATGTGGGTGTCTTTTTAAGAAAATGGCTGTTTCAGTGAAACGCCCTGACAGCAGCCTATTAATTTCTTCCAGGAGAAAGTGTCAGACTGAGTGAAATGCAGCTTTAAGATAAAGGTAACATCTTTCTAGTCAGTAGAACGAGTGAGTTTCCAGCTGGTGCTCAATTCTTCCTGAGTATCTCAGCCAATCCTTGTTGCATCATATTATATAATTGTTATTGTTGCTGGTTGGCAACTGGATTATTGGATATTTGTTTTCCCAATGAAGCAACATGGCTTTTTTTCCCTTTTCTTTCCTTCAGAGGGAAATTGTGGATATTTTTATTCATATAAAGCCATCAACGCTGGAACTAGGGGTGCTGCCGTACCCCCCGGCTTGAAGTGGTTTCCATCATATACAGGGTTTACAGTTTGGGTCAATGGCTTGCAGTACCCCCATTATACAAATTGTTCCAGCACCTCTGTCTAAGGCTCAATACTGCAAAGTGCTGAGCACTTTGGCCCTGATCCAGCAAAGCACTTAAGCAGATGCTTAACTTTAGGCATATGACTTATATAGTCTTTATCAATGGGATGATTCACACACTCAAAGTTAGGAATATGCCTAAAAGCTTTGCTGGATCAAGGCCAGGGTGCTCGGCACCTTGCAGAATTGTGACCCTGGAGCCTGATCCACAATATGCTTTGAATCAGACTCTAAGTGGATAGTTCTTTATTGAATCCTACTAGTTCCCTTTCTTGTAGCAATGAGTACCACAAGTTGAATGATAAATATGTTCAAAAGTATTGCCTTTCATCAGTTTTAAATTGATTTCTTTGTAGTTTCATTGTGTCTCCTTATTTTTGTATTACGGTAGCAAACAGATGCTGCTGACTGACCTTCTCTGTCCTCTTCAGTATTGGATATACCTCTATTATGTCGTCACTTATTTGTCTCTCTCTCTAAAGTCCGAGCCTTTATCATTTCTTCACATACCGTCAAAGTTGCTCCTCATGCCTCCGATCTTTTTCATTGCCCTGCTCTGAACCTATTCCATTTCTGCTGTATCCCTTTTTGAATTGGCAGGACCAGAATTGTAAACACAGTTCCAGGTGAGGGCATACCATCAGTTTACATAACAATATATTTTTAGCAGTATTCTCTCTCCCTTTTTTAATACAAACTAAGGTCTCATTTGGGTTTTTAAACCACTGCTACTACCAAACAGGAGTTTTCACTTAGCTGTCCAAAATGAGGCCTAAATCTATCTACTGAATGCTTGCAGTTAATTTAGAACTGATCAGTGTAAAAGTGATCCAGCATTTCCCCTCTAATCTGTATTATCTTATATTTGTTTACACTGAATTTCATCTGCCAGCATTTTGCCCACTGCCTAGTTTTGTTCAGTACTTCTAGAATTCCTCACTGTCTTCCCCAACCTAAGGCTAGATCATGAAGTTACCAAAAGTCCTGAATAAGACTCTTGGGCTTGTCTACACAGTGCGTTAGTCTGCACCAGCGTATCATGCAATAACTGGCCATGTGGACCCTGCAGGCATGCACTAAAAGTCCCCTAAACTCATGTTAATGTAGTCCCATTTCAAACAGTGCTACATTAATGAGCACTAGGGAACTTTTAGTGCATGCCAGTAGGGTGCACAATGGCCAGTTAGTGCACGACCTGCCAGTGCGGATTAGAATTTACACCCCACTGGTGTGGACTAGCATAGTGTGCAGATGAGCTCTTAGTTGCACTACTCCAGAAGATGACCAGAATCCAAATTATGCCTCAGCCACAATTCAGTCTATAGTTCCTCCAGACCTTATCCTGCCACAGCTGATATCCACCTTCACTCCAACTCAGCTGTGGTAACAAGCACATTTGGGGTAGGGCTGGGCAGCAAACAAGAATTCCAAAAACTTCTGCAGCTTTCAAAATTTGTTTTCATTCCATGTCAGAGCGAAACCAAGACTTTTAAAAAATGTTCACAAAAACCAGAGAGAGACTAACCAACCCACTCCAGAATACCAAATCGGGCTCTCACCTGGGATGCAGGAGACCCAATTTCAAGTCCCTGCTCTGCCTAATTCAGAGTCAATCAGTTTCTCTCTCTGGCCCAATGAATATTTAATTTGTACAAAGTAAAACAGCTCCAACAGGAGAGATTAAGAGAGAGTCTCTCCATCCCAGATGTCCAGATAACCAAGCTATTGGTTATTCTGGGAGGGGTTGGTCTCTCTCATTTTGACAAGAAATTGCATTTTGGACTTGAGGAATCTTCCTGATTAAAGTTTCCTCTAACCTGATGTGTTTCCACATAGAGTTTTGGTTTCAACAAATCGGCATTTTCCTACAAGAAAAATTTTAGTTGAAAAATTCCTCACCAGCTCTAGTTGGAGGGTGGAGTCAAGTATCTACAACTCTGCCTGCCCACTCCCCCATCTAAATGCCTGGGAGAGGAATCAGCAACCCCACCGATGCTGAACTCCATGCTTTTGCTATGACCCACATTGCAAGTAGCCCATGCTGGGGAGCACATGCCACAGGTTATGATTTGTCCCTAAATGGGTTTCTTACTGACTGCCTTGTCTAAACTAAGCAATTTTGTATCATCCACATACTTTGCCATCTTACTCCTCACCTCCTCTTCCAAGTCTTTAAATATATTGAATAATGCCAATCCATGGATTCTTGGGACACCAGCTATTCAACCTATTTCCATGCTAAAAACTGACCATGCATTGCCACCATTTGTTTTCCACCTCTTAACCAGCATCTAATATATGACACAACCATTCCTCTCACCCCATGACTGCTTCATTTCCTTAGATGTCTCTCAGGAGGGACAGTCCCGAAATGTGCAGCAGGTGGTACAGCTAGAGTGTTGTCTCATACGAAATGAAGCTGAATTGTCCTTTCCCCCAAGCATTTCAGGCTCAGACGCACAGTGGGTTCCCTAAACTAGGATGGCACTTGGCAGCAGCAGCTGCATGTACCACAGCACAGCAGTTCAGACAGTGGCAGGATAGAAGAACAGGTGCCACAGCAAACAACTTCCGCCTGGAACAACTGGTTGTGTTTTGTTCTTAGTAAAGGCATCTGCCCTCTCTCACCTCCTTGCAGAATGTTCCCTACCTCTAATAAAGGAGTTTCCTCCTGTTGCCCCTCTCTCTTCCATATATGCAGTTTGTGCAATTTTCTCCATTCATATCCAAAGGTTTCTGCTGCCTTCTTCTGTTTCTGGCCTTCTTTTCTGAAATCACTCCCACCCACACAGCAGTTAGCTCATACAGGCTGGAAATATGAGAGAGCTGCTCCCACAAGGCTTCCAATGGGGGGAGGCAGTAGTGTGTATTAGAATTCACCCACAAACCCCCTTTGAGATAAACCATTTTTGCAGGGACCCATTTTAAACTCTTACACTAAAGCGTGTGCTCAAATGTTTGAACCTGCATTACATATGTTGTGCGTCCAGCATTGGAAATACCAGCAATTTCATGAGAGACTGTTCTGGCCAAGTTTCCAGTTTTGTTTTGTTTTGTTTTTTCCCCAAACTCAAGGGGTTGAGATAGTTTTGCTAAAAATCTGAATTTCTGGGGCTTTCTCTAAGCAAAAACATGGCACTACTGACATTTTCCCAAAACTAATCCCATAGGTCTCACAGGCAGTATACACAGAATCTCAAATGACACTGAAATGCAGCCACATCTGGAACTGGACCATAGCTGATATTCTGCACCAGCAACACTGCACATCAGATTTTAGGGAGGAAAGTAGGAAAGAGTAACTTCTTTAATTAAAACCACAAGGGAAACTTTAAGGACAGAGGATCTGACTCAAGCTGGAATGCAGCCAGGATACAGAGATTATCTCTTGAGAGAAGCGCCTTGGGATCTTTAATTACAAAAAATGATCAGGGCCTTAGCTTTATATCCAGCAGCCTTAATACCAGGTTAGTAATATTAGGCTAATAGCAGTGTTAATTGGTTCACTACTGATTGTCCACACATTTAGGCCATCATCATCTCTCTTCTTGACTACTGCAGGATCTCCCTCACTGGCCTCTTTGACACTCACATTGCCCCCACTGGTCCATTCAAATAAATCTTCTATGATCATCTTCCTTCACAACTCCGCCACTCAGCTAAGTCTCCTCCAGCCACCCTCTCAGCTCCGCCAACCATGCAAGTCTCTGCTGCCCTACTGGGCACTCCTCCCACCAATGCCTCTACTCCTTTCATACCAGCTTTTACAGATGGAATGCCCTCTCCAAACTAATCTGTTAAGATACTTCCCTCTTCTCTTTCAACTCACATCTCAAGATCCACTTCTACCGTGATGCCTTCAATCTTAACTGTAAAAACAGTAGGACAATGGAACAGACTGCCTAGGGAGGTTGTGGAAACTCCTTCACTGGAGGTTTTCAAAAGGAGGCTAGATAGCCATCTGTCTTGGATGGTGTAGGCACAACAAATCCTGCATTTTGGCAGGGGATTAAACTAGATCATCCTTGTGGTCCCTTCTAACCCTATGGTTCTATAATTCTCTGATTCTAAGGCACAGGTACGTGAAAGCACATGTGTGCGCATGGCAGGGAATGGATCTGACCTGGTGTGCCCTATTGGTCTCTAACTCTTATGATGCTAAAATAGCAATTGATAAAAACACTATGCACTTGTAAACTAGATGGCAAATTGAGCAGCAGATGTGAAGAAATCCCCAAAACACACACCCGCCTGTAGAAAATTTTGATGATCTTCACTCTGAAAAGACATTGAATGGCCAGGGCAAACAGTGGTTGCTGATCTGTGATTGTTTTGGAGATAGTGAACTGTAGTCACATTACTCCAATCACTTCTTCTCAATCACTGAAAATTTTGGAACTCCACAAGTGGCTTAGCATGCCCCAGTTTGATAACAGCTCTAACTTATCTCACATCTAACAGGAATAATTTAACTCCAATCATTAGACTGTCTGAAATCTTCATTTATGCTTCCGGAAATCCTTTTCTTGTTAATTAAATCTGGAAGTGGGAATCTCACATCACATGCCAGACTATTCAGCATGCAGATGTCACAAATGAGAGCAGTACACAATGCAGCCTGGAGATTACTGGCTGCCACTGTGAGACATTCCTTTCATGCTAAAACCAAATTACTCTTGCTAAGTTTTTGGGCACCTATTTTGAGATGTTTCTTTTATTTCTTTTTTTTTTTAAACAAATACTTTTGGTTGCTGATTCTCGGGAAGCTGTAGTAGAGGTGACACCATTAGCTAATGTTTCAGAGTGCAGAAAGCAAAAAAGTTACTTCTTTCCCAACTTCAGCGAGAGTGCATAACAAACAGAATTGATAATCCCAGACATAACGACAGGACCCAGATATGAACATATAAATGCTTCTCACTCCTTGGGGGAAAAACATAGGTGCAGTCATGGGGGGTGGAGACCAGCAGTTCTTCTGAACCTAACAGGATACTTGCTTCGACTATAAAATGTTGTTGTTCATTTTGTCCAGTTAAACTTTATTTTTCTTTCAATGGCACTTTAACACCTGCAACTGGTGTTTGTGAATATACAGTAAATCTCTGCAGTATTTGTCAGGTTGCAAGCTGGTTTTGGAAGATGAGAAATACAAACTATGGAATAGCACACCTGTACAGAGGCATGGTTGATTGAGGCGCTCGGGACTGAAAAGCCCCATGTGGGATTGGCCTACTTGGGTATGTCTATACTGCTGCTAGGAGTGTGCCTCCCAGCCTGGGTAGGCAGATACATGCGATCTTGAACCAATGTGGTGAAAAGAGCAGAGTGGAGCTTGCAGTACAGGTGGTGGCACAAGCTAGCCACCCGAGTACGGACCCAAGGGTCAGAGGGCTTGTACTCAGGTAGCTAGCCTGTGCTGCAATGTCCAGGCTGCTATTTTTAGCACTCTAATTGAGCAGAGCTAGGGCATATCCTGTCTACCTGGCCTGGGAGGCATGTTCCCAGCTGCAGTGTAGACATACCCTTGAGAACACTAAACATGGCTGTTTGACATCTCTGCAACGGCTGTGCAGATACTGGAATGATGTGGCTTCATCCCAAAGACATGTTCGTAATTGAGATGGGTAAAACTACAGTGTTTTTTCACTGAATGATTAAAAAAATGTTACAAGTTCTTTCTTTTTCTCTCTTTTCATGAGAAAGAAGGTTAAAGATTAGTACTGGGCAATCATTTCCTGCAAAGATTCTCTTGAATTCAAAAGTGAATTTGCTCTGGCCATGCGCCAACTCCTTTTGTGTTAGCTTTCCACATGCTTTTAAGCAAGCAAGTTTTGTCACACAAGTGCTCAAGGAAAGTGAAGAACTACTCAAGTAGTCACACCAGAAGTATAATATTTTATGATATGGGACTTTGCTGACATAGCAAGGAACTCATCTTTCAAAAACCCTTAGCAGATCCCTAGCACAGAGGCAATGATATAATTTAGAAAAGGCCCCAGCCACATCTTTTTAAAATTAGATCTGCAGATGCAGTTGCATTTTGTGAGGTTACATCTTCACTGTAGAGTTAACTCTGGTGATTGGCACCTGGGTCTGAGCACCTGGGTTAGCCTACCTCGGGTCTGAGTGGCCATACTGCAAAGTTACTGTACACCTGAATGACTGTGTCCTCTCTGGTGCTGCACTCACCTGTGTGTGTTGCTAGGACTTCTGGGGGCATCTCTCATGGTTCTTAGCACTGAAGCAAACTGAGCCACTCTATGATCCTTTCCCAGTGAATTGCGGGAGAACTTGTCTGTCCTTCTGGGCACACAGAGAGAATTGTGGGAAGGCACTGAAGGACTATCATCATTCAAGTGGTTTAGCCTGAGTCTTCATTGTAAAGTAGTCATGCTACCACCCCTTCTGAAAGCCTCACTCAGCTTATCGTCCAGGATGGGCCAGCTAGCTTAGGTGGAAAGCACCATTAAACTTGAGTCAGAGGGCGTGTGTATGAACAGGAGCCAGGTTAGGGACAATACCCGAGTAAGAGCCTCAGTTAACTCTGCCGTGAAGACATAGCCTGAGTTATTGTGGTAGCGATGACAGAAAGTTAAAGAGTAAGTACACTACACTTGGCATACTTTATACGGGTTGAGACAGTGCTTGACACAATAGGCAGACAAGTTTCCCTAAACCCTTCACTGCAGCCTTGGCACAGAGGCAAACGGATGGACCAGATGAGGACTTGACAGCACTTCACAACCAGAACTGGCCATGCACATACAATTGCTTTGCATGACTATGGTGAGGGAAATTTGTGTTTAAACTCTGTCGCTCCATGCAGCAGAGATGAGAAGAGGGTTTTGGAGACAGCCCCGGGTCTTGGGCACAGGAAAGACACTGCTAAATTCTTTTCCTTTGGAATCCCTGAGGATTCTTAAAATTCAGGCTAGAGTAATGGAGCTAGACCCAGCCTTTGGGGTTCTTCTAGTCAAGTCTTCCACTGCAGATCTTGAGGATCCTGTCTCTCTAAATTGGAGGAAGGGCTTGAGCTCCCTGTTTAGCTGGAGAGATTGGAGGAGACTGCTGTACTGGGTGATACAGCTGCAGGCATATAGAAGTAGATTCATCCCTGCACTGGTGCAGGTACTGTCATGGGGACAGAGGAGATGTAGCATGTGCCTTCCCTATTCAGGTTCTGTGGGGGCCAGTGAAAACCCTGGCACAGTCTAGAGCCAATGTAGGGGCGCCAATTCAATGTGGCCCTCCAAAATTGGCCCCAAAGGGGTACACTGACAGCACACATTATCATCTCACATTGACTTCAAAAGAAAAGGTGACAATTAGGAAAGGTGAAGGAATACAGCCGATACAAGACAGTCAACTAAGGATATTAGTGCATGGATGAAATTCATCCT
Organism: Emys orbicularis; assembly: GCF_028017835.1. NCBI lineage: Eukaryota > Metazoa > Chordata > Testudines > Emydidae > Emys > Emys orbicularis. Next base: position 79,703,182 of record NC_088684.1, on the reverse strand, counting down.
CCCAAGTAGTTAAGATTTGAAGGTGTGAAAATGCTGCAGAAGCCGGATAAAATATTTCGGTATGTATCAGCACAGCAGAAAAAAAGACTCCAGCCGAGAAAAGCTGCAAAGCCGCACACACGCTGTGCGGGAGAACAGGATTAACATAATTTATTCACTTTTGAAGTTGGGGGAGTGATCACCATGAATGTGCTAATCAAAATATTAGAAAATTGTTGCACCCTTAAGATAAATACCCATTTCAGCACCATGTGTTCAACACTTGCAAACAAAGAGCACACGAGACATCTGATCATTTTGTCACAGACATTCAAATAGCCTTCATACCTATGTGGGGACATTTTTATAGAGAAATAATTTGTAATAGCATTAAAGATGGGTTTAAAAGTGATGAGGCAAGGCAGTGATAACATGGACAAGAGCAACTTTAATCTACAAGAGTGCACAGATGCATGCAGGGCAAGAGACAGTACGGGTACTGCACAATAACAAATGCCAACTCTGACATAAGGTTGTGCAGTAAGCTCTGTTCAAAAGAAAATCATATGATACCACATCAAGAAAACAAATGCGCGCTTGTATACGAGACAGAAAATGAGCTTAGGGGGCCAAAGTCCCAAACAGAGCTAGGAATTATGAGTTGCCAAGAAACCACATAAGTGAAAATATTGAGGAACCTGGCTTCGCATTTAAGGCAGTGGAGTGAGACTCAGGAGATCAGTATTCAATTCCTGCTTTGGTCTCTGACTCCCTCTGAGACCTATGGCAAAATCAATCTGTTCCCATCTGCAAAATGGAGACAATTGTTCCTTTCTTCCACCCTTTGCCTGTCTTGTCTATTTAGACTGTAAACTCTTCAGGCAGGGACAGTGTCATTTACACTTGATTGGGGCCTCTAGGTGCTACTGCAATACAAATCATAAGTAGGGTTCTGGAGTAGGGTGACCAGACAACAAGTGTGAAAAAACGGGATGGGGGTAGGGGATAATAGGCGCCTATATAAGACAAAGCCCAAAATATCGGGAATGTCCCTAGAAAATCGGGACATCTGGTCACCTATTTTGGAGACATAATAAAAGAGCGAAAAGTGATACAGGGTAGCCATTTTGAAAAATGTATATATTCAAAGTAGAGTATGAGACTATCAGTGACCATGAAATAGAGTCTCTCTTTTTGTGTAATGACAGTGAGAATGAATTCACAATTCCTTGTATGCAAATCTGGATATCGTTATGCTGACAGATGCTAATAGCTGCCAACAGGTGAACCTTAGATCAAAAGACAATCACAGACATCATTAAAAGCAATGGATGTGCCAAGCACTCTTAGGTTCAACTGGAGTGGTAGTCAAGCCTGTTTACGTATGAAAGACAGCTACAGAAAATGGTTAGATTACCCTTACCATGGCAGGTCAAAACTAAGCTGTGGGGACTGAGGGGTTTCCCTGATGGCAAATGCAGGGTTAGAATACTGGTTTAAAGGTTGTGTGTGCTAGAGACAGGAAAGCCATGAGAAGGAGTTGTGAGCATGACCCTGAAAGGAAGCAGAGAGACTGAACTACTTGGGCATAGAGTTTGCTGGACTGGCCGACTTGGGCATTTCTAAACCAGGAAACTGTTTGTTTCTATTGTGTTCAGGGAAACAGGACTTTGTGAATATTTTGTATAAATAAACAAGATTATACCTGACTTTTATCATCAATTTCTTATCCTAGCCAAAAGGCCCTGCAAGGCCACAAATATTGGCTAACTGCTCAGGCCAGAGGGACAACAATATTATATAGGTACATTTTATGGGTACTCCCATGTCCATTTAAAAATGAAGTCTAAAAGAAATCTACTCTGTCTCAAAGGAATCACACTCTGGTCTCAATCCTACAAATCGTAGTGTGATACACAGTACAGTGTGCAAGATTTTGGCACCTCAGTGCAGCTGTGAGCAAAGGACACAAGTAAGGTTAGTGAGACTCCTTACTATGAAGCAGAAAAAAAACCAAGCCTCTTGTGTCTGCCTGCTTACTCTCAAGGTGGCAGCAAAAATCTGGTCAGGGGGTGGATGGAGAATGAACGTGTCAGAGGCGATTCATGGGTGTAAGGCAATGATCCTGCCTGGCAGGGATGTGGAGCACTGCATGAATAAATTCAAAATTAAAAGTGACGCTCAACATGGGATTGCAGGGGAATTTGAGCCTACCTTAAAGGACTGCTGTGTGGCCACCCAAGTACTCCTACTAAGTAGCAAGAGTAAGGCTGAAATGGGGAGTAGGCAGCTAAGCACCTTGTTTGCAGGCTCACGCTTGTTCTGTACACCAGGCCAGGCCTTGCAGAATCGATGCCTCACTGAAATCCTCCACGTACACATACTTCTCTTAGCGACACACTTTCCCTTTTGTTTTACTCCAAACAGGGGTAATGTGATGGCCATAAAGCAGTGCTCAATTCTCATTCAATCAGGTTAGGCTAAGTTACCTTACCGCCCTTTAGATTGACCTTGTGCAGCTCTGCACACCTGTGCAGTGGCACACCTGTACAGTGCTGGGCAGTATCGAGTTCTCAATCTAAAGGGCTGGTTTTTTTTTTTTACTAGGGCCACAAGTGAACAACATAAACCCATTTACCCCGGTACATTATACACCCAGACAAAAAACCATGCAAATCTAGAATTAGTATAATTGTTACTAGCAGTACAAAAATATGGCCATTGAACTTGCTACACACAAGAATACGCTCCATATAACAACGGTCTTGCAGTGAACAACAGTTAAGGGCAATCAGACTAGTGACAAAGAGGAAATAGTTATTAAAAAGTGATTGCCATGTAGGTAAAAAGCCTTCTTGTCACAGGATAATCTTGAAACTACAGAGATGAACTGTGTGTTATTAAAAAAATGGTAATAATGAAAACTGAAAAATTACTCATTCCAAACTGGAAGAAACAGGAGATATTAAAAGGGAAGGTAGGCCTGAGCCACAGTGTTTGCTTCTAAGTTTGAATGTCCCCACAGCTTGTGAGCAGTTGGAATTGCAGTTTTGAACTGGGTCCCATCTGTAATTCAAGGGATATTGTCAAACCTAATATGGCAGCAACAAGCTCCTAAGCACTGTGAGGTCAGAACACTCAACTTCTGGGACCATCTTGGTCTCCTAGGTACTGGCTGGACCACATCCAACTTGGCCAGTTGAAAAGAAACCAAAGGTCAGTTGTTATGACAGGGCAATCTAAAGCAGAGAGAAGAGGAACCTTGAGTATGCCTTTTGCTTGCTCCCATTGGCCAGCAATCCACAGTAGATCCTGTACATTATCAGCCACAAGCTCATGGTATTTAGACTGCAAGATGGTGCAAAAAGTGTAACCTGGGTTTCCTCTGTCACCGTCAGGGCTGGCTCCAGCATTTCTGCCGCCCCAAGCAAAAAAAAAAAAAAAGCCACGATCGGCGGCGGCAGTTCAGCGGCAGGTCCTTCGCTCCTAGAGGGAGTGAGGGACCTGCCACCCCCGAATTGCCGCACATGCCGCCCCTCTCCCTTGGCCGCCCCAAGCACCTGCTTGTTAAGCTGGTGCCTGGAGCCGTCCCTGGTCACCGTACCTCAGTCTGTATGTGTCAAGGCCTGGAGACTCTTTTCCTTGTGTGAGCTACCTCTTTCCTAGTGGGTCTCCAATAGAGAAGGATAGAGTCAAGAAATGTGAAGATTTAATTCCCTTTCTATCTGAGTGGGTGAGGCTTTGAGGTTGGGAAACAGAGACGCAAAGGGAAACAGGAAAGAGAAGCCACCCTGTACCAGCACAACCGGACCTTGTTCCACCAGAGCAATTGCTCTTGTCGCAACACAGCATCGAAGGAGTCCTGTCCAGCTGCAAAAACCCCACTTGTAAACAGAAGGCAAATCCAGAACAGTGCAAGTCATGCTGCTGCTAGGCATGCACAGTGGGCATGCTGCGAACTCTGACAACATCAGTGTTGCTGTAGTTTACATTTAAAAAAAAATGTGTTTAGCTCATTTGCCTTATTTATTGCTTAGCTTCAATATCCAAGTCTCTCCTTCTTCCCAAACTTCCGAATAAGTGTGTCACCTTGTGGGACACCACTCGATGGTTTGAGAAACCCCAATTACCTATGGAATTTCTGGTTGAGTAACTATCTTTATATTGGTTATTCACTTTCCTGGTTATTTCCCAGGGGAGGTAGGCACCGGGTGCTAATACCAAACACCAAATTCATGAATCATTTGGGTATAACACAGTACCCTGGGGGGTACATAGCTAAGGTATTTCTGCAACATAAACCTGGCATTCACTGTATAGCCAAGACTGAGCACTGATGGGACTTTGCAAAGTTCTTCTGTCTCAAAATCACCTCAGAGAGATGGCCAACAGCTGAAATCTGTTGTGTTTTTTTCTCTGCATGAGAGGCTATTCTAAACTATAAGTGATGCACAATCTAAATGAGCTGAGAATGGGTTTGCCAACCCCTCCTCTGTAGAATCTGTATTAGCTTGCACACAAAATAGCATTTCAGACCATCATGTACTAAAGTTCTGACCATCTGTGCCAGTAAATGGCAATGATAAATTCAATGGGAATTAATATTTCTCACCTGTTAACCCTCAGTATACTATCCCTGTAGCTAATACCACCATGTGCTTTGCTGTAATTCTAATAAATAGCAATTGGTAGCAGCCCACTTGGTAATAAGTATTGAAAAAAATGGTGTAAAGTAGACATACTCTGCAGAAGAGAGTCCAAGGTAATTTGCAGCAACCACTCAGGCATCAGTGCCAATCACAATTGTCTGCCTGGTAGAAAAAATAGTCCCCACACAGCTGCTACCAATTGTAACAGGCCAATTTAGAAATAATGAGAGAGAGAGAGAGAGAGAGAGAGACTACTAGGAATGGTTGCAAAGTCACATAGACCAGTTGTAGCTGCCTCCACATTTCCCAGGGCGCCTTTCCCTCAATATTATCCTCACAACAATATAACATGTCACCATCTGCTGGTAGCCTCCAATTTTGCACTGCAGCAATTCAGTGAACCAATCTGCAGAACATTGTTCTTGTCTTTAAAGGAAGTGTGACAGTAACAGCCCAAACCCTTGTGAAATGGCGGCTTTCGGTGAGTTTGTGAAGCTCCGCCAGCATTCATAGCTTGACCAAAGAACCTGACACAGAGGTGAAGGACAGAGAAGAGGCAAGAGCCCTGGAAAGAAGCTCCACTCTTAGGAAGGGGGATTGAGCACAGCCCCTTGAGGAACATGACTAGGAACACTGATTGCTTGGCACAGGGGAAAGAGAGAAAGGAAAAGCCAGAGAGAAGCAGTACACTCTAACTTACAAGACTGTGGACCCAACCTCTCAAGGTCCCCGATCAAATCCCTCCCTCTCTTGGTCTCCATCCACCCTAAACTTCTCCCAGTCACTAATCGTAATGTCATTTTGGGGATGCCTGGTCAGCACACTCCCCCATCGAGCATTCTTCAACAACATCTGCCTGCTCATTCAACCATCTACTTTTTTTGTGGTAAGCCTACAAAGGTACAGGATGCTTCCCCATACTAGTGTCTGACTTCTCCATATACAATAGTTCTATTCTAAAAAAAAAATTCCATGCTATAACTTTGCTTTTCCGCACACATAGGTTTAATATCTTCATCCACCTTGGAGAGGATGAATTAACATCCGAACAGCACTTTGAAGGTGTAAAATCCTAAGTACATAGCACACAAACTTATTGTTGCCATGTTCATCTTCCCTTGTTTGTTAGTCTCTCTTCTTTTCCCTAGATCCCAGGCAACATTTTGTCTAGGTTGTCGTGTCAATAAAGTATTATTGAATCGAAATGTCTGAAGAGCTATAAGCTCTATCTACATAATAAATAAGAACTATTAGTTGTACTGAATGACATGTCAGCTGGTTTCACAGAAAATAAACATTTTGTGTGTTTCCCAGCCCTGATTGGTGCCTCTGCACACTGCCACAATACAAATAAGTAATACCTCATCTTTCAGGATAAATAGGGATTTTGGGGTACCTTGTAATGATTAATTCTCTCTTTATGGAGTTGGAAGAAACTTCCACTCTCCCACCCCAAACTTGAGGCCAACTGACAAAAGATACAAACCTTAAATATCCACTCCAGACATTATTTTCTGAACGTTGGACTGTCTTTGTCCAGGGCACGTTTTCCACATTGCTAATGACTTCCATGTAATTAGTGCTTCCAACATCGGCCACAGCTATCCTTCCCATTACGTATTCAGGAGACATACTGTATGCTTGGGTAAGATTCAGGAGATAGAGTTAAATGCTACATTTTATTTAGAGGAAGAAGGCATGTTTGATAAACAGCTTTATCTTGAAAGTAATTCCAATTTTTTTTATAGCTTATCATGCTTCTCTTATATTCAGTCTAAATGTCACACATCACCATCTATAGGTTGGCTATTGTCAGTGACCTTTATATTACCTTGGAAAAGCACCGGCAGCTTCTTTTCTTCCAGCTGCTCAAAGAAAGAAGAGGGGGGAGACACTGAACTCTTTCATTCCCGGCTAACCTAATACCTCCTTTTGAATAACATGCCTGGTCCCTAACAGGTGACATTAGGGTTAGTCACTAAATACCAATAGCATGGCACAATCTACAGAATTCAAAGGAAGCAATAAACTACATAGAATGTGCTACTAAAATGGGTCACATAGTAACCGGTGTAAACAGATATATGCAACACAAAGTATTCATTTTACCTCCAGGAACTGTGGATTCCCAAATAGTGAGCCACAAACAGGAGAACTAAAGTGTTAAAAAAAAATTAAAAAACCAGTTTACATTGGATTGTAAATTAAACAAGAGAAAATGTTAGATAATTAAATGCTAATGATTCAAGCTGGGTGCTTATGTTTTGGCTTACTTGCCTAATGGTGTTAGCATTTAAATGGTCAGCTTTGAAGTTAACAAACAGCCTATTAAAATGCATGGGGGGAATTCTCAGCTCTTTGGGTGCTATTGTTTCAGGCTGTCTGGCTGCGGATTCAACAAAACAGCAGTGATGGGATTTACATAGTGGTTTTGCAACTGGAAAGGCTAGAAACTCTCTTTTTTTTTTTTTTTAATGAGAGCTTATATTATTGAGAACACAGCATGTGGGGAAGGCCTAAATCTGCTAGTTTTGTCCAAACCCTGGGATTTCTATTGTCCCAGCTGACTGCTTAAATGGACGTTGCTTGGTTCCCAACCAATTGCCATGTATAGTGACCATCCTATTGCAGCCAACCAAAAGCCCCATTGGCTTGCTAAACTCACTTTTATGTGCACGGTGAAGGGTTAATAGCAAATCCACTCCTGTCAGCCAACGATAAAGGAGGTACAGAGGCGAAAATTACATCTCATAATGAAAATTCCTCAAGGTGCTGCCACTGTTGAAAGGACAGAAATCATTAAGAGATAATTGTCGAGGGAATAGCACATTCTCAGAGGATAATAGTCTCCTGCTGCCACAAGAATGCCAAGGCAAAGCCAAGGCATGTATGGAAAATAAATGTCATGGTGAGGGGGAGACTTTTTCCCCCCCAAAGCACCGAACGTTGATCCTGTGACAATATTTTATTATTCCGGATCATCGATGTAGAGTTAATAATTTTATCTGAAGGATGTTGGTGCAGTACCTCTTCACTATACCATTGCAGGCCTATTGCAATTTCACTGCCTCAGAGAAAGGCCGTGTGTTTCATCTGATGGGATTTATATAATACTTACATTATACTGACCATGCTTGCCATTCCCAACATTCACCATACAGTGATGCTAGAGATATCTGCTTATTACCTAGCCTAATAGGAAGGACTGTGGTACCTTGGGTATTACTGGGTGATAACATGGTAAATATTTATATTGTAGTGGCCACCACAGTAGGGGCTTGATGACGCTCTCGTTAAAGTTTTCAGCCCCTACATAGTGGTTTAGATGGAGACTTGTAAATAATTGGTTTTAAATTGGCTCATGTCCTATTTTGCTTCTTTATGATGTACCAAGAAGGTCAGAAAGGTTTTGTTTTTTTCATCTTATATCTATTAGCTATTAGAAAGACAAGGTGTGTGAAAAGCAACAGAGGGTCCTGTGGCACCTTTAAAACAAATAAGCAGAAGTATTGGAGCATAAGCTTGAATGCCCACTCCATCAGACACAAGGTGTGTGAAGTTACATTTTTATTGGTCCATTAAAAGGTATTACCTGTCCTCACCCACTTTGTCTAATATCCTGGGATCAACATGGCTACAACAACACTACATACGTTTATTAGGTATGTCAGCTTTGATTATTCCTGGGTTTGTTAAAGGAATTAGTGGAAGTGTCACAAGGTGACACAGTTCTCAGACCTTAACTAAAGGGCTTCAACAAAGGCTTCCCTTTTCCAAGCAAACAAAAAACAAATAAGCTGACTAAAAAACCCTTGTATGCAGTGATGTTGTAACCACGTCTGTCACAGGATATTATAGAGACCAGGAGGTGAGGTAATAATCTATCTTTGTAAAGATATTACCTCCCCTACTTTGTCTCTCTAAAAACCCCTTCTCCTCCATTGCTCATCTTTTCTTTTTGGTTCTTATGATGTTATTCTAGTAGTTAAAGGTAGTGCCTTCTATCATAAAGAAGAAACTGAACCTATCCATTGGTTTCAGTCACCTGTCACATCTTGCCCTTAATTTAGATTGTTAACTCTTTAGGGAAGGGACTCTCTTTACCACCACTCACTGCCTCTGCAGCAAAACTATGGCCTTCCTGCTTCAGTTTGGGTGTTCTGTGACTATGCATCAGGGCATCATTCTTGGCCCTCAGTCTTTCATGCAAAATTTTAATGTGATTGTTTAAAAGGGTAAATTAAAATATCAGTTCTTTTAAAAAAGTTAATCCAAGATATAGTGATGACACAGGCAAAGGGAGATGCAGAATATGATAATTGTATCAGGATTACATTGACAATAAAACGCTGGCAACTGTTTTTCAAATGATTGCCTGATGATTTTTAATATTGTATTTTTAACCAACTACATTATCAAGAAAGTAAAGAAACATGACGTTCACTGTGATTTTCTGTCTGTTAAAGTGACACGAGAAGCACTATGATCAGGTTTATGATCTGATGGCCACCTTTCATATTTTAAATTATGTATCAAAAGTGATGGCACTCAAATGAATCCTCCCTATGGTCAAAACCTTTTCAGCTGTCTACTTCAAACAAATTCTTTTTCTCCTTCATGTCCATTCCCATTTTGATTGTCAGCACATAGCAAAGAGACCATTACAAATCATAAATGCTTTTCATGCTAAAATATACGGTTATCTTACTTGGGCAAAAATCTTGATTTTTTTGTTTTTTTACTAGGCTAAAAAGAAGTTTAGAAAGTTATTTGATAGCTACGCACAGCACAACTTGCTGTATGCAGCTCTCTTGGTATTGGCACATCTTTGTGCATCTGACTATGGCCCATGTACATGATTATTGCAAATACAGTTGATATACACTCTGTCTATATGGCCTTCATGTCGTTTTTTTGTCTGTGTTTTATTCTATCTTTCTAGGCTGGGCTTTCTGACCATAGTATACACCAGCTGTAAACAATTTGGCCAACATGTCATATTTACCACCAATTCTCAGGTCCTACTAATTATGGCTGCTGCAATCATAAGTGACACACATTTCACCAACGGTGCTACACTACAGAATTTACCAATAGATGGTAGAGACTTTTGGAGGTAGGGTCACAACAAATTGTGTCAAAAAAGCATGTTACAGCCAACTGTATCTGTTTTTATCCTAAGATCATGTGACCAGCCACAGCATTGAGCTTGGTGGCAATTGCCTCCCATATTATTATTTATTTGTATAACTTGGAGCCCGAGTCATGGACCAGGACCCCATTGTGCTAGGCGCTGTGCAAACACAGAACAAAAAGACAGGTCCATCCCCTTACCCTTTGAGTCACCCCAGAGCAGCAGCTCCTTGTTTAGCAACTCATTCCTGAGGAGCTCCAAGCTCACTACGCTTGGGACACTTTCCAACAGACAGACAGCCTCATTACCACCTGCATATTCCATTACTTAAAGCATTCATCCAATGGGTGACTAGTATGTGGTTAAACGCTGCTTATTATGTTTTGGCTCTTCTGTATTTGAAGATGAAGAATAGGAAAGGTTATTGGTAATACTACTTCACTCATAGACAGTGCTTGTCTTCTGAGGATCAAAATGTGCTTTATACTGGAGGGAAGTAGTAGCATCCTTTTGTACAGAGAGGGAAATCGGGGCATTGAATGGATGTCTGAAAGTCCAAGGTCATTCACAGGTTTTGTCTGCATTGCCAGTATACCTCGTCAATCCTGTGCTCCTCACTCAGGCAATACTCACTGACGTCTGCTCCAACGAGGTGTATAGGATTGGGCTCTGAATTGTTAGGTGAGTTGTCCTCTGCAGTACCCCTAGTGTAGCTGTTTACACCTGTGCAAACCACAAACAAAAGGGGTATATACTTCTGATATGGTGGAATTTTACATTCAGTTTGCACAGGTGCACATACCTACACAAAGGGCAAGGCAGTGGGCAGTTAGGTATAGAGCATATCTGTATAGAGCAAATGTCAGTATAGACATATCACAATCAGACCCAAATCCTAACCCAGATAGTCAGGCTGTGCTCTAGTCTAGGGAGCATCTCACATGGAAAAAAATCCTTTCCTAGGACTATGACAGCAGAGCTGGTGTCACCAAGGAAGTTAATCAGGTCCTATATCTTTTGAATAGTTATAAGTCTGATTTTTAGGACAGCTGACAAGTATTGTATATGATTTTTAAAAGCTGGATTACTCAAAGAAAAACCCACATATCATGGGTTAGTTACAAAAGCCTCAGAGAGAACAAACCAAGAGAACACTGATCACAAAAAGAGGAAAGTGCAGTAGATTTTGATAAATTAAAAAAAGTTAAAAAGAAAAACATATCATGAAAGGCAGGCAAAGATAAAGAGAACTGAATCTAGGTTGGAGCTGAGTCACATAGGTGACCAACCACAATCAGTTGCCTCGTTGGTGGTCTTTAAATAAAGGTCAAACAAAATTGTACTGAAAGCCACATGGGGATAATTTAAAGTGGTTATTTAAGGCAGCGGGTTGCCTGTTGGAGGCGGTGTTCAGGGCTGGTTTCACTGTATTTTTAATAGCATTTAATTTGTTCATCAGTGTTTGGAGTGACCCTTCTTTGAAGCATTATATGAAAAGCTTTTTGCTACTGTTCATATTTTCTTTCATCTTACAAGCACTGCTTACTCCCACAGTGTTTCATGGAACAGAAATCTTGTGGGTCGAGATTGTTTGCTTCCTTGCCACTGCACCATGGGATTTCTGAGGTGGGTAGCTCAAGTCATTGGGGGCTGTGTGCAGGGGCAGTCTATTGGGACAAGGACATAGAGCACAGCCAAAGCATATAAGCTCCACACCTTTAGCCCCCAACTCTTCTGGGACAGAAAGAGCAGAGGCTCCATGCACCCACCATGGCAATTTAACTTATTTAATTATCAAACATTTGATGAAAAAATATTTAAGGGCCTCTGATTCTGATATTGTGCTGATTGTGTTGTTCCCGTGTAGATTTGGTTCTGGCAAAGGATTCTTAGATGTCCAGTTATATAGTTTTCACATGTAGTTGCCAATTTGGATATGAAAATGCAGGTTTTGCATGTTATGGTGGGCATGCAATGCAAGTCATGTACAGAGATGGTAAATAGGCTTGGAAGGATTCGATTTTTATTGGTAAATGTTGATAAACATCGATTTTACTGCACACACACAAAACAACAACAAAAATATTTCCATTGATAATTTACAGATAGACAAAGTAAGAAAAATGCTGCTTGAGAATTTAAAGTTTAAGTATATTTACTTTGTATATTTTGATATATGGTGTTGACCAGTGGTGGGCAACCTGCGGCCTATGGGCCACTTGCAGGCCGTAGGTTGTCCACCACCGATGTTGACACTTTGTGTTTAACAGTTACAAAGCTTTAGCTTCTTGAATCTCAGAATCTATTGTCATTAAATAATTAGCTGACCCCCCCATTGTCTGACTCCCCCCATAATTTCTCACAATTATGAAAAATTAAAATCAACACAAATCGATTATTTTTAAAAACTTTTTTACATTATGCATCAAAATTATTAACAAAAAATAAAAATTAAATTCTGTCAAGCCTAATTGTAAGATTTTTGGGATGGAGACTGTGTTTTTGTACAGCCTCCTGGGGGTCCAATGGGATCCTGATCTATGACTGGAGCTACCCAATACAAATAAAAAACAGAGAGAATTGTCATAGAGAACATATCCCTTCGGGGAGACAATGAGGGAACAAGAAAGGAAGTTGAAGATCAAAATTAATGATAGGGTATTGTATGGATAAATCAAGGCTGACACTAAGCATTTATGCAGATATTTGCATCTCAATATGGTGAAACAAAAATAAAAATAGCTTTCAGAACTTACTTAAAATTAGAGGCCATTTATACACTACACCAACCATATGCTGGGAGATGTTTGCCTCCATTGTGGTATGTACAGTGGACTGCCTTTTCATATGAACCTTTTAGAGAATGGTGCAGAAGGATGCTGTACATCCCAGGAGCTAATATCTTTTTTGGGATCAACTTCTGTTGGTGAAAGAGATAAGCTTATACAGAGCTCTTCTTCAGGTCTGGGAAAGGTAATCAGTATCGCAGCTAAATACAAGGTGGAACAGATTGTTAAGTGTAAGCAGGTAACACATATTGCAAGAAACCATTCAGAGTGAAGTTGGCAATTAACACCTCTGCAGTCATATGACAAAGGAGAGTTAGTGGGTTACAGATTGTCCTAATGAGACATAAAACCTGTGTCTCAATGGAAGCCATGATTTTTGGTGTCTAGCAGAGTGCATTTAAGCTCCCAGGCTCATCTTTTAAAGGTGTTCTGCAAATTTCCTTTGAGGACAAACAGTGAGAGATCAGATGTGGAGTGATCGCTTTATGAAAAGTGTTCACCCACAGGTGGTTGGATGTTTTGGTCTTATTTTTCTGTGCGAGTTCATTCAAGAGCATCGTGATTGTCTAAATTCACCTGCAGTTATTATTGGGGCATAAATGCACTGGATGAGCTACACCACTATTGTAATAGGCATCTATAGGACCTCTGGATTCTGAAAGGTGTGTTGTGCGGGATATGGATCATCATAGCAGTAGAGATATGGCTGCAGGTTTTGCATCTGTTATTATGGCAGGGTCTGGTGCCACATTGAGTTGATGTATCCTGGTCTGTGGGGAGCTTGCTTCTGATGATGAGCTTGGCAAGGTTGAGGGATGTGCGAAGGCCAAAAGAGGGGATTCTGGAAATATTTCTTTCAGGATGGGGTCCCCATCAACTCTGGGTTGTACTTGTTTGGTGCACGGGTTCCAGTGAGAGACAGTAAGTGACAAGTAGGCATGTGCATTCAGTGGGTATTTCCCCCCCTGTATTGAAGCAGATTCTCCTGGGGAATTAGGGTGGCCCATTTCATGAAGTGATCTACATTGCTGGTGGAGTTTCCTTGTTTTATGAAAGTGGTTTTAAGGGTGTATTCCAGATTTTCTTCCCGGAACGTATTTTGTGGTAGCTGAGTGTCTAGCTGTAGATAACAGATTTCTTGGTGTGTCTAGGGTGCCTGCTGGATCTGTGGAGTTAAGTGTTGTGTTCCATGGGTTTCTTGTATTCAGTTTTCTGTTGGGCTCCATTGCTGAAGCTCATTGTGCTGCCCAGAAAATTGATGCTAGTGTGGGAGTGTTCTGTAGAGAGCTTGAGGGATGGGTAGTGGTTGTTGAATTTGTGATAGAAATCTATGAGGGAGTTTAGGTCATCTATACAGAGGATGAAAATGTCATCATGTATCTCAGGTAGATCATTGGTTTCATGTTGTGTTTATCCAGATTTTTTTCCTTGAGGTGGCTTATGAAGAGGTTAGCATATTGGGAAGCCATCCTGGTATCCTTGACTGTTCCTCTGCTTTGGACAAAGTGATGGTTGTCGAATGTAATTTTGTGAAGAGTGATGATGAAATGGATGAGTTTGGCGATGTGTTTGGGGTGGATATCTGAGTGTTGTCCATTGTCTTGTAGATATTTGAGGCAGGCAGCAATGTAGTAATGGACATGGATTTTGGTGTATAGGGAGGTGATATCCATGGTGGCAAGTATGATGTTCTGAGGGAGGTTGTTGACGTTGCAGACTTTCTGGAGGAAGTCAGTTGTATCCTGGAGGAAACTTGCCCTTTTGTGTGGTGAATGGTTTGAGGATGGTTTCTATGAGTCCTGGTATTCCTTCAGTAAGAGTGCCATGGCCAGATATGATGGATCTACCTGGGTTCCCTTGTTTGTGTATCTTGGGAAGCAGGTAGAAGATCCCGGGGTGGGTTCGTGGGGGAATAATAGCTCTATGGAGCTTGAATGCTTGTCTCTTTCACCAACAGCAGCTGGTCCAGTAAAAGATACCCTCTTTGTCTCTTATATCCTTGGATCAGTATGGCTACAGCAACCCTGCCATACCACTGAGCACTTACTGGGTTTCAAGAACACAGTACTACCAGCATCTATAGCTTTTCAGGAAAAAATATAATAGAGCACAACTCTGGAAAAATCTCTTTTGTCCCTTGAGTCTATACAATTATTTAAATCAAGCAAACAAGCCCAGAGGCCATTGGCTGTTGTAATCTGGAGTCTACCCAGCTAAAACTGAGCAGACAAAATACTTGTACTAAACCCTGTGTTAGGACCCCAAAATACACGGCTAATTACCAGTTCATTATCACTCATGGGCCACAATGAGCATGTGCTCTCATAAATATTACTTTGTGTTTAGTGGAAACCGTTAGGATATAGATATTCAGGCCTGTCTGCAAAGGCCTATACTTTAAGAATGTAGGTATATTTTTATCACTAAGCTAGTTATAGAGGTATAAAAGAAAGAATCAAAATCACTGTCTGTCTGTGTAAGGACCTTCTCTTACTGTGACAGTCTGAGGCCCTGTTCTTAGGCTAAGGCCTTCGGCTAAGTAGCAGAGGCAGCCATAAGCTGGGAAGTGTATGGTCACATCCTTACATTCCAAACCAGTCACATTGAAATAAGGTGCTATTGGGCTGTTAGGAATACAATCCTGTCCTGATATTCCTATCACCTCCAGAGAAAGGGAAGAGCCTAGAAGATGTAAAAGGAAACTTAGTTTGATAGCACCCTGTCTGGCAAGAACTCACTTATCAATAGCTGGGATGTGAAATCCTCATGTCTGTATTGTTCTATCACTGTAGTCTCCACTTCCCTATTGGTTGTCTGTATAATCTCTGATTGTTTCTGTCTGCTGTATAATTAATTTTGTTGGGTGTAAACCAATTAAGGTGGTGGGATATAATTGGTTAAATAATTATGAATGTGTTAGGATTGGTTAGTTAAATTTCAGTAAAATGATTGGTTAAGGTATAGCTAAGCAGAACTTAAGTTTTACTATATAATCTGCAGTCAATCAGGAAGTAAGGGGGGAATGAGAACAGGGAATGGGGGTGGGGGAATTGGAATCATGTTTTGCTAATGGGGGGGGAAATGGGAACAGGGACACAGGCAAGGCTCTGTGGTGTCAGAGCTGAGAAGGGGGACACTGAGGAAGGAAACTGGAATCATGCTTGCTGGACGTTCACCCCAATAAACATCGAATTGTTTGCACCTTCGGACTTTGGGTATTGTTGCTCTCTGTTCATGTGAGAAGGACCAGGGAAGTGAGCGGGTGAAGGAATAAGCCCCCTAACAGAAACCACCAATTCTTATTTCAAGAAAGGTGTGATGAGAAATTTCCCTGCTGAATACACAGCCAGTGGTTCCCACATGCTACTCTTGAGGACACAGAACCCTGAGTAACTCCCAACTCTACCAAACCCCTTGGTTCCCCTGGACAACCAAAAATATCCAAAAAACACAGCCCATTTGTGTAACAATTGTGCTATACAGGCATTAAAAGGGAATGCTAGATATTGATTATGAGGCCAGTAGTCTGTCTGTTGGATTACCTGCCTCGTGTGGTGTCACGGTATCCAAGGACAGGTTGTACACTAATTTTTGTTAGTAAAAAAAATTAGTAGTTTGGGCAAAATGTTTTGAGATGGCTTAGAAACCCACCTGTGTCTTGTTAGTGGTCATCTAATATCCAAAGGAATATCTGTTCTGGGGCTAAGAATATTGACTGTCCCTGAAAGTCATGGCAGGGGCTGGCTGGTCACCCACTGAAGATGTCAGAGGTGGGCATTCCCAAGACCAGACCAGCCTAAGAAAATGCACCATGTTAAAAGCAAAGAGCCCTAGCCAGTTGTGTGTCTGTGTGGTGGTGGTGGTGATGGTGTTATGGGGAAAGAGGACCATGGTCTATTGAAGGGAAAGATGAGTTGCTTGTGTGTGTATTTGGCAATAGGGGTAGAGTGAGGAGCTGTGACTAAAGAATACCTTAACCTGTTGAGGGGAGAAATGGATGCTTGACTTGGGAATGCATTGGTATTACAGGGTCTAAATATTTCCTGTAGGACCCTTGAATGCAAAAATCATCCAAATGTGGACAATGAACTAGTCACCCTTCATTATTAGTATTCAGATTAAGAAGGCCTTGAACCCATCCTTAGCCAATACCTCAATTAGGACTCTTGGTGTGCCTTCCTGCTAGGACTACTCAATGCTGGATGCTACTAGCACAGGAATGTACAGCTCCAGTTTAGGATCAAGAAATGTCCCTTTAAGGCAAAAGGGATTTAGTAGTACATAAGCCCTGCAGGGAACATTCTGCTCTTTGCTTCTACAGAGAGAGTGCAAATTGTTCCCTACCTTTCACAAAGTGATATTTGATAGGTACTTGCATTAGCTGGAAAACGTACTTTGCTCAGTGAAGCCAGTTCATTTTTTGCTTCTGAATTGTATCTGTTCCCTAAGGAAGAGCACCAGTCCCCTGCAATTCAGTACCAGACAATGATTTTGTTACACCTGGCACACATTTATCAGACCAACAATTATTTTTAAAATAAGGGTGGGAAATGGCAAAGTCTGAAGAGGAGTCTTGATCAAATGGAAGAAGTGTTTTCCCTTGTATTTGACACTCTTTATGTCTGCCAGCAGGGTGCTTTACAGGCACATACAGGGATAAAAAGCAGTCGCACAAGATATTTTATTCAGTGCAGATTATTCACTTCTCTTTCTCTAAGCTTCATTATCCATATGCCATTTCTGGTGTAATTTGGTTTTGGTCATTGACTTTTAAAATAAGCAATCATGGTTTTTAATATTTGCTCCAAAAATGTATTAACAGGAGATGTTGATTAGTCTCTAAATGGGCCATAGTTCAAAAGCAAACTTCTCTTGCCACTGTCTGACACCTTTTTTCCTGGTTAATGCTTCGAAGTGCTCACTATTTTTTTAAGCTATTTGATCCTTTGGTTCCATTTAATCATTTTTACTATGTTTCTTCTTACACTCTCTTCCTCCAGGTTTTTGGTTTCCATAATCACTGGTATCCTATTATACCTGCCTCACTGGCCCTAAACTTACAACTACATAAAAAAGAAAACTAAGGGACATATGTGCTATTAGGACTGGGCAAACTGGCAAATATTGAGATTCAGATGATATTTGCATTCAGGAGTCATCTTATTTGGATGATATACAGATTGCAAAAAAATGTGCTATGAATTTCAGATGCCAGGAATTTAGAGGAGCATGAAGCACACCTTTAGAAACCCAATTTCTTAAGGTTAGAGCAGCCCATATGAGTAAGTGCCCAGGCCACCACTTGTAACATGGATGCCCCTTGCTGGATCCTTGGCAGCAGGGATTAAACATGGGACATTTAGATCTTAACACATGACTCTACTGCCTGAGCTAAAAGACCTACTTCTCCTAGCCAAGGCTGTAGCAGGTTCATCAACTGTTTGTTGGCCTAGTCCCGCCCCCTAGAAGGGGACAGAGCACCACACCTAGCAGGGATGACTTACACTAGGTTTGTCAGAAAAAGCTACAAGTTCTGGCAAAGCCAGACTCTGAGCACAAAGAGCAAAGTAAACCGTGATGGGGAAAGAGGTGAGGGCAGGAACATCACAAGAGCAAGTAGGGAGGAGAAGAGAATTGAGATTTCTCTCTCCTTTTTATTAGGCCGTGCTTATCTTTAATGAGGGGATCTTGGCAGCAGTAAGAAAGAAATGCCGACACACTTGGGTTTATGAACTAACATTGCTGAGTTCACTTGGGATGTTCTAACAGAAGTTCACAATATACACATTGTGTGTTACTCTCTTATTAAAGTTGTTCGGTTAACCACTTAGATCCACATAGGGGACTCTGACTCAGCAATGTAATGCCTAGTATGTCTATTTGGCTTATTTGTCATAACATTAGATTGTCCATCTGCTAAAACTGGTGTTTTGTAGCAGGGGGTGCAATGGACCCAATTCTCCTCGCCATTTACACTAGAGTAAATCAGAAGTATAGCCTCGGAAGTTACATTTGTATAAAACTAGTATAGCCAAAATCTTAGGGTTTGTCTACACTGGGGCTGGGATGTAGTTCCCAGTTCAAGGCGACACACTCACACTAGCTCTTATTAAGCTAGTGCCACTAAAAATAGAATGAAGCCAGGGCAGCACGAGTGGCAGAGGCTGAGTGACCCCAAACACGTATTTAGCATCTCAGACGGGGCTGTACTTGGAGGAGCTAGCCCATCCCACAGCTCGCGTTGCCACAGCTACCCTCTATTTTTAGTCTGCTTGCTGGATGAGAGCTAGCACGAGTGTCTCCTCGAGCTGGGAATCACCCACCCCAGCTCAAAGAATAGATATACCCAGAATCAGTCCCACCGCATCTGCAGATACTCATCATGGATTGTTGTGTAACAAAGCAGATGTTCTGGAGTTGTCGACATTAAAGAGTTTGTGCAGTAGACTTTGGGCATAATATCTTCTAACATCAGTATCTCCTAATGCTAGAATGGCATTTTAGAATACAGCCACCAAATATTTCAAGGGACCCTGCATTCCAAAAGTCCTCCGGCAGAGGAAGGTCCAGCTTCTTGTCTATTCTGTGACCTTAACCAAGAGTGCTGGGCCACACAGGCAACATTTTACAATGTATTTCAGCCAGGTAAAAGAAAGTGAACTCCAGCTCACACATAAGAAGGAATCCTGTTCTGTAGGTAGCTGTACAGCAGGGGTCGGCAACCTTTGGCACGTGGCTCACAGGGTAACCACCCTGGTGGGCCGGGCCAGTTTGTTTACCTGCCGCGTCCGCAGGTTCATCCGATCGCGCCCCCATTGGCCTGGGGCGATCGGCCAAACCTGCGGATGCAGCAGGTAAACAAACCGGCCTGGCCCGCCAGGGTGCTTACCCTGCAAGCCACGTGCCAAAGGTTGCAGACCCCTGCTGTAGAGGACTCCCTCTAGCAGATATCGTCCTTGACTGGTTCCACCCTTTTAACAAATAATATCAAGACTTTAGTTTGGGCTCATAAGGGAAAACATATTTGATAAGTTGTTGAACCCCATATAAACCATCCCCTTCAATCATGAGTCCCTAATAAACCCAATTTTCTTTGGGGTGTCTGCAGGCTAGTCCTAAAATGAAAGAGATATGGCATGGCTTGCTGTATACAACCCCACTGTTTTACCCATCCCAAGTACCCCCTTATTTCTAGCTCACCTCCTTGCAAGGCCCATCAGCTTGTATATCTAGAGGCCTTTTCCCAAGAATGGCTTTTCCCTTCTCCCTTTGTTTATAGTTGAGCTGTAATTGACCCCCAGCTGGTTCTCCTCTTGCCTCTTCCCCCTTCCCTTCCCTCACGGTGTAGGGTCCATTATTCCCATCACACTTGTACACTGGACTCTTATTCAGAACGCCTCAAACACAAGGTCCTGAAAGGTTTGCACAGCAAGAATGACCAAAAATCAGGTTATGGCAAAAAGTTGCTGGTACACTTCTCTCAGGTTCGCCAGCTGAAGCTTCAGAAGGACTCAGAAATAAAGAAGTATTTTCATGAGTGCGCCTTACAGGGATTATGTAAGACAGTAGACAAAAGCTCTCACAACTGCTATGATAACAATGGACTTATCCGTCAAATTAGTATTATCAGTAACTTCAGGGACTGTCATTCCCAACTGGGAAATCAGAACAGGTATCAGGAAAAATGATATTTTCTGCCACCTGCTAACACTACTCTGGAACTCAGAGACAGAAGTGTGAGAGTGGGAAAATTACTGAAGAGAGGCTATATTCAGCACTCTAGTGGCTTCACCTCAACAGACCAGGTTTTTGGCCACAGAGCTCCATGTAGCTCTCCACAATCCATGAAGAAGCTCCTATGTAGTCCAAGGCTCTGACTGGATATGGAAAGGTTGAGAAGAGGGGTGATCTCTCCTCCCCTCCCCTCCAAGCTTTCAGTAAGTTAAGCAGCAACCAGAAAAGTGTCAGTGGAAGAAGTAGATATTCTGTGAAATGCCAGTCTGTGTGGAGGCCCTATGCCGCCACACTGGTTCAGGGACCTTTGTCCTCTGGCTCCCTGGTCGTGTAGTCCCATTGGACCTGTGTGGGCAGGGACATCTTCAGCTACCACTGCCTCTTCCTATTGTAGAGGGGACACCACAGGGAAGTTAGCACGGACTCAAGCGGCATTAACTTTTCTGCTGGTGTTGGCGGGGAGGGGGGAGAGGAGAGCGCGAGGGATAATGCATGTCCACCCTGACGCCAATCCTAGCCAATCCCCATTCCTTCCTCTCCCCATTCACAGTTGCTAACCACTGGCAGGGGTAGGAGGCGGCATCGTGCAGGGTCTCTGGAGGTGGGAGGGACAAAGGAAGAGTGCTGAGGCATCAAAAACATAAAAGACAGACCATCCTTGAATATTTTTTTTTTCATACAAGGTTCAGGCACTGTTTAACAATAAGAAAATCATGCACAAAGAACTGTTTATCTGTCTATACATGCACACACACACACACACAAATGCAATGGACCAAATCCTCATCTAGTGTAAATCCACCTGACTTCATTAATGTCAATGGAGTTGCACAGGTTTACCACAGGTGAACACATATATATAAGTCACGTCCCAATTAAATGTAAACCAAATTGAATCACTCCATTTCCAAAACAGGCCGAACCTGCATTCATTATGTGATTCTATACCCAGGCAGTAATGTTTACTATTTAGGGCAAGAATTTAATGTGGCTACAGTGTAGAACTGGTCTGGAACATATCTGAGGTTGGATAGCATCCCTGACATGCCTTTGGCCAAATGAGCCATTTGGAGGTAGTGCCATCAACAATGAGACATGATTTTCTAACACAAGTGAACCAAGTATTTTGGTATCAAAAGGAACAAAAGATACAAGGGTTTACCTGGAACTTGTTTCCCATTTTCTTCTTCACACACTTTCTCTCAGCTGCTGAATTATTCTCTCTCTTAAAACCTTCCTTTTCCTTTAACTTATGATGATTGACTCTCCCTGTAAACTGTTTTGTGATATACTCTGTATGAAGCATGCCATATAAAAATAAATTGCATTGTATTCTATCCAAGTGTCATTTGACTTGAAATTACATTCAGGGATTTTTTTCTCCCCATTTTTAGGACTGACTGGCAAGCCAAATCAGCTTGATTTGCTATCATAAAGGCTAAATAAAAGGGCAGGGAACTCATTGCCTTTTCAATAAAATTTATGTTATTTCAAAATGCAGTTTTCTCTCTTACCCGCATGTTTGCATGGAATGCCATTTGGACTGCTTGTGCGTTTGCATAACACACTGTCTGCAGAAATTGTTTCATTTCTAAATGTAGGATCAATTTATGCCTCTTTCTGGTAGACTCCATCGCTGGGGAAAAGAGAGAGCCCACTGGAAAATTAGTCTTTAGTTACAATATTGAGGACAGTGAATAAATGTAGCTTTTTGCTGGTGTACAGAGAATATTTCCTTTCTTGTAGTAAATCTCAGGACACCCAATTAAACCAAACCTACAGCATGCATACAGTCAGCCTATTAAATTTGCCAGAGATAAGCTGTCATATCATCAGTCAATGTACTTTATATTAAACAGTATGAGACTGTGACAAAACCTCTGATTATCTGATTAGGTTGCAAGAAATAGAGTTCCTTACTCATACTGAATTTTGCATATAGCAGATGTATTGCCTGCATTATTGGCTGGCATGTATTGCTCACTAACTCTAATAAAGAGAAAAGGAAAAATCTGACTGTCAAATACCGGTTTTCAATTATTTATTTTCCCCCAAATAAGAGGGACATTTTTGTTATATACTTAACCACAATAAAAATGTCCAGCACAGAAGGAATTTGGGGGACATGCAGGTAAAGGACAGGTCTTTCCTCTTTGTCTTGGTCTGATCTTGCAAAGATTGAAAGAAGGATTAGACATTTATATGGATAACAAGGAAAGCTGGTGTTACGATAGTAAAAATCAACCACCAATGGTTTTGGAACTGATTAGGCTCCAGGCCATAAGACAACCTCACAATAAAGGGGTTAGGAAATAAAATTCCCTGTGGACACATTATTCCACACTACCTGCTGTAGGGTTTCCTTACACCTTCCTCTGAAGTATCTGGTATTGGCCAGTGTTGGAGATAGAAAAAGGGATTAGATGGACCACTGCTCTGATCCACTATGGCAATTCTATGTCCCAAGCTTCCAAATGAAATTGCAAACCATTAAAAAAATCAGGCTTTAACAAACTCAGAGAACTGGTAGGAAACATTCCTTGGGAAGAAATTCTAGAGGACAAAGGAGTTCAGGAGAGCTAGCAGTTTCTCACGGAGACAATGCTAAAGGCACAACTGCAAACTCTCCTGATATGAAGGAAATATAGGAAGAATACTAGGAGGCCAATATGACTCCATCAGGAGCTTTTTAAAGACCTGAAAATCAGAAAAGAATCCCACAGAAAGTGGAAACATCGACAAATTGTTAAGGAGCAGTACAAAAGAATAGCACAAGCATGTAGAAAGAGAATCAGAAAGCTAAGGCACAAAATGAGTCATATCTAGCAAGGGACATAAAAGGCATTAGAATAGGTTCTTTAGCAGCAGAGAAAGATGAAGGAAAGTGTAGGTCATTGTAGCTGGGCAGCTTTGCTCCTGGATTTTTGCACCACAGAAACCAACTCAGACACCATTGGCTGTGTACCCAGCTGCCATTTATTTGAGTTCCCTCCACCCACACCTTCAGGGGGCAAAGTAAGAATGCTATTTACAATATACCCTGTGCTTTCAGCCCTCCCCTCAGGGCCTGAGGGGAGCAGAGGTCTTCCTTGGTTGAGACCTCTATGATAACAGGATCAGTCAGCCCTGTACCTCTCCCACTTGACACTGCTTTCTTGTGCCTCTTTAACAGTGTTGAGCTGATGCGCTAAATTGGCTCAGTATCTCACCCAGCCCACCAGCCTGATTAGCTAATTACCTTTAATTACCCAGTCAGCGTTGGGGGAGGGGAACTAATGGGTGTCAGCCTGATCAGCAAGCTCACCTGTTAACTCCCTACTCCCTGTCACAGGCCCTTCCAGCCCTACATTTCTATGATTCTGTTATTACTGCTCTCCTGCCCTTGTCACTGAGCGATTATAGGCCTGAATCTGCACTCCCAGTTCTGCATGAGGTAGGATAGGATTGAGTCTATGAACATCAGTCAATAACAAAAGTAAGTGAGCATATAGGAAAGGAAAAATGCAAAATCCGGACAATCTAATTTTCTTTTCTGTTTATTAGAGCTAGCATGGGTTGTATGCCAGCCAATAATGTACACAATACATCTGGTATTATGTATGCACAATTCAATAAGAGTAAAGCACTCTAGTTTCTTTTATTACATTTTGTGGGAAGAAAGAGAGATTTTGCTGAGTGTCATGCAACAACAGCAATTTCTGTGGGAGCTGTTCCTGACTGTGTAACTGCAGTATTGTATGTATCATCACATCAGCCATCGTTGTAGTCAGGTTTCATTGCAAACTTCCTCAGTGTCACAACTGCCTCACCACTAAACAGTAATCTTGGCCACAAGGGACCATCTTTTCCAGAAGGGAGAGGCAATTTAGCCTCCATAACATATCAGTCTCCAACTTGTCTTCAAAAGACCATCAGATGTGTTGAATTATGTATAATATCGATGTGAGATGTTGCCCACCAGGGAATGGGTTGACATTAACAATCTCATGTCATTGAGGGCTTCAGATCTCAAATCCCCTGGACAGAGAAGAAACACTAGTTCTTTGCCCACCTATCTGTTTCCAAAATGATTCCCTTCCACAGTACGTTTTTAAAATTTGATAAAGCGTGTAACAAAACCCAGGAAACATCCCTTTAACATATACACTGCATATAAAACAATGACCAAATTGAAATATTGAAGAAGCAGGGCATCATTAGAAAGCTTGAAAATTTTCAACTATATACTCAGCTACATGCACATTTGCAAATGCTTTTTGTTGGAGGACCCCCCCACAGTATTATTATATACCTGTATAGATAAAATAATGTAAACAACAAAAAAGCTAGCACTCTTTCAATTCAGTTCCAATAGTAGGAAGTAAAAGAGAATGTGTGTAAATATGCAGTAAACACTAATGTGAGTTACTCATAAGAAATAGGGGGACAATACATCTTTATGGAGTTCTTCAAGAAGCATGATGCTGGATTTTCCAGTATCTATTAATCCTATTTATGTAGTGCCATTATCACTATGCAGCTATATATATATCTGATTGTTATGAGATGCTACACACAATCCCATAGTATATATGCAATATACAACTTGCATGCCAGCACTGTGCATTTTATCATATGTTAGTTTAGAGTAGTATATATGACTGAGACAGTGCTGAGATGTCATTTTTTTAGAGTAAACTTTGCCTCCTCCAGAAGAATGGTTACAAACCTGATTTTCTTGTGACCGCTACCAAAGCTCATCTAGTATTCTTTCAGACTGTGACACAGTGAATCAGCAAAGTTGCACTCTAAATTCTTGCCCAGATATACTGTCCAGAAATGGAATTCTGTAAAAGTTCAATCTACACAGTGTTGTCTAGAACAGTGGTTCTCAACCAGGGGTCTGGGGCCCCCTGGGGGGCCGAGAGCAGGTTTCAGGGGGTCCGCCAAGCAGGGCTGGCATTAGACCTGCAGGGGCCCAGGGCAGAAAGCCAAAGCCCCACCACCTGGGGCTGAAGCCCCGGGCTCCAAGTCCTGCCACCTGGGGCTGAAGCTGAAGCCTGAGCAACTTAGCTTTGCAAGGCCCCCTGTGGCATGGGACACCAGGCAATTGCCCTGCTTGCTACCCCCTAATGCTGGCCCTGGTTTTATATGCAGAAAATCAGTTGTTGTGGCACAAGTGGGCTGTGGAGTTTTTATAGCATGTGGCGGGGTGTGTGTGTGTGTGTGTGTGTGAGGGCTCAGAAAGAAAAAGGTTGAGATCCTCTGGTCTAGAATTACAGTTTGCGTCAAAGGAACACAAATAAAGCGCCTTCATGGATAAAATGAGTTTTAATAAACGTAACAAGTCTTTTTCTACTTTACTAGTAGTTACATAGCCATTTTGCAAAAGAAGGTAAGTCCTGATTTAAAACAACTTAGCATTGTTATATTGATTTATATTTGTTGTTGCCCACATGTACACTCATAGAATCATAGAATATCAGGGTTGGAAGGGACCTCAGGAGGTCATCTAGTCCAACCCCCTGCTCAAAGCAGGACCAATTCCCAACTAAATCATCCCAGCCAGGGCTTTGTCAAGCCGGGCCTTAAAAACCTCCAAGGAAGGAGATTCCACCACCTCCCTAGGTAAAGCATTCCAGTGCTTCACCACCCTCCTAGTGAAATAGTGTTTCCTAATATCCAACCTAGACCTCCCCCACTGCAACTTGAGACCATTGCTCCTTGTTCTGTCATCTGCCACCACTGAGAACAGCCGAGCTCCATCCTCTTTGGAATCCACCCCCTCAGGTAGTTGAAAGCAGCTATCAAATCCCCCCTCATTCTTCTCTTCTGGAGACTAAACAATCCCAGTTCCCTCAGCCTCTCCTCATAAGTCATGTGCTCCAGACCCCTAATCATTTTTGTTGCCCTCCGCTGGACTCTTTCCAATATTTCCACATCCTTCTTGTAGTGTGGGGCCCCAAACTGGACACAGTACTCCAGATGAGGCCTCACCAATGTCGCATAAAGGGGAACCATCATGTCCCTCGATCTGCTGGCAATGCCCCTACTTATACAGCCCAAAATGCCATTAGCCTTCTTGGCAACAAGAGCACACTGTTGACTCATATCCAGCTTCTCGTCCACTGTGACCCCTAGGTCCTTTTCTGCAGAACTGCTACCTAGCCTTTCGGTCCCTAGTCTGTAGCAGTGCATAGGATTCTTCCGTCCTAAGTGCAGGACTCTGCACTTGTCCTTTTGAACCTCATCAGGTTTCTTTTGGCCCAATCCTCCAATTTGTCTAGGTCCCTCTGTATCTGATCCCTACCCTCCAGCATATCTACCACGCCTCCCAGTTTAGTGTCATCTGCAAACTTGCTGAGAGTGCAGTCCACACCATCCTCCAGATCATTAATAAAGATATTAAACAAAACCGGCGCCAGGACCGACCCTTGGGGCACTCCGCTTGAAACCGGCTGCCAACTAGACATGGAGCCATTGATCACTACCCGTTGAGCCCGACGATCTAGCCAGCTTTCTATCCACCTTACAGTCCATTCATCCAGCCCATCCTTCTTTAACTTGGCGGCAAGAATACTGTGGGAAACCATATCAAAAGCTTTGCTAAAGTCAAGGAATAACACATCCACTGCTTTTCCCTCATCCACAGAGCCAGTTATCTCCTCATAGAAGGCAATTAGGTTAGTCAGGCACGACTTCCCCTTGGTGAATCCATGCTGACTGTTCCTGATCACTTTCCTCTCCTCTAAGTGTTTCATAATTGATTCCTTGAGGACCTGCTCCATGATTTTTCCAGGGACTGAGGTGAGGCTGACTGGCCTGTAGTTCCCCGGATCCTCCTTCTTCCCTTTTTTAAAGATGGGCACTACATTAGCCTTTTTCCAGTCATCCGGGACCTCCCCCGATCGCCATGAGTTTTCAAAGATGATGGCCAATGGCTCTGCAATCACATCCGCCAACTCCTTTAGCACCCTCGGATGCAGCGCATCCGGCCCCATGGATTTGTGCTCATCCAGTTTTTCTAAATAGTCCCGAACCACTTCTTTCTCCACGGAGGGCTGGTCACCTCCTCCCCATACTGTGCTGCCCAGTCCAGCAGTCTGGGAGCTGACCTTGTTTGTGAAGACAGAGGCAAAAAAAGCATTGAGTACATTAGTTTTTTCCACATCCTCTGTCACTAGGTTGCCTCACTCATTCAGTAAGGGGCCCACACTTTCCTTGACTTTCTTCTTGTTGCTAACATACCTGAAGAAACCCTTCTTGTTACTCTTAACATCTCTTGCTAGCTGCAACTCCAAGTGCGATTTGGCCTTCCTGATTTCACTCTTGCATGCCTGTCTATTCAATGGGATGAGGAAAGAATTATCAGCCCATACCGCACCACATATGAATTCAGAAATTGTATAAGAATGAATATGCTCTTTGGTATGAATTGTGCACTCTGGGCCTGATCCAAATCACTGAAATTGATGGGAGCTTTTCCCCTGACTTCAGGGGGCTTTGGATCAGGCCCTAAACACAAAGGCCTAGATTCTGCCACCCTTCCTTACATTAAATAGTGCCTGACTCCCTGAGTAGCCACACTGATTTCAATGTGAGTAAGAGTGGCAGAGTTTGGCCCATATTTTTCACAAAAATGTAAGTTAGTGGACTACTATTCAGTTCAGAATTAACTGGCAGTTAATAATCTACCTTAAATACTTTGGCCAAAAATGTTCATTCTTAGTCTGTCAATGGGAGTTATGGGCACTGTGCACCCCTGAAAATCAGCCAACTTTTACCCTGTCTGCAGCATTTGACATTGATCACCAAATACTACTGTCCTGCCTTCAAGAAGCTGCAAGAATTAATGGAAATTCCCTGAAATGACTCAGGTTTTTCCTTGCAGACCAAATGCAGAGAGACATGTTCAGCAACTGTTTCACTACCCCTGAAACCTTCACCTGGGTAGTCCCACAGGCCCAGAGCCCTAAAGGGACTTAATCATTTAAAGGCCAGATTTAAGAGTCACTGCGATCAACATAACCCCCAGACAGCTGCTGTCTGTTCCTGTAGAAGCCTAAATTTTTGTTGTAAAAGTCCTGTAGCAGCCTACATTTCTGCCACCAAGCATGCATACTACTGCCTCAGGCAGGTGTCCAGCTGTGTGTTTCATGTCTAATCCCCAACATGACCCTCAAGCCGGCTGAAGATACACATTGCCCTGCCTATGTAGTTTGCAGGGCCCAACCCAGTAGATGTGATCTGAGAATACCTAACTCCACATGTATTGGCCGGGGGAGGAGCATTTCCCTATAAGCTTTAGCCCAGTGGCTAGTATTCTCCTCTGGGATGAAGAAGTTACTCACCTTATGCAGTGACAACGGTTCTTCGAGATCTGTGTCCCTATGGGTGCTCCACTGTAGGTATGTCTGTGTCCCTGCACTGCTGATCAGAGAACTTCGATAGCAGTGTTCACTGGGCCTGCACATGCTCTGTCTCTCCTTGTGCTGAGCCACGAGGCTAGCCAGCGAGCGCAGGCTAACCCCGCTCAGTTCCTTCTCTACCGCAGAGTCACAATGAGAAACTCCGAAGTAGAGGGGAGGAGGGCAGGTTGTGGAGCACCCATACAGATGCACATCTCGAAGAACCATCATTAATTCACAAGGTGAGTAACAACTAGGGCTGTCAAGCGATTAAAAAAATTAGTCGTGATTAATCATGGGATTAATTGCACTGTTAAACAATAATAGAATACCATTTATTTAAATATTTGTGGATGTTTCCTACATTTTCAAATATATTGATTTCAATTACAACACAGAATACAAAGTGTACAGTGCTCACTTTATATCTTAAAATGAACATGTGCTGGCTCATCATCCGAGACTGCTATAATATGAAATATTTGGCAGAATGTGGGTAAAATAGAACAGAAGACATACAATTCTCCCCCAAGGAGTTCAGTCACAAATTTAATTAACACATTTTTTTTAATGAGCATCATCAGCATGGAAGCATGTCCTCTGGAATGTGGCCGAAGCATGAAGGGGCATATGAATGTTTAGCATATCTGGCACATAAATACCTTGCAATGCTGGCTACAAAAGTGCCATGTGAATGCCTGTTCTGACTTTCAGGTGACATTGTAAATAAGAAGCAGGCAGCAGTATCTCCCATAAATGTAAACAACTTGTTTGTCTTAGCAATTGGCTGAACAAGCAGTAGGACTGAGTGGACTTGTAGGCTCTAAAGTTTTACATTGGTTTGTTTCTGAGTGCAGTTATGTAACAAAAAAAATCTACATTTGTAAGTTACACTTTCACGATAAAGAGATTGCACTACAGTACTTGTATGAGGTGAATTGAAAAATACTATTTCTTTTGTTTATCATTTTTACAGTGCAAATATTTGTAATAAAAATAATAATAAAAAGTGAGCACTGTACAATTTGTATTCTGTGTTGTAATAGAAATCAATATATTTGAAAATGTAGAAAAACATCCAAAAATATTTAATTCATTTCAATTGGCATTCTATTGTTTAACAGTGTGATTAATTTTTTTTAATTGCAGTTATTTTTTTGAGTTAATCGCGTGAGTTAACAGCGATTAATCGACAACCTTAGTAACAACTTCTTCTTCTTCTTCGTGTAGTGTCTCTATGCGTGCTCCACTGTAGGTGACTCCTGAGCAGTATCCCTTTCGGATGGCTGTCAGCTCAGTTACAGATGATAGTACTGTGGAACTGAAGATGGCATTGGAGGCGGAGTCCCAGTGATCGCATAGTGTTCTGAGAAGCTGTGGGCTGACACCCATGTCGCTGCTCTGCAGATCTCTGAGATGGGACATCCTTGAAGACAATGACAGATGAGGAGATTGATCTTGTAGAATGTGTACGGATTGAATCGGGGGGGGGGGGGAGAGGTCACATTACGAATTTGGTATTACTGTCTGATGCAATTCAAGACCCACTTAGAGGGTCTTTGGGCTGATATTGCTTAGCCCTTGGATCTTTCTGCCACAGAGAGGAAGAATCTAGGGGACTTCCTGACGGCTTTGTCCTATCAAGATAGAATGTAAGGGCTCTCCTAATATCTAAGGTATGTAATATAGCTCTATTGTCTTGGTGAGGCTTGGTGTAGAAAACTGGAAGGTGGACTGACTGATTCATGTGAAATGGGGAGGTTACCTTAGGGATGAATTTTGGATGCAGCCTGAATGTAACCTTGTCTGGAAAGAATACTGTATGGGGGGGGGGGGGGGGAATCATCATCAAAGCTGTTACTTTCCCTATTCTTCTAGCCGAGGTAATTGCTATCAGGAAGGCCATTTTCATTGATAGGTACATTACCAAACAGGTGGCCATGGGTTTGAAGAGGGGCCTAGTCAGCCCTTTCAGTACCAGATATAGGTCCCACCAGGGAGTAGGGAGTTGAGGTTGAGGCAAGAGGTTTATTATATCCTTAAGGAACCTTTTAGTGGTTGGTTGCAATAGTACGGAATACCCATCTATGGGTTGGTGAAAAGCTGCGATAGCTGCTAGATGGACCCTAAGAGAGCTTAGGGATAACCTTGATATTTAAGGGTCAAAGCATATTCCAGAATATGTGGAAGAGTTGCTGAAATTGGAGAGATTTGTTGGGATGTGCACCAAATCTGAAACCTGAACCACTTCTGCAGGTAAGTGCGTTGTGTGAAGGACTTTCTACTGTGTAGTAGAACCTCTTGTACTTCCTTTGCGCATGAGCTTTCTAGGTGCTAGAACCACACAGGAACCATGCTTTGAAGTGGAGAATCCTCAAGTTGGGATGCAGGATATGCCCTTTGTTCTGTGAGATGAGGTGAGGAATGGTTGAAAGGGAGATCGGAGGGCACATTGTGAGCTGTATCAGGTCTGTCTTGGCCAAGTAGGAGCAATCAGGAGACGTGAGCTCCACCCCTTTTTATTTTTAACAGGACCTTCAGCAGTAGAAGAAATGCAGGAAAGGCAAAAGAAGGTCCTCGTCCCAGGGGAGAAGGAGAGCATCACCCAGAGAGTGCTGTCCCATCCCCGCTCTGGAGCAGTAGCGTGGACACTTCTTGTTCTGGTAAGTGGCAAACAGGTCTGTGGAAAGTGAATACTGACGGGTGCATCTCCCACTCATGACCGTGCGGGAATTTGTGACTGAGGTTGTCCTCTGTTGAGTTTGGCATACCTGGGAAGTAAGATATAGATAAGGTGATGTGGATAAGATGCCCCTCTCTAGCAGCTGATGTAGTACATGCAGGCTATGTTGTCTGTTGTGATCTTTGTATGTGATCCTGCTATCAGCAGGAGGAAATGGCACAAGCTTTCCTGACCGCTCTCAGTTCAAGGAGATTGATGTGTAGGGATATCTCCACACATGATCATTTGCTTTGTGTTGTGAGGCCCTTTAAATGAGCACCCCATCCTATGAGTGATGCATCAGCGGTAAGGAGTGATGATGGTGACATCTGCAAGAAGGGGATCTCTTTGCATACATTGGCTGGGTTGTTCCACCAGTCCAAGGAGTTTTTGATCCTGGTAGGTGACAGGGGTTTGTCAAGATGGTCTCTGTTCGTTATGTAAACCGAACTGAACCATAGTTGGAGGCATTGCATGAGGAATCTAGCATGCAGTATCACCACTGTGCCCAATGCCATATGCCCCAACAGTTGGAGGCGGATCTGGCTGATACTTGAGGACTGCATTGAGCTGTATCTATGAGTGGGAGCCGGGATAGGAACTGGTGTTGAGGTAGGAAGCTTTGGTATTCAGGTCAGCCCCTATGAATTCCTGGCATGAAGGTCAACTTCTGGATGTTAATCTGAAAGCCCAGTTCTGTAAACAAGTGTATCATGGTGTCAATGGCTCGAGAGTGATCAGGCTCTGAGGAGACAATAATTAAGATAAGGGTAAATCATTATTCCTTGCAAACGTAGATGAGTGGCTACGAATGAGATAATTTTGGAAAATACTCTCAGGGCTGATGAGAATCTGAAGGGGAGGACTCTGTATTGGTAATGGTCATGTCCCAGAATGAAACTGATAAATTGTCTGTGAGTCGGTAGTATTGAAATATGAAATATGAAAGGTGTCCCGTAGGTCGAGGTTGAAAATCAGTCTCCCTATTCCAGTGATGGAATGATCATCGATAAGGTGACTATCTTGAACTTCTGAGCTTTGACAAACTTGTTGAGAGGTCTGAGGTCCAGTATGTCTCCAACCTCCCTTCCTTGGGTATTAGGAAGTAATGAGAGTAGAACTCTTGCCTTGAAGATGTTGAGGAACTGGTTCTATATCTCTTAACTGCAGGAGTCAATCTATCTCCTGTCACAGTAGACTCTTGTGAGACACATCCCTGAAGAGGGATGGGGAAGGGTGTTGTGGAGGGGGTAGAGAGGTGAAGTGGACGGAGTACCCGGAACTGACCCATCTGTCCAACATTATGGGTTCCCAGGCACTGCAAAATGCTGCCAAATGGTGGCTAAATGGGTGCATAGTGATAGACAGCAGTGGGGAGTGGTCTTGTAGTGCCTTGACCTTCCTGTCAAAAGTGGTGTTTAGAGGCAGGGGGCTGGGTTGAAGATTGTGGACCGGATGGCTTACGTTTCAGGAATTTTCCATTTTTACTTTGTGGATCATAATGGCATTGTGATGGGAATTGAGATGCGTAAGGTCTGTGTTGGGATTGAGCGCTAAATGTCTCTTTTGCCCCTCTGTGTAGATTCCCAGAGATCTGAGACTGGACCTGGAATCCTTCAAGGTGTGGAGGGAGGCGTCGGTCTTCTCAGTGAAGAGCTTCACACCCTTGAAGGGGAGGTCCTCCACTGTGGTCTGCAACTGTTTGGGAATCCTGACAAGTGGCGCCATGATGCCCGTTTCATCACCACAGCCGTGGAGAAGGAGATGGCTGCCATGTCGGCGGTGTCGAGGGCCAACTGCAGTGATGTTTTTGCCACCAGTTGTCTCTCCTGAATGATGGCCTTAAGGGATTCCTGATGACTCTCTTGCAACTTATCAATGAAGTCATTCAGGTTATTGTAATTCATGTAATCGTATTTTGCCGTGAGTGCCTGGTAATTGGCAATACAAAATTGTAATGTCACCAAGCAATATGTCTTCCAACCAAAGAGATCGAGGAGCTTCCAGTCCCTGACATAGGGTGTTGCCCTGGAATGATGTTGTTGGCCACAAGAGTTTACAGCATCCACCACGATGAAATTGGGTGGTGAGTGGGAGAAAAGGAACTCTGATTCCTTTGCGGGGACATAATATTTCTTGTCTGCATGCTTGCATGTCAGGGCTATGATGCCGGGGTTTGCCAAGCTGATTTAGTGGAGTCTATGATGGCTTCATTGATTGGGAGGGTGATCTTCAAGGAGGATGAAGAGTGGAGGATATTAATGAGCTGATGATGTGTGTCCTTGATGTCCTCCAGTGGTATGTGGAGGGTATCCGCTACTCTTTTTGCCAGCTCCTGGAACAGACGGAAATCATCTGACATCAACGGTGGTGAAGGCATGAACTTTTTGTCTGGGGAAGAGGAGGATATGGCTTGGGGGGGAGGTTACCTCCTCCTCCATGTTCCCTTCTTGCTCCTCTGTTTCCTGAGGATCTCAATGCCCTTGATTCTGTGACCGAAGGAGCATGCCTGGAGGGTTGTCAGATGATGCTTGAAGCTTGTGATGTAGGATGTGTGTGCAACCAAGGGACCCAGTATGGCCATTGTGGTGGCTTAGGGCCTGGTGGAAGTGCCCATGGGTGGCTATACCAAGATGGTGAGACACTATTAAAAGAAGAAGTAGGAGATACCAGTTCAATTCCCCATTCTGCCTGATGCGGGATTTGAACAGGGATATCCCACCTCTCATGGGTGTATCCTGGGCTATTGGCTTGCGTGGAGCTCTCTCACTGCCTCCTTTTGGCGTCTAAAGCATCCAAGTTCCTTTGGGGACCAGGCCACAAAGCTCCTTCATTTGAACCCATAGCTAAAATCACTGAAATAGCTGGTGGGGCAACACGGGCTGAAGAGAGAGTAAGTAAAGACAGAGACACACACGTTTACATACTCTTCGTATCAGTTGCAAACACCACTATCCTTCAGCTTTCTTGGTTCCTTTCACGACAACTTTATTATGTAATCAGACACGGTCTTGTTTTGTTTGTTCCTGTTGGCGTTTACATTGGAAAAGTCAGGTCTTTACCACCCTCCTTTTTGCTGGAGGACATCGGCAAGATCCTTGAAGTATCTGCATGGTAACATGACAGGAGAGAGAAACCTGAACTGCAGCTCATGTCCTAGCCTCCAAGGCCCCAATTCACTTGAGCATGTGCGTAACTTTCAGCTTATGCCCATGTGCTCGAGTGCCTGCTGGAATGGGGTCCAACTGGTGGCTCAGGTGACATATCTCAGCCAGATAGAGCTCCAAGATCTTGCAGTATTCTTCCAGTCATAAAGACAGAAATGAGCACCTAAAAAAGGTAAATTAATCACGTAATGAAAAAAGTTGAAACTCTGGGTTTTACATCATATAGCCGCGTTAAAAGGCTTCTTTTTGTTTGGCTGCTTCAGAATTCACCCTTAAAATAACCCGTTGAGTAAATCGCCCCCTATTACTGCTATATCCAATATATGCCAGTAATGACTATACGTTTTAGAGTAATCAACCTAGCAGAAAAACTTTGCTTGGTTTCATACCTCCTTTATATAATACTATCAGTAATGACTGCTTTAGAAGTGAACATAATTTTGATTATCTGGCCATTACTTTTGGTTTCTGGAGCTCAGAGACAGCTGGATTTTTATAAGCTCACCCTGCTGTATTGAAGATAACAAATGTAATACAATAATCAAACTTCTGTAACATGGAACAGAGAAGGGGTGTGCCTATAGAGCTGTCTATCTATATACACACACACAACACCTTAAAGGAATTTTATCTTCAGAGGGAGGGATATAAAAATAATTTGCACAATGCTCCTATTCATTATTCATACCCAGAGCAAAATATGTTTCTTTCAGTATCAATATTTAGGCTATGCATTAGGGATTGAACAATTTAAAGGTAGTTTCATTAAATTATATAAATTTATACCGCCATGAGGCTTACTAAAGCCTGTGTTAATAAAAATCATAGCATTACAAGAATACTACATTTAAAAAACTTAAAAATAACCCAGTGAAGATGGTGGAATAGGAAAAAAAAATACTAAACTGAAAGAAGAAATCACACTAAATCCTAGAAGAAACATAATTTGATGCATCACATTAAAAAAAATTAAAAGACACGGACAACTTGGTTTATTTACAAAGGACCTGAGAATAAAAATAAAAGTACTTGTAATCAAAGGGAAGGAAGAAAATAAAAATACGAAGTCAGGCTTGCCAGGAAAAGATAAGGAAAGTAAAAAAGCAGAATGAGTTAATGAAAAGGGTTTTACAAATATGAAAGCAGAGAAAAATAAAAATGGCTAGAGAGAAATATCATGTGTTACTAAGGGAGAAGAGAAAAAAATCTATTATCCTAAAATGCTTTTAAAAAAATCAACATTTAACAAGGAAAAAATAAATCAAGGATACAGGCAACAAGAAAATAATTGACTTTGTCCATGTAGCTGTTGATTAAAAAGCCACTATGGGAATATTAGGAAGTACGGAATATGTAAAAGTGTCAGCAAATCTGAATGTGATGCATCCTGGTGGTAAGAAGGAGGTGGCCTCTGCATACTTAGGAAAGGAGGGATTAAAGAGGTGCAGCAGTTATACACCACTCTGGATTCTCCCCAAACCCCAGGAGTTCACTTTATTCATGTCCTCCACAGATGGAGCTACAGAAGGGGCATTCCAGAGTATGTGGGCAGTGCACATGTCTAGTGTCTCATCCAGATTATTCCTACCAGGGGGCTCTATAGGAAGTTACTTGGTGAGTTTAAGGGCTCATATTAATGCTGTTTTTGCGACATCAGTGTATGTCTTTTTGTGACAAAAAAATAAATAAAAATAAAATAGCATCTGAATAAGGCTCCAGAATTGAAGGGAGTCAAGAAGTTGCTTTACTGAATTACTGGCAATTGCTCTACAGTATTCTTACCAGGCACAGAAATCTACAGAGGTACCAGTATATAGGAAGAAAAGTAATTTGTGGTGCTAAACTTCAAAAAAGGGAGACTGTTATCCTGGCAATTACCATCTGCCTTCAGCGTAATATAGAAACAAATACAGCATTCAGACTTTGATTCAGCAAGGTACTTAAAGCACATGGCTAATACACCAGAGGAGGAGAGGAGTCTTTGCAGAGAAGTCTTTGAACCCCTTATCACATGGAAAGTGGCCCCATGTCAGCCTGAAATAGGCCACTATGGAAGAGGCTGGCCAGTGTAGGGGGCTGCTGGATTGATACTTATTCAGATCAAGTTGACCAAAACAGAATGGGAGCACAGGTGTGCAAAGGGGTAATGCCCCTTATTCCAGTTTATATACTAGACAAGGGATGATGGACATTGCTGAGTCCCTGTAGCATGTGCATAGGCTGGAAAGGTATATTCTGCTTTCCCTTACCACCCCCATCCCTACTCACCTCCCCACTGGGCTGTGTGTGTGTGGTGTTTGTGTGTGTAAGGGTGAATTCCATCCTGTTATAACTGTTTATATTGTAGCAAACCCAGTTAGGATAAGAGCCTTATTGTTCTAGGCCCCATACAAAGACATAGGAAGGCATGGTCCCTGCCTGAAAGAGTTTGTAATCTAAGAAGACATGATAAATGGATGTAACAAACAAGGGGGCGGGGGGAATGGGTAAGCGAGGCCAGGGTAGTGCTATGAATAGATAGCTGTGTAAGCCATAGGCTACAATATGCATGACTTGATAGTTCTGAGATTCTAAAAACTGTATAAATATATGAATATACATTATTAAATAAATATTGGCACAACCCCAGATCCGTTACTATGTAGACCACCAGAACCAGGCGCAGTAAAGGGTATGAATTTGGAAAGAAGAAATCATACCAAAGCTGATCACCTTTGACAGAATTACAAAATGAGCAGATGCAGGAAATACCATCATTGAATCTGGCATTTCAGAGTGACGCTAAATTGTATTTGACAAATTCATTCTAAGTTGCTTAGATACAATGGGTGAGTTCACTACTGGGCAAAAGAACAATCAATTAAGTGCCTTCATTTTCCATTCCCAGCCAATCGAGGTCAGCCTGACAGTTATGAGGTAAGATACATCTGCCCACCCAGAATAGGACCCATTACCCACCTTTTGTTCCTAAGATAAGGCACGTGAGTGCTTCACCTAGATCTCCTGAATAAAGTAGAGTGGTTTGAGAGTCTGAAAGGAATCTGCATTCAATTCTCAGAAGACTGCTGCATAGGACCATTGACGTGTGAATAAGAGGGTGCAAATATAGATATTCTTTTGGCTGGGCGAGGGATTCTGGGGCCCCAGAAACAGAAAAATAAACAACACGAAAGAAAACAAACCAGCCAACCTCCTGAGCAATAGTTGATTTCAAATGGCTCTCAACATCAAAGCAACCGTGCTGCCCTTGAACTGAAACAGGTGAAGTAAGAGAAAATAAGCAGCTGTCTAAAATGTTTTCATCTACAATGAATAGAGAAACATTGCCTCCCCTCAAACTAGTGCAATTCAAGCATTAAGTTAAACATTTCTTTGGGCTTAAAATGTAGTTATAAACATTTTATAAAGGTAATGCCAGACAAAGGAACTGGGGGTGGGTGGGAAATAGTTCAGGTTGTAAGTGTTTAGCACTTACCATCTTGCCAGTACAGATTTATAGAGTACTTATGATTCAGAAGGATCCCAAAGCACTTTACAGTTACTGTACTGCCATTAGCTGGATCAGCATCTGCTCTGGTGAAACCTGCAGGAGGTGGCTAAGGGATCCCTTCATGTAGATTCTGCCATGTCATTCTGTTGGTATGTGATAGGCACGTAATTTTCTCCTTTGTGGACTGAGCAGCTGAGTTCATCTCCAAGCCCTAAGGACCTCAGATGATCCAAAGGAAACCAGATCCATCCATACACAGGCACTGTGTATCCATGTTGGCTCTGTGTCCCCACTGATCACACCATGGCAATGTGTCTCTAATGGATCCATGCTACAACGGACTCCCTTTTTAAGAGACTAGCCATTGTGGAGAGGCTGACATGGGGAAGATGACATGGCTTTACTTTTTGCCAGAATTTTTCAAAGGATATGGAGTGTGTGTGTATAGGGGGAAATATATGTTCTTCAGCTGCAAACCCACCACCAAAAATGAGGCTGCCAATTCTCATCTTCCCAGATCCCAAGGGCCTGGAGGAAGGGGTGGTGCTAGAGAGATGGCTGACCAACTCCCCTTCTGCAGATAAGTCACAGATCATGGAGATCCCTGCATGAAATATGGGAACATAATCTACCACCATGCTTTTAGGGAGGGAAGAATAAACTTGAAATTCAGGGGAAATATAAGCACACAAAATAGTGTCAATACACTTTGTCTTGTAAAATATGTTATGAAATCTTCAATGGCCATAAGTGCCAGGACCTTTCTTTTGTCCAGTAGACAGAGCAATGAGTTTTAGATTCATTACTGCTAGATTCCAAAGTAACTCTAGATTGAATTGTGTGATTACTCTGATCAAGATAAATGGATATATCTCTTCTCAATGGATGTATGTAACTCCTATTGCTGTTCGTAAGAGCTCTGCATTCAGAAAGAGAAGATGGCCATCATATTCCAAAAGAAAAATGTGATACAGAATAGTTGTAGTGTAGCAGGTTGGGCATTCTTCACATTTCCCCCTCTCTTCTCATATTTAATGTAGACAGGGTGAACATCTTCGACTGACCTTTCCATTTCTTAGCTACTTGGAAAAGCAGCAAAAAAATTGGCTACTATAATTAAATACATTTCTGCGTAAATTACAGCTGCTGGGGAAGCAATGAAGACTGCTGTATGTTAATAGGGGCCTTTTGCCTATCTGTATCATTTGCATGTATAAATCTAGCTTCCTAACACATGACAACTTTGCTCACTTACGCACACACAATCATGTCTTCATTTGCTCATTTTTAACTGTTTATACATCTTTCCTCATCTCTAAGTAATAAATATACACACATTTTTAATAAAGGAAAAAGCTCATTGCTAACTTTCCCACTTTATTTAAAAATTAGACATTCAGAGTTAGTTATGATTAATTCCAAATATACAAAACATCTAAATAAAATAGCATGGGATGTGGAGACACTAAAAGGATCCATTCTGATCCCATTCACATCTATGCCAAAGTTTTCATTGATTTCAATGTGAGCAAGATGGGGCCATAAAATGAACAGGTTCATGAGGAGCCCATTTAAGAAAGTACATAGTCAGATAATCCCAGTGACATAGGACAGGCTAAAGATAAAGCGCCGTTCTACACCTTTAGAACTTGTGTCCAAATCCTGTAAAGAGCCTGGGAACACAGGAAATGTGTATAGAAGGCAATGGGGCTGAAGAACAGAATCCTTAGCCTCTAGATGTAGATGTGTGGGGACCCATAGGCTATGTCCCATTGACCTGTACCAGAGCAGAGACAGCTGCCACACTATCTAAGGGAAATGGAGACCTCCACTGCTTGACTCTCTCAGCACACAGAGAAAATGTGATGTTTCTGCTAAGGTGCTTTTCAGAATTTGGCCCTTAATGTCTGAAAAAGTATGGATTAAAAATGGGCAGCGGGTAAATGAATTTCTATGCCTACTACATTCATTTGATTTGTAAATCAATCGTTAGGTTCTAAGTTTACCTAGTAATTATTACCTACAAATAGTACTTTTTACAAATATCATTATTCTACTGATAAAACTGTATGATTTTAAGGAACAATTTGAAGGGCTTGATCTCACTTGTATGGGGAGTATGGACGCGGACTTCAACATAAGCAGGGTTAGGCATTGGGTGATTTGCCAGGAACTGCAAAGCCCTTCCAACCTATTATAATTATATAACCAGTATCAGAATCATCCCATTATTAAACCAGAAAGTATTCAGAGAGCATGCCAATTTGATTCTTTGGAAAACGTATGGTAAAACTAAAGAGCCATCCATTCATTTCAAATGAGAGTTCTGAAGGTTTTGCCTTAATAGTAACACCACAGCCTATTCCTATTTCATTTCGGCACTTTGCTTCCAAACTTATAACAAAATTCAGACTTTCTTCTAGCCTACATATAATTTATTCACAGATCATGTGAACTGAATGATGAAAAACTGCACACACTTTTTCACTATTATTCAATGAAGCTTTAGTATTCTGTATTTTTTTTTTTTGCTAGAGTCAGAGCTGCTCAAGTGCAAAAGAAGTCCAAACCAGCCACCAGATCCAAAATTAGCATTTTATTCAGAACGTTGGGGTCAGAGGTGTATCATTTATATTCTGGTACACAATACAGAGGCAAAGCTGTTGTCAAAAATCTCTTCAGTTCAAAAGCTCCTTTTTCCAACATACTGTATATTTACTAGTACCACCAGTATCAGGCCACCCCTGTCTTCTTTTTGGTACAAATTATGTAAAACGTTTGTGCTAAGAACTTTTCTCCCTCCCCAAACCAAAAAAATTAAAATAAAAAATAAAAAATAAAATTGAGTACTCTAACTACAGTTCAACAATTGAATCAATGTCACTTGTTTGCAACCTGTTTTGTAAATACTTTATCCATAACGAAAGATATAAACATGCAAAAACCTGAATCCATAGTCCAAATAATACATACACATGTTCTGAAGTTTCTGCACTTCCCAATAGACTATGCCAATAAAACATTATGTACACATACCATTTTTACAGTGAAGTGGAAAAAAAACAGTACCAGAAATTTTTAAAAAAAGTGTACATGGATTAAGACCAAAATGTGCCTAACATTCTACCATAAGAAAAAAAAATCAATTCTGCTACAAACTGGTGATATGAAAACT
The DNA here is from genome assembly GCF_028017835.1 of Emys orbicularis. Classification (NCBI taxonomy): domain Eukaryota; kingdom Metazoa; phylum Chordata; order Testudines; family Emydidae; genus Emys; species Emys orbicularis. The sequence goes on along the minus strand of NC_088684.1, from coordinate 79,661,956 downwards.
CCCTTTATTTGCAACCAGCTGCATAAGTTTTAGAATTTTAGTGAAAAAACCCTAACATCTAAAACTAGAAGTAATGTACATTTTTCAATCTCATGGTCATCTCCCCCAGATAATAAAATGGCTCCATGAGGGTTTTTTTTTGTTTGTTTTTAAAATTTCCTTATTTTAATAAAAGCAATGCAATGTAACAAAAGCATGTTGAAGCATACTGTGATTTAATTTACTCCTCCCCACCCCAACATATTTTGTCTCTTTAATGCATCATTTCAGAAATCAGTACCATTAAAGCCTTAAACATAAAACTAATTCCGATCTGTAAAAGGTACAAAAAGGCACATAAAATCCCAGTGCTTCTGTACTGTAAAATTCAAGTGTAACTGAGCTCAATATTTTTTTCCAAACAGCATTGGATTACTGATATTCCCACTGAGCCCAAATTGGTTTGCAGCCTATGCCAAAGCCTTCAGCAAGCACTTGTGCTAGTAGACTACAAAGTTAAAGCCTAGCTTCTGTATGCTTTTTGGGAATATCAGTTGAAATGTTTGTACTTGTCCAAAAACAAAGTTCACTTTGAAGTTCAGTCATCACCTCCACCGTACATATCAGCAAGTTTCTTGAAACGTGGGCCCCAGTCATTTAGGTAGTCATAGTCTTGCTCACCACCACTACTTGAGGAGTTAAGAGAGCTCAAAGATCCAGCAGTGGAGCCACTACCTTCATAGTCAAAGACTAGGAGGGAGTCATATGGTGGGGCTGTAGGGTCATTGTCAGCTGCTTTAAGTCCCTGAAATAAGGAGAAAAGAAGAAAGACAAAATTCTATATGTGATACAGAGAGCAAAAATGTAACAAGACTATCTCAATTCTATCACATCCACTGCAGGCTGAGAAAACCAGATTCTTGCTCTTATCCATTTCCTCAGATTTCAACTAATGAAACAGCATTCATATTTTTGAAACTTCAAAAATATAAGTAATGAGTCTTCTGTTCTTATGGTCAAGTTTCCAGCATTAGCCGATTTTGAATTTAACTGAACATATGGTTACACATCTTTAGAGAACATTATTATTACTGTTATTTCTATTGCAGTAGCAACCAAACAGGGATTAGGTGCTGTACAAACCAGTATAGACATTCCCTGAGCCAGAGAGCTCATAATCTAAGATATACAATAGGAACCATCACTTGAAGAAGAACTAAGATATGGACAGTTTATGATAACATGAACAAAACCACAAACCATTGGAGTCAGGGGTTTGAAGCGGTAAAGAAAGGAAAGATTATAGGACAGACAAGTGTGTTTGTATAGATAAATTACAACAGCGGTCTCACATGGTCCCCACCTGACCACACTGAAAGACAATAGGCCTTTGGTTAATCTGCACATGCCAGAAGACACTGGTATCTCCATAAATAAGTAATTGGGAGATATTTAACTTCACTCCTGCTCCCTAGTTTTCAGCACTCAAGTCACCTACCTCTAAGCCCCACCATGAGGAAGAGAGCATTAATACATAATGGCCTAGGCTTTATGAGTTTTACTGTGACCACACACGAGCTCTCGTGCATCACTTCACAAGTGCAAATAATAAATTTCACAAGAGATCAAAGCTACATGTACGATAAAAATCTAGACACGTGTTAATGTTTTTTTTTAATTATTACTTTCTTGTGATTGTAACCTTTGTTTCAAAGACTTCAATCTATCAGACAGCCAAAAGACAATCCATAATTTTAAAATTCCGCTTCTAAGGCTGAGCAACATAAACTAAAGAAACCCAGCACCTTGGGTGTCACCATAATTATCAATGGAGCTCGAAGGTTTGGTGAAGAAGTAGGAATAAGACAGATCTGGCAAATACAACAGCCTGGGTTTACTTTGTTGGTGGGGCTTATTTCAAGGCAGGGATAACAGACAGCTGTTGCCAATCTCATTTTGGAGGGATGACAATATTTCATTTTCTGAGGACATTTTGAAATAAATACAAAGCTGGACATGACTTATGTTTTCTTTTGTGGATGAAAGATTTCAGTTATCAACATCCTGAAGATGATTTAGAAGATCACTTCTATAGCTTGTCCTGAGGAAGTAAGTGACTTGAATTTCACTTTCAGGGGAAGGCCTGAAGGGTTTGGAGCACATCCCAGAATTCGGCTTTTAATGAGAGACTGTATTTTGGTGAAACAATTTGATGCGTTAAAGGACAGATGTCGTGGCCATCCATATCTGCCAACCAAGGAGAGAGCCAGAATGCTCCATGACTTTTACAGCAGGGCTTCTCGGCCCACAGGATACATCTTCAAATGAGCTGCAAGCAGAAGCGGATGAAGGTCTCCTACCCTAGGCCAGAACAAGTAGTGGTCCCCGTGCCAGAACCGTGGCCCCACCCCTTCTGCCTGTGGCCCTGCCTACAGCCCCACCCCATTCCACCCCTTTCCCCTGCAGCCCAGCCCCTGTTTTGCCCACAGTCCCACCCAATTCTACCCCCCCCACTGTGGCCCCAAGACCAGAGAAGCTCTGTCCCCCTGCCATGGCCTAGGGGCCGCAGCGGGGAGTGATAGTGTTGAGTGACTGCAAAGAAACTTGGGATTTAGAGGGTCATGGCGTAACCATGGGAGACCATGGTTACATGCCTGACACTTCTCCTCAGCAGCTAGTGGGTGGGGGATTAACAGAGCCATTGCTGAAAAGGACTACAGCCAAAGCACTCCTCCCTTGAAGCAAGGCAGAGTAGGGAAGGAAATCTCTCTTTCTCCCCGCTCTCTCTCCGAAACAATTCTTTCCTGGTGCTCCCCGAACCATCTTCTTACCCAGGTTTAAGCCTAAAAGCTCCGTCTGGCCTTACAGATTTTAAAACGTTAAATTAGCTCCCTTTGCTAGAATCTCAGAGATAATGAAAGGAATGGCCACAACGGCTCAACAAAGAGGGTTGAAGTCTGGAAGACAATATAAATAGAGTTACCATCTTCAGGGGTTTTCAACCCTGCAGTTTCTTCCACTGGACGTGCAGAATTTTTTCAAAGCCTTCAGCTGAAGTATCTACTTTGGCAGCCACTGTCCACAGATAAATTGTCAGCCAAACTGCTAGAAGGCTTAGTGAAGAATTTAAGAGTGAGGGCCCTGTCAAGCCTCTCACTCTTAAATTAGCACTTAAAAATTTCTCTGAGAACAGCTTCCTGACAAAACAGATTATCTGCAAGATTGAGTATTTCCTTGGAGATTATCCCTTTTCAGTAAAATTCATTCAATATGGTTTGACATGGCATGTTGTAGGTCTAATCATGTGACGTAACAGCCTATTGCATGGACATTGATTTTTCTAGAAAACACCCCGGTATCGCTAAATCAGTTAATCAGGCCACATGTCACATATGCATAGGAAAAGAAACACCAGTAAAACTATGCGCCTGATTCTCTACTGCCTTGTGTAACCATTCATAAATATGTAAAATGAGAGTACAGTGCTACCAATGTGATTTCATAGCATGTTATGCCCCCTTTGCCTGGGTGTACATGACTACACAAGGCAGCAGAGAACCTGGCTCAGGATATTTAGTTTTTGTATATTTATGATACTAATAACCTCAGCCAAGAACATTTCTAGAATTTAAATAAATGCTTTGGGTTGTACAATGTCACTGAGCTGGTAATTAGTAGCCAGCACTCCAGTCATCTTTTCGAAGTACCTAACCAGGATAATTGGTACCCTTTGTTATATTTCTTTTCTGAGTTTTCTATCCTGATAGCTGTAATAAGGACAAATGAGTCCATCATCCTAAATGTCTGTAGCTGGAGTGCAATGTCTTATCTGGTCCAACTTCAAAGCTCTAGTCTTTTTTGTTCATTTCTGCTCTTGAAACAGAAACACAATTTTACTTACTGAGCTATATATAGCTGGGTCTACATTGTTGAATGTTCTTCCTTTCAGTCAGTCCCTTAAGCTTGCTCGGGGCTACAGACTCCCATCCTTTTGGATGTAGGTAACAGGGAAGGAAGAGAAGTCCTGCTTCAGCTGAAGAGGTTATGTGGAAAGTATCAGAGCTATCTTGTAAAAGCCATTCACAATGCTGGCCTGGAGCAGAAATTCTGGAGCTATTCCTACAGTTTTCACAGTTGATCCACTCTCAGGATGGCCAGCTTGTGAGTCTGACTCTGGGATACTAGCTTAATCGGTATCTGTAAATAAAAATAGTTTTCCCATGCAACAGTAGAAGTTCTGCCAGGCACCAGCCATCTACAGCATGAAGCTAGGCTTACAGACTGAACAATCTCTTATTATTTTCAAGTTGGTACTTGGATTTTCCTGGTTCAGCATCCATTGCTGGCAGTGGATGAAATAAAACTGTTGCTGTGCCATTGAGTTTACAGGATAGAACGACAATGAAAAATTCACTGTTCCAGAGACTGTACTTGATGTGCAAACTGTTTCCTTGAGAAAAGGTTCCAAGAGGCAGCATTATGGAGATATCAACATGGTTAAACTTAAGTTGACATTTGCACTTAAAGCAAGGTTAAAAATCTCTCTATTTCATCTTCTAATGCTCCTAATTTAAACACAGTAACTCTTGGGAGGACAAGTGAATTTTCCACAATATATCCATGGCAAAATATTTACTACATTTTACAGAGGAAATTTAAAATGAGACAATTTCACCTTCCTGTTGCTGAATACAATCACCACACTAACCCAATCTGCCATCTATTTCTGTTGTCTGGTGCTATTTCTATGACTAGCTAGCTCTCCATGCCTTCCTCAGATGTGTTCATTACCAGAAGGAGTCCCTGTCTAAGGGAGCCGATAAGGTCATTTGGACTGGGCTTTCCCATCTTAAGAACCACAGGAGGTTTGCCAGATGGATAAGCTGCCTCAATAGTGGAGATGTAAACTTTACTCAGACAAATTTGGCTTCAACTTTCCCCTCTTTCTGCCCATGCCCCAGCCCCTGTTACTCAGAGGAGGCATGAAGGAGGAAGGGGAATTTGCACCCAGAGTTGACCAAGGAGGTTCAGCAACCTTATGTTTACATAAGCTAAGCACCCATAATGCTCTCATTTTATCTACTGTTACCAAATGACAGGAAAAGGTAAACTACAGAATCCTGAACAGGAATGGGGAACATTAGAGAATCAATGTTCTTGTGCTTACATTTTCATAAATTCTTGTTCTTTATCGGATCTGAGAGATGTGTTTGGTGGTGCTGGGAGGGGGACTGGGAATAAGGAAGGGAAGCCTAAGGGTTATATGAACAATTGTGACAATCTAAGAGTTGGCTTTTGAAGAGAGAGCACATTGAAGGGCTCCATCTTGCAAAGACCTTAACACCATCAACAACAATATTACTTCAAAATGAGTGGAGGGTCCTCTGCATCTCATGGGATGGGGCCTTTGGTTTGTGATTTACATTTAATTTACCTCAGGCTATGTCCTGTGTTGATTAGAAATAGATCTTTAGCCTCAAGCTCTCTACCATAATACAATTTCTTCAAGATGATTTAGTTGGTGTTGGCCCTGCTTTGAGCAGGGGGTTGGACTAGATGACCTCCTGAGGTCTCTTCCAACTCTAATATTCTATGATTCTAAGATTTCTGTTCAGGGACAGTTGACTCTTGAAAATGTACTGTTAGATTGAATAAAGCTATTGCAACGTATGCTTAATTTACACTGGTATGCAAATCCTCAAGTATTCTAAGTGTTAATAATGTTCCACTTTTTAAAAACTCAAAATAGAATGCAGAATGTCTACAGAGGATTCCTAATAACACATGACTTATCTTACCAACTTGTCTGTACACTGGACTGGAAGAAAAGGAGTTTTTTCCTTAAAATTAGAGACTCATCTATCCACTGAAACAGACAAAGCAAGCAAGTCCCCGTGGTAATTTTTGTTTATGCCCGCAAACCATATTATAACTGTAAGTCACAACTGGAATTCTTTTCTTTTTGGAAAGTGGTTATCTATTAAGCATAACTGTTTTAATATTTTCAAAATGCGTGAATGTTTTAACAGCATTGCATATTTTAACAGTTGTTTTCAACTGACAAGTCATTAGGATGGTACAGCATACTCAGCTACATATTCCTCATCAAGTTAGGTAGATTTCCTTGCGTATTACTTGAGTAATTTGGACCATCTCAAAAAAGATACATTAGAAATGGAAAACATACAGAGAAGGGCAACAAAAATGATTAAGGGGGTGGGAAATCTTCCATATGAGGAGAGATTAAAAAGACTACGACTGTTCAGCTTGGAAAAGAGATGGCTAAAGGTGATATGATAAAGGTCTATCAAATCATGACTGGTGTGGAGAAAGTTAATAAGGAAGTATTATTTACTCCTTCTCATAACACAAGAACCAGGGGTCACCCAATGAAATTAATAGGCAGCAGGTTTAAAACAAACAAAAGGAAAAATTTCTTCACACAATGCACAGTCAACCTGTGGAACTTGTTGCCAGAGGATGTTGTGAAGGCCTGAACTGTAACAGCGTTCAAAAAAAGAACTAGATAAGTTCATGGAGGATAGGTCCATTAATGACTACTAGCCAGGGTGGGCAAGGATACAACCTCATGCTCTGGATGTCCCTAGCCTTTGACTGCCAGAAGCTGGGAGTGGATGACAGGGGATGGATCACTCGATGATTGTCTATTCTGTTCCTTCCCTCTGAAGCACCTGGCATTGGCCACTGTCAGAAGACAGGATACTGGGCTGGATGGGCCATTGGTCTGATCCAGTATGGCCGTTCTTATGACTAGGAATCTATGCCCTTGCACTACCTGCATTTTTATAAGATTCTCGGAGCATACGGTAGAATGAAAGGAAGAGGCTTCTACAGCAAATGCACATTACAAAGTTCCATTCCAAAGACCTTTTTTAGGTGCTGGTAGGGACAAAAGGACTGCATTGCCAATTCTGGTAAAGACAGTTCAAGCCCTTTTGCATTCTTTGCTGCTAATTTCTCTCGCATTTCTCCAACAGCTTTTCACCTGTGACTTGGATGTGCAGAGTATCCACTCTGATGACTGTCTGCTGTCCATGGATGTAGGCACAGCTTCCTTGTAGCCACTGAGTTAGAGACCTTGTTCTTGAAGCAAATCACATTAAGGCCAATAATTTACATAAACATTGGTTGGATCTGTCCAAAATCTGAACCCAGTCAAATTCGCACCAAGCGAGAATCATTCTCTGAGGCCAATAAGCCACCAGGTTACCACAAATATATTTTCCTGAACAATGACAAGGAATCCTTTTGATCCTTAGATCCACAGTTGCTGATCCTGCAACGTCTATGATTGCTGCCACTATCTACATGGCTGGTGATGAGGGCTTCAAAGAACTCCCCACAAGGTGTCTTTTGTCTTAAAGTCTTAGTGATTTTTTGTATATAAGTCTGTGTGAGGCTACTCCTCTTCTGACTGTAGGGACCTGTGGTAGTTCATGTAAATGTATGAGATTTTTATGATTCTATTTAACATTTTAATTTTAACTGGGACTGCCCATTCGGAACCTGCCGTGTCCTCCAAGGAGGAAAGTAGGTGAAACATCTAATTTTGTTTGGTGGGAAGATATTTCTCTTTAGTTTTGGGACCTTCTTCTTGCATTTTGCTGGGTTTACTGCCTTGCAGCTGTAGTATTAAAGCACTCGGGGGAAAACCTGAGTGTATGGCTCTCCAGGTCATCACCGGATGCAGAGAGCTTGCCCTCCTCAGAAGCATGGCCATCAGGAAAAGGGAACTCTTTCGTCGTAGTTTCTCATGAGTGACTGCTGCTCTGTGCAAATGGGGGTGAGGTTGCAATACCCTGACTGGATAAAGAGCTTGCCATGGGGCCTTGGGAACCACCTGAAAAGATCTTCCTGCTTCCCAAGCTCGTTAACTTCCATTTGTGTACTTAAGGACAGACTTATGAGCATTTGGGGCTTTGCTCAATAAAATATTAAGTGTTTTGAGAACAGAAAGGGACTTCCCACTGCTGAAAAACAAATTAAAACTGAAATTATAATACAATTGTTCAGGATAAGCCAAACTTCCAACTTGTTCAACTGGCAAAACCTGAGGCAGATGCTCATGAGGGGCGTGGCTTAGTCTGAAGAGCCCCAGCAACAACACTGGACTGTCTCCAGCTTCCACAAGGAAGAGGTGTAGCTCATTGTTTATGGCTGATGCCACGTGCTAGAATGATGCCTTCAGTGACGACTGCAGAAGAAAGGTGCTGAAAACTTGAGTCTAAATGGTTTAAAAAACCCTTTTAGCATTAGAAAAGTAACTGTTATAAGGACTTCTTAAAAATAAAATGATGTGTTTCTGAAATTTATTACATATTCAAGGATCAGTCCACCAACCCTTAAGTACATAGCAGTCAATGGTACCACTTATATTTGTAGAAGTTTACTCATGTGAGTAAGGGTTTGCTGGAACAGCTCCCTACATTGCAAAGTAAAAAAAAAGCATAACAGTGAACAGGGGCGGCTCCAGGCACCAGCACACCAAGCGCGTGCCCGGGGCGGCAAGCCACGGGGGGCGGACTGCCGGTCGCCGTGGGGGCGGCAGTCAGGGAGCCTTTGGCGGAGTGCCTGCGGGAGGTCCGTCGGTCCCGCGGTTTCAGCGGCAATTCGGTGGCGGGTACGCCGAAGGCGCGGGACCAGCGGACCTCCCGCAGGCATGCCGCCGAATCTGCGTTACCTGCCGGACCTCCCGCAGGCATGCCACCGAAAGCTGCCTGACTTCCGTGCTTGGGGTGGAAAAATACATAGAGCCGCCCCTGACAGTGAAGTATAATTGTAACAGGGTAGTTGGCCCCTTAAATGGAATTGGGCCCAGCTCTCCTGTTTCAATCCAGGTGCGCCCTAGTTTGGTGTAATGTCCCTAGAAATTAGAAGTGAGAGACACCCCAAAGGCAAGGGAGAGTTTAGAATGCTGAGTCCTTAGAGAGAAAGAGAGAATCCAGAGTTCTGAGAGGAGAAAGAGCTCAGAGCTTCAGGGAGGGGAGGCCCCTAATACAGGGAGCTGTGGCGCTGGTGAAAGCGGAAGGCAGGAAGGCAGTCAGGGGGTCACCTACAAATGTCCCCAGGCCAGAGAGCCAGAGCCAGAGAGAGCAGCAGAGGGAGATGCCTGCTGGCTCTTTCAGCACGACAGCTAAAGCCAGGGGGCCAGAGAGGGTCGAGCCTGGAGAACAACTGAGGGGTCAGCCCGCTGGTATTTCTGGGCAAGTGCTGGAACCCTACCCAGGAAGGAAACAAGGGGGAAAAGCACCCCACAGTTGGCGTGAGGAGTGGTGAGAGACACCAGAAGCGTATCTGAAAGTTTAAGAGAGGCGAGAGATGCTGGAGCTGTACTGGAGAGCTGGAGTGCGGTGAGATGCCAGAGCTGTACTTAGTGTGTTGATGGACTGTTGGGCCTTGAAAGACTTGATGTTTGCACTTTGCTGGGGAATTCTGGATTATGGTTGTGGGACTTCTGAAATAAATTAACCTTGGAGAAGAGCTATTTATATGTGAAGAGCTTTTGTGGAGTTACTGGGGACTCCATCATGTGAGAGGCAAATGAGGAAGGCAGTCCAGTCATGCTGTGGCCTGCTGCAGAAGGGCACCCACCCAGGGCTGCTGTATGCCATTATGAAGGAGGATGCAGGCAGGTAATCCGCTCCTGGGCAGAAGACACCAGAAGAGGGAAATCAAGGCAGGCAACCACTTGCACAGCCAACCTGAGGCCATGAGGAGAAGGTGCCTTGAAGGTAGGCTCCCTGCCTCCATTTCCCCTTTCCATGGCCTAGCATGTCCACATTCACAATAAATCACAACTGGATAGTATAACATCATTGTACAGCACACAGAAACTATGTCACAAGAACAGCTGGATGAATAATATGTAAGAAATAATTCATATGGAGCTAGACCATCTCTAGCCCTTGTTTGGTTGTGCAAGGAAGTTAGGATCATCCCCAGAGAGGGGATGGAGACAAGGGACCCATGATGAATTTCACCTTTTTCCCCACTTGATTCCATACTGTCCTCCAGCAAATCGTGATTTTCTCAAATATTTATTAGTTGAAATGTTAGCCGTGTGACTGGTCACCTTGTCACATGGTTGGTTTCTACCCCCTGATTTGAAGAATGCTACTCTCAGAATCAGATTTCTAATGCAAATTTTGAATGTTTATTGAAATTGAATACTAATATTCTCTCAATGGTCACTTAGAAATGGAGGTCTGTGTTCATTCCTGGGAGTAATCTTGTTGCATCTAAAAAATATTCTAGCAAACACAAAAGAGGTATGAACATCACAACAGGGATTTTGTTAAAAAATATTCACAAGAGCATTTTTGCAAAATTTTCCTAGCTCCAATCAGCAGTTACCTTAAACTGTTTATTCAGGTAACAAACACTTGAGAAAATCAGAGAATATAAATGACAAGTTATTCTTTAATATTTTTTCTGCCCAAAGTAATAAGCATAAAGAAC